>NC_058159.1:14524229-14739559 GCF_020080835.1 Cotesia glomerata | reverse complement strand
TTGTAACGGGTAGTTTCAAGAGCTACTAATTAAAACCAGTTAATCCCCGGCTCGGAATTTTCTCGCCAGTGTCCAGGGTCTTCTCAAGGATAACTTATAAAATTTATAAATGAAATTTGAGCCTGAATATAATTGGAACACTATTTCTTTTATTCAAAACAACAAATATATATAAAAAAAAAAAGCTTAAATGATAATATGTACAAACTTGATGTCAACTTTAACAATAATCGGACATAACCCGCACACACCGTTTGTTTTCCCGTTATTGGTGCCACCTGGTGGCTGAACTCTGTCTACTACCTTTACAAAGTAGTATTCCCTACCGACGGAAAGCACCCCTTTCCGGCCCTACTTACCCCTAGTCCCGTTCGGGTGCTTGGAAAGCAACCCTTTCCGGCCCTACTTACCCCTAGTCCCGTTCGAGTGCTTGGAAAGCAACCCTTTCCGGCCCTACTTACCCCTAGTCCCGTTCGGGTGCTTGGAAAGCAACCCTTTCCGGCCCTACTTACCCCTAGTCCCGTTCGGGTGCTTGGAAAGCAACCCTTTCCGGCCCTACTTACCCCTAGTCCCGTTCGGGTGCTTGGAAAGCAACCCTTTCCGGCCCTACTTACCTCTAGTCCCGTTCGGGTGCTTGGAAAGCAACCCTTTCCGGCCCTACTTACCCCTAGTCCCGTTCGGGTGCTTGGAAAGCAACCCTTCCTAGCTACGCGGTGGCCAAATTTGCCCCAAATGGTCAAGTCAGCACTTACCTGGTTCCTGGTCGGAGACGAGGTAGGAGTTCCTTGGCAATCTTCCTGGTGAATGGTTTTCTACTAGGAAGGTTTTTTTACCACTGGGAAACTTGGTACAGCGTATTCGCTCAAGTAATTCTCCAGAGAAAGAACTGCTTGCTTTATCGAGCCAAATTTTGGCGTTTATCATTTTTTCCCCAACTCTTTTGTAACGAACCGGAAGGGTAGTTTTAGACACCTGTCCGGTGTCCGCGAACTAGCATTCAAAAATAAATATTTATTATTCTAATCGTAATTTCCTTCATTCTCTATCCATTCGTCTCGCCAAATTCTAAGTTTTTATTTTCGAAACTTAATTCTTTATGATTTTAATCGTAATTTCCTTCATTCTCTATCCATTCGTTTCGTTAAATTCACAATTATTTATTATTTTAATCGTAATTTCTTTCATTATATATCCATTCGTAGATTTTCCATACTAAATTGTCCTCGGGACTTATAAAATCTTCGCTTACCTAATTTATTTCTTACAAAAATAATAATCGTCATTTCTTTCATTCTATATCCATTCGTTGATTTTCCATACTAAATTGTCCTCGGGACTTAAAATAATTTTGCCAGTCTATTAATTTCTTTTACAATTTAATCATACCTTCGGTAATAATAATATAAAATTACAAAAATTAAATAATAATCGCCGCACTAATAACAATAATTGTTTCTATTAATTTCCAATAATATAAAAAAAACTGAAATGCTCAGATACGAAAAATCTGGGTCATAATTATAATTAAGACTCTGTCTTTTCTTCTATTTATTTTTAAACAAATAATAATAAATAACTTGTAATTTAATATAAAAAACGACGTAAATTAATAGTTTAAATAATATTTGAACTATGTAAACCGTAATAATAATAATAATATCTAACTAAAAAATATAATTATAACCGTTTAACACGAAAATATATTCTCGCTGGTTCCGGCCGGCTTAGTATCAGGTGAACATGAGCTTGGAAGAGTAGGTATTCCTACTGCCGCTCCGCCGTCTCGCTCGCACCTTTGTTCTCGCCGCCTCGCTCGTTGTCTTGCTCGCACTTATACTCATGACCATCATAACCTCTCTTTATCAAAGAACGCAAATTTCGAAACAGAACTAAAGTCAAGGTCTATGGATGTGTTTTTGTTTGTATGGCTACTAAGGCCGTCCATTTAGAGATCGCAAGTGACCTAACTACTGAAGGTTTCTTAGGAGCTTTCGGACGTTTTATTGGTAGAAGAGGGGTTCCATCTCATATATATTCTGATAATGGTACCAATTTTGTGGGTGCAAATCATCAATTAAGAGAACTTTACCAACTATTCAACTCAAAATCCCATCAGGATATTGTTAATAACTATGCTATAAATAAAAATATTATCTGGAAATTCAATCCACCTCTATCTCCTCATTTCGGTGGTATCTGGGAGGCGGCAGTCAAGTCATTTAAACATCATTTTAAACGAGTAGTGAAAGAACAACTTTTAACATTTGAAGAATTAAATTCTCTGGCCATACAAATTGAATCTGTATTAAATTCTCGTCCTTTATGTTCATTGTCAAGTGATCCTAATGACCCTATTGCTTTAACTCCTGCACACATTTTAATAGGTCGTCCTCTCACAATGCTGCCTGAAAATGATTTTTCTGATGTTCCAGATAATAGACTAAGCTCATGGCAATTCATTGTCAAGGCTCGACAGGATTTCTGGAAACGCTGGTATTTGGAATACCTTCACGAACTACAGACCAGGCAAAAATGGGACTCCAAACGAGGAGATATTAAAATCAATCAAGTTGTCTTGCTAATGGACAAAAACCAACCATGCATGCGGTGGCAGCTGGGAGTAGTGATCGACATTCATCCAGGAGAGGATAATATAACAAGAGTAGCTTCAATTCGAACGGCTCAAGGCATATATAAACGGAATATCACTCTATTGTGTCCTTTACCAATCAATTCTTAAATTCTGTAAAATCAAAATATTATAATCATGTAATGTCACTAATTGTAAACACTACTCATAACATCTTGCTCAACCTTCGCAACGGGGGGAGTATGTTTAACCGCCAGAAAAGAGATCCAGTAAAAATTTATAAGAGGAATTGCGCCTTCGGGCTTGATCGCTCCAACTCGGGAATAATCGTATCACGCGATGGCCGTCGCTCATGCGCGTCTTGGTTAACGGGAGAGAAGCCGGCTCACCTGGTCGGCGATAAGCAGTTGTGCTTGGACTCTTGTACTAGTACGACTACTCTGTATCACTCGATCCCGATATTTCTTACTTGCATCTTACATTTGTTCAAATACTTAAATTATTCATTAAACACAAATAATTACTTCAATTTTAATAACAATTAAATTCTCAAATCATTCAAATCAGTTCAATAGTTCAGTGAATTAAAATAAATAAAATCAAGGTAGATTTAATTAGTGACGCCACGCGGCCATTGCGCGCCATATTAATAAAGTATTGCAACAGCCACGCGGCTTTAGTCAATCCATTATTGACGCGCGATATTAATATTAAATTATATTGAATTCATTACCAACATTTAATTACAATTTTACTTAATTAAATTCATCAATAGTTCAATTCTAAATTCAAAATCATTTGACTATTTTCTACACGAAAAACAATAAATTCAATTGACCAACATCTTGTTATCAATTGAATATTATAAGCTCTCACACTGAGACAATTCATTTAATTAATTGAACATTATTAGCTCTCACACTGAGACAGTTCATCTAATTAATTAAATATTACCAGCTCCCACCTTGGGACAATACAAATTTAAATTATCGATAAATTTCTCTCTACGGCGGCTGAGCTCACCCTTATTACGTTATTGCAACGTAAGTTACACATACACACTTACACACATACAATTTACTTGTATAATTTTCATCAAGGAGGTTTTTTCTCAGCTTAGCTGGGTTTTCCTCCTTAGGGGACAAATAAATCATCTAAATTGTTCTCCAAAAAATCCAAGTATTTTTATTTAACTTCCTAATCCTAACTTCATCACATTTTTAAAATTAATTACGGGAGCTATCCGCATTGGATAGTTTTCGACAAAACACTACTTTTTTTTTATATCGTTTTTATTACACCTGTGTCTTGGTGCAATCCTCTTGCAACACTACTGTAAGGCCAACAATTAGGGTTCACGAAATATCCCTGCTTTTTATGTTTGTGGGATAGTCGCGATCGAAAAAATCACTATGTTAAAAAAGAATGGCTAACGAGAACGAATTTGAATCCTCGTTCTCCCAATGTTACCCGAGAACCTCTAATTGATCCTTCCAAGTACTTACGACCGCCACTTCACATGAAGCTTGGTCTTATGAAGCAGTTTGTCAAAGCTTTAGATAAAGATGGCAACTGTTTCAAATATTTGAGGGAAAACTTTCCAGCTATAAGTGATGCAAAATTGAAAGAAGGAATTTTCGATGGACCCTAAATTCGGACTTTATTTAAGAACGATAATTTCGAATATGAAATGAACGAGATTGAGAAAGCAGCATGGGCAAGCTTCAAAGAAGTATCACAAAACTGTTTAGGGAATACGAAAAGTGAGAATTACGTGAATTTAGTTGAAGAGTTGTTGTACAACTACGATACTTTGGGTTGCTTGATGAATTTAAAATTGCACTATTTAGATTCTCACCTTTCACACTTTCCTGAAAATCTTGACGATTACAGTGAAGAGCAAGGCGAAAGATTTCATCAAGACATTAGTGTAATGGAAAATCGTTATCAAGGAAAGTGGGATATCATTATGATGGCTGATCATTGTTGGACACTGAAGAGAGATCTACCTGAGAAAATAAAAAAGCGAAAGAAAAACCCTTGATGTAGGTCATTTGAAGATAAAAGGGTTAGATATAAGCGGAGAATGAATTAAAATTAAAAAATAAATGGTTTTGAAAAGATTTTTTTAAAGAATTAAAATTTTTTGAGGATTTAGGTCAAAAAATTTAAAATTTATATTCCACAGATCGGATAACATGTTTGATTTGATTTTAATTTTCAGTGGTTTTTTGCCATTTATTTAGATTTTTAGAGATGTCTGAGCCATATGAATTCGAGATTTATATTTGGCGGATCAAAATACATGGGAATCATGATTGATCTAATTTTAGAAAATTTTTTTTAACACAATATCTGGAATTTTTTGTTATTTTTTGCTTTTTTTGCAATTTTTCAGGGTTGTTTGGAATTTACTTAAACTTTTAATGGCTTATGGTCTAAATTAACTTCAGATAAGTATTAAGCGGATCGAAATAAATTAAAATCATGCTTAGTTTAGGTCAAAAAATTTTTTTAAATCATTTTAAATCTCCTAAACTGCCGATTTTTGTCATTTTTTTCTGTTTTTCTAAGTTTTCTCGAAAATTTGACGGTATACGGGTCAAACTGACCTCAAATTCAAATTCAGCGGGTCGAAATACATAAAGATATTAATAATTATTAATTGGAAAAAAATTATTCGATGAAGTAAAATTGTCGATCCAAAAACAAATCATTTTGTCTAAAGCTACCCCTTATAGGGGGCACCTTTTAGCAGGCCTGGGGCACGTTTAAACAATTCATAAAACTACTATATAAATTATTACAATCACATTTATTGGTTTTTTATCGTTAATATTGCTAATATATAAAGCTTAGATTTATTATTTTAATTAATATTCATAAAATCTTAAAGATTATGATAAACAAACAGTCATTTTTATACTGTTACATTTTAAACAACAGTTTTAAACAACTTTTCTTAAATTTAATTTGATAAATCTAGCTTATCAGACTTGTTTCTCAGCGATGAATGTTAGAGACTTAGACATTTCTTACTCAATAAAACTTAGTTAAAACTTTGGATATCAATTAAAATTTAGATTGGTTAATAAAATTATAAAATATTCAATATCAAAAACACTATTGAATTTATTCGCATCTCAATCAGCTTTACTTTTCCCAGCCTTCTTTTTTCTGGTCTTAACTTTTTTCTTGGGTGCTCCTTCGTCGGTAATTTTTGTCTTTTTCATGAGCAATGGTGATTTTTTTAACCGGCTTTGACGTTCTAAGCATCGCGCTCCCACCTGTATCGACATAGTTGTATTCAAGTTGGAATTAGATGATTCTTGCTCTGTGCGACAAACTAACGCAGTAGAAGTTGACGGTGTTAACGGGCGATTTGTCACTTCTGAACATTGAAAATCATCTTCTGTGAATGCATTTCTCGAGAATGGATAGATACCTGTTTTGGAAAACCCTGAAGTAATATTAATTGGTGTGAATGCAGCGTTATAAGCCGGGGTAACTATTGATGCCAAATGATGAATCGTTATTGTCTTGCCAGGATTATTTAGTAACCAATCATTGTGTGAAACAGAAAGCTTTCGTTTAAATTGGCCCATAACTGCGACATCCAGAGGTTAGAGACGGTGAGTACAGTGAGGTGGAAAAGTAAGAAGAATAACCCCGTTGTCACGACAAAATTTAATAGCATCTCATGTACAGTGCTTTCATGATTATCTAATAATAACAAGATCTTATCATTTTTACTGCATTTTGTTGCTTTTTGGATATGTTTTAAAACTTTAATGAATAGTGATCCAGTCATCCAACCACTTTGAGGACTGTTTGCTAATCCAATGCTACCAATGGGTGCTCCAATGAGCATGTTTTCATCGAATCGAGCTCTAGGAAATATAAAAACCGGTGGAATCGTGTTTCCTGCAGCAGTGACTATTGCACACATGGTTATCAATTGTCTCCTTTCAGCAGAAACACTTTGCCCAACTTGCTTTTGACCGGATTAGGCAATTACTTTTGGTGCTTGCACCACTGTAGTCATGCATGTCTCCTCTAGATTAATACTATGATCAGCAGTAAACTGATACCTTTACATTACTTCTTTATGATTATTCTGGAATTCAGAAACATTATGTTTATTGAAGCTAGTTGATCTCGAAAGGCTAGTATTTTCAGGTTTTCTTAAAGATAGCACTGGGTGTTTCTTCATAAAAGATTTCATCCATTCAATTCCAGCAATTTCATGTTTTTTCCATTGAGGTGGACATTTATTTAGAGCTACAGCATATTTATATGCTAAAAGTCTTGTTTGTTTATATGTTAATCCGTAATTCATTTTTGAACTTTGTAATAAATATGATTCCTACATTTTTTCTTCTGCATTTGTAAAAACTTGTCTTGTCGAACAATTAGACGAATACTCTTCACTTCTTAATTTTTTTTTCTCGCGATGTTTCTTAACGCGATTGAATAAGGTACTAACCTTAATACCGTATACATTCGCAGCATCTCTTAAAGTCATCGTCTTATTAATTACATGGACAACAGCTCTTTGCACATCATTTTCATTTATATTATTTTTCCGCTTCTTTGTATAGTTACGAACCATGCCTAACCTTAAAATCAAAAATTATTGATTAATTATATATACTAAAAAGTATACACTTCTTTATAAAATATATATAAAAATAAACATGGTTATAAATTATTATTACTCTAATTTATAATTGTTCAAAGGTGCCCCCCGTTCTTTGTTCAAAGCTGCCCCAATGCCATACTGAAGATAAATAATCAATTTAAACTTATTGACAATTAATAATACTAAAATTAATTCTCTTAATAAGCGGAATTCAAAATTCCAATTTTAAAAGGTTATCCACGGGAGTTACATTTTGGCAGACCCTAATATATATATATATACATACATATATATATATATATATATATATATATATATATATATATATATATATATATATATATATATATTAGGGTGTGCCAAAAAAAGACGATATTTTTTTTTTTTTTCACTCTTAGCCCAAAATATGATAGGATATGTCTAAACAAAAATTCTGTCAAAAGGCCAGCTCTTAATTTCAATTTTAAGAGCTCCTTCATCGAACTTTAAGTTTTCCCATATAAATAACATGGAAAGTACGGTCTTAAACAGTATTTTACCCTGCAAGCTGTGAAGAAAATTTTTTTTGATAAAATGAATGATTGGACCTTTTTAAGCATTAAATTTCTGAGAAAAAATTTCGTTGAGTCATAAATCAATTGTCATTATTTAAGTTTTTACGGATCTTTGAAATTTGAATTTTTTGAAAATTTTACGTTTTTTGCATTTAACAGCCAAACTATTGGAGATAGAAAAAAAAATTAAATAGCAATTTTGTAGTTCGTTTGATGCTCTATAACAAAGTTCTTAACAATTTTTTTGTATAATCAATAACAAAAAAGCTACAGACCTACAAAGTTTTGTTTTTATTATTTTTCACTTTTTTCAATTGAACTATCGATGATATAGAACAAAAAATTTAGTATAAATTTTTTAGTATATCAAATTTGCAACAAAATTGTATAGGTGAGATTTTTCGTATTATTGATGGTTAAAAGTTACAGGCTCAACAAATTCTATTTTTATGATTTTTCATCTATATCATGTAGTATATCAATAATATATATAAAAAATTAATAATAAACATAAAGTACATTCAATTTTTTACAAATTTATGCTTGGTAAACTTTATATACTGTCTGCAGTTCCTAGATCAAAAATTGTTTACTAAAATCCAGTAAGAATCAGAAGAACTACAATAAGAATTTGTGAAATAGAACCCTCCTTCAAGTTGTTTACTATGACTAGATTATTATAATTATGGTTTATGATGAAATATACACGATTAGATTAAATAATGATGATAATAAATTTATAATTACTTTGCAAATAAAACAGATAAAAAAGGTTTTTATAGTTTTGATTATATATTTAGACTCTAAAGAAATATGTTTCCTTTTCAATATCAATTAATCGCAATTTAACCCAGAAAAATTATTACACAAAAATAAATTCTCAATATTTTATGTTTATGTTTCTATAAATATTAATATTTGCATTGAACTATGTGTTTTCTATAAAAATGAAGTTGTTATTGCTGCCAATATTCAAATTTAAATTCAAATTATCCTAAGGAATTCGCATTTAACGCCCTCTAAGCATTTATTGTTTTACCGCTTAATTGATAAATTTTCCCCGGGAGAACGCCAATTAGTGAATTCTATTGTCTTTCGTTTTAATTAGTCTTCAATTGAGGTTGGTTTTTTAAGAGTTATTTATGTAATAACAACAATTATACTTTTTGGAAAAAAAAACAATGTCTAGTAAAACTAATCAAAGAAAATACATCAACTTAGTTGGCTTCGAATCGAAAAATTTAAATAATTTAAAATTACCGATGAATCGTGACGTTTTATGTTTGTTTTTCTACAAACATAGAACAGAAAAACGAATTATCCGCGAAAGTGCTAAACTTGTTCTTTTTGAGGTTAGTAAGGTGTGGAATAAGTTTTCATTGCCTGCAAACAACTCACATAATACAATCGTAAAAATTGAAAAATTGTACAAAGATTGGCAAATAACTCAAGTGAATAAAGCTCGAAAAAGATCTCCAGCTCAACTATTAGTTGAAAAAAATTTCAGAGATTCTCTTGATCGGTTATTTGATATTGCACCGCAGAATGCTTTACAGATTCTGAATTCTCCTCAAAAAAGAATTCTGATTGATAGTCGGCACATCTGTAAAACTAGCCAGTTGTTAAAAAACGCTACCGATGTTCAAGAAGTGCTAAGTACAGCAACTATTTGCCTAGATAATAACTTGAATGTTGTTCAAGTGGAAAGTACAGAAACAAACTCAGACATTAACGAGATTGATCTAGCAGGTATATTAGATAGGTGTTTTTTTGTTCTATTTTTTATAATCTACACTGAGAGAAAAAATTTATTTTAATTAGCAATGTTGCAATAAAAAGTTAATTTGATAAAACTTTTCATCAATTTCATTTCTTAGCTGAAGAAATTAAAATTTTATCAACAGTAACTTTCTTGTTCAAAAAAGTTTTCTAGATTTGGGAAAAAACAATTTTGGATGTGAATTCGCAAGTTGTCTTTCTAAGATTGTTTTTTTTTCCGAATCAAATAAAATTAATTTCAACGAGAAAGTTGCTATGATAATAATTGGGATTTCTTCAGCTAAGAAATAAAGTTATGAAAATTTTCAATAAGTCTATTTTTGTCACAACAATGCCGATTCCTTTCAAAATCAATTTTTTTTTCTTAGTGATCTCTTTCATGAGCTGATGAAATTGAACTCTTTTCTCAATTTTCCTTAATTTGTACTCTTAAAAATTTCCATTTATAGACTCTATGTTGCCTCTTTCACAACATTCTACTGCTTCTACTGCATCAACTCAATCAAATAGTTCTACTACTTCTGACTTTTCTAATGAACTACCTCTAGAACCAAAACTAAAAAAAATCAAATTAATGACACCGGAAGTTGTTTCAGCAATGGATAGAGCTAACGTTACCAGTAGACAAGCGACACATCTTATTTTCGCTATTGCATCGGCTTTGGGACATAATTTAAATGATGTCTCTATAAGTCACCGTACGGTTCATCGAAATCGGATAGAATTAAGAAAGGAAATTGCCAAAGATTTAAAAACTGACTTGAGAATTGCTCAATGCGTTGTTATCCATTGGGATGGGAAGTTACTGCCTGATATAACTGGCCGGGACAAAGTTGAAAGACTTCCAATAATCTTATCAGGTGTTAATACTCAGCAATTATTAGGAGTACCTAAGCTTGATCGTGGGACTGGGTTAAATCAAGCTATCGCTATCAAGGAAATTATAAATGAATGGAACATCTTGGATCGTATTAAAGCAATGTGTTTTGATACTTGTCCTACAAACACAGGTAAATATACTTATTACAAAAATTAAGGTAAATAAACAAAAATTTAAAATTTTTTGGTGATTTTAAAAAGCCTCTAATTTGAAGGAAAATAATCATACAGTATTGTTTTTAAATCTGAACTTTAAAATTTTTGAGCGTGAACAGTGTTGAGGTAATATAAATCATAAGAAAATGACAAAAAAAACTTCCAAGAATTTGCTCATATTCTGTTAAAATTAAAGAAAATTTCTTTTCTCAAGTTTTCTTTTTCGAAAAATTTGTACCTTTTGTGTTCTCTACAACAATTGACATTTGTTGAAAGAGAAAATGTTGCTTCGTAAGGATAACTTAATCTTCAAAAGAGCATACAAATTGAGAAAGATATCTTTATAATTTAAAAAGATCTAATTGATTTTTGACGGGTACTTATGAGAAAAAATCCCAGCGCTTTAAAACGTTCAGAGTTTTTTTAGGGCATTTTAAAATTCAAAAACTACAGAAAATATCCTCCAATTATTCATTACATCTTAATTGATACTAAGTAATCTGAATATACATACGCATCCGAATTTTTTTTAGACGAAATTTTGATTTCGAAAAAATTCTTTTATTAACATCCGTTGACCGCTTGTACAGAATATTTTGTAGTTTTCAAGACCCTCTTTTTACTCTTACGGAGATCATTATTTTCTGAGAAATCGATTGTTAAACTCAAAAAAGACTTTTTTACTCTCACCGACAATAACTTAGCACCAAATAATCGAACAGAGTTTGAAATAAAGTCAAAAAGACGAGAAAGAAATTCTCTAGAAGAGTCTTATGATGCCGTTTTAAAAAAAATGATTGAAGTCTATAGACCGTCTCAAAGATCAGCAAATATTTGGAAAATTTTTTTTCGATGATTTTCTACTCTATACACTTTGATTAAAACTAGAAATTGAATTAATTAGTTTATTACTTTATTATTAGGGTGTGCCAAAGTTCAATTTCTGTGAGAAACCTTTCAAAAGTGGAATTTTGAGTTCTGCTTTTAACAGGAGTTGAGTTTGGGAATTTTCTGAGATATTTTGAGTTGAGACAATTTATTTGAATTTCATAGAATTCTTAACAGGAGCTTTGTTTGGGCATTTCCGGCTCAAATGCGGAAATTTCAGCGGAAATGAGCAAACAAAGCTCCTGTTAAAAGTTCTATGAAAATCATGTAAATTGTCTCAATCCAGAATATCTTAGGAAATGCCCAAACACAGCTCCTGTTAAAAGCAGAACTCAAAATTCCAATTTTAAAAGGTTTCTCATGGGGATTGAATTTTGGCACACCCTATTTATTATACTAAGAAAAATTTTCCGGTCCACGTCTTTCACGTACACGGTGTATGACTTATTTTCAATACTTTAGTGTACGAAATTCTTAAATTTTTGGATATTCTCGAAAGTATCAATTGGTATCGAATTTTATTTAATTTTCTAATCATTTTTATTGTAGGATCTGATAAAGGAACATGCAGTCGCTTAGAACAAATGCTAAAAAAGCCATTACTATATTTGGCATGTCGACATCACATATATGAGTTGATTTTGAGAAGCGTTGTTGAAGTTGTTTGGCCAGGATCAAATTCTCCTAATGTACCGATTTTTGTACGGTTCCAAAACTCTTGGAAGAACATAGACCAAACAAAGTATGAGACTGGTATTCAAGATTCCATTATAAATAAAGAAGTTCACGGTAAAAAAGACGAAATAATTAGTTTCATCGTAACTTAACTGCAGGTAGTTAATTTAAATTATAATGATCATTTCTATTAATTAATGTTCGCACATTCACTTTAAAAGTATACTCTTAAGTCATAGTTTGAGAGCACTATACAAATAAGAAAATTTAAGAAATATATGAATTTTTTGAATATTTCAATTGAATTTGAACGAGTATATTTAAATAAAAATAGTTTTACCCATAAGAATCAATAAGGTATTTTCAAGTTTCCAGTTCCTCATACGGATATTTTTTAACTTTTAATTTTTTTTCTCAATAATTTATTGTTAAGATACTTGTAATAGAATACAAAACTATACTGATAAAAAAGTGAACTTTTGACTCAATAGAAAAATCTTGAACCATGAAAACTATTTTGAAAAAACTGATTTTCTTGAGTCTAGAGAAAAAATTCTTAAGCCAAGAAATTTTCTTTGGTCAATAATTTTTTCTCTTGAATCAAAAAAAATCATTTTCTTCAAAATAGTTTTAATAGTTCAAGATTTTATTCTCGATTCAAGTCAATTTTCTTATCAGTGTATTGATTTTAATTTAATTATCAACAATTTGACCACCAAACGTCGTGCGGATCGAAATAAAACTAAAAAAAAATGATATTTTTTCGGTCAGAATGCAGCTCAGACCATTATTAATGAATTTCCCGATCGTTTTTCCTCCTAAAAAATTTTAGAATCTCCGTTTAAAAACTCAACATTTCAAAATACTATTTTTTGTCTCTCGTTCAAGCAGTTATTGATGAAAGTACCGCCTTTCAAATATCACTGAAAAATTAAAAAAATTCATTTGCTCCTTTAGACTTTTGACTAGTAGTCGAATTTAACTAATACTGAAAACTGACATGAGATTTAATACTAGATCATAGTGGTTTTTTCAGATAACAAATGACTATTCGTTGTAATGTATAACTTGATCGTAATTTTTGAAATAATTTTCTAAAACTTAATGAACATTTTTATATTCCAGAAAAAGCATGACAGAGATGATTATAAAGAGCTTTTGGAATTAGTGTTAATATTCTTAGGTGGTACTCCGAGAAACGGGATCAAATTTAGAGCTCCAGGACCAAATCATCATGCAAGATGGATGGCTAAGAATCTATATGCTTTAAAAATCTTCATTTTTAAAAAACAGTTTAAAGTCAATGCAACTGAAGTAAATGGACTGAGATATGTCTGCTTATTTCTAGTTAATTTCTACACGGTTTCATGGTTTAATGCACCTTCTGCGATAAAGTCATCCTATCAAGATTTGAATCTGATCAAAAATCTTTATGAATTCCGTTCTGTCCATAAAAAAATGTCTGAAGCAGCAACGGTGACATTTTCAAGACACTTATGGTACTTGTCAGAAGAGTTGGTCGGGTTAACTTTGTTTGATGACAGAGTTTCCTTACATGCTAAGAGACAAACCGTAACTGCAATAAAAACGCGAGAAAGTAATGCTTCGAATTCAAAAAAATTTATCGTCAAAGACGTAAGCTTATTATTATCGAAAAACATCGAAGATTTTGCTAGCAAGCAATCTCTATTTTTGTTTGAGCGGTATCAATTACCGTATCAATTTATGGACAAGGATCCAGAGCTCTGGGCATTTGATCAAGATTATCTACATTGCAAATCTGTGTTTTCAGACTTAAAAGTTGTCAACGATCTCGCTGAAAGAGGTGTTGCATTAATCCAGGACTACAACAACTGCTTAACGAGAAATGAAGAACAAAAACAATATTTATTGCAAGTTGTCGAAGAACACAGAAAAAATTTCCTTACGTTACCAAAAATAAAATTGTAGCTACTTATTCAAAGAAATAAAAAATTTAACTACACGATTGAAACTATGATAATCGTTTTTGTCTGTTATTTTTATTAAGTGATTATAAATTTATTATCATCATTATTTAATCTAATCGTGTAAATTTTATCATGAACCAAAATTATAATAATCTAGTCATAGTAATCAACTTGAAGGAGGGTTCTATTTCACAAATTCTTATTGTAGTTTTTCTGATTCTTACTGGAATTTAGTAAACAATTTTTGATCTAGGAATCTCAATCTTGCTGATTAAAAAAATTAACCATTTGTCTCGATAATCACTCAATTTGTATTCATTGAATATTTCTTTAACGCAAAACATTACTGAAGTAACAATAATATTGTAACGATATTGAACTGCAGACAGTATATAAAGTTTACCAAGCATAAATTTGTGAAAAATTGAATGTACTTTATATTTCTTATTAATTTTTTATATATATTATTGATATACTACATGATATAGATGAAAAATCATAAAAATAGAATTTGTTGAGCCTGTAACTTTTAACCATCAATAATACGAAAAATCTCACCTATACAATTTTGTTGCAAATTTGATATACTAAAAAATTTATACTAAATTTTTTGTTCTATATCATCGATAGTTCAATTGAAAAAAGTGAAAAATAATAAAAACAAAACTTTGTAGGTCTGTAGCTTTTTTGTTATCGATTATACAAAAAAATTGTTAAGAACTTTGTTATAGAACATCAAACGAACTACAAAATTGCCATTTAATTTTTTTTTCTATCTCCAATAGTTTGGCTGTTAAATGCAAAAAACGTAAAATTTTCAAAAAATTCAAATTTCAAAGATCCGTAAAAACTTAAATAATGACGATTGATTTATGACTCAATGAAATTTTTTCTCAGAAATTTATTGCTTTGAAAGGTCCAATCATTCATTTTATCAAAAAAAATTTTCTTCACAGCTTGCAGGGTAAAATACTGTTTAAGACCGTACTTTCCATGTTATTTATATGGGAAAACTTAAAGTTCGATGAAGGAGCTCTTAAAATTGAAATTAAGAGATGGCCTTTTGACAGAATTTTTGTTTAGACATATCCTATCATATTTTGGGCTAAGAGTGAAAAAAATATCGTCTTTTTGGCACACCTAATATATATATATATATATATATATATATATATATATATATATATATATATATATATATATATATATATATATATATATATATATATATATATATATATTAGGGTGTGCCAAAAAAATCAGATATTTTTTTTTTTTCACTTTCCGCTTAAAATATCGTAGAAGATGTCGAAACAAAAGGCCTGTCCGAAGGAGAGTTCTTAATTTTAATTTTAAGAGGTCCTCCATCGATTCTGAAGTTTTTCCCATTTAAATAACACTGGAAAAATTTTTGTTTTTCATTTTTACTGCCACAACGTCTAAAGATTTCATTTTTTCATGAAATAAACTATTAGACCTCATTTAGGATTAAATTTTGAACAAAAAATTCCATTAGGTCATATTGCTACCATCGAAGCCTGACTTTTTATAAAGTTTTACAGTATCAATTTTCCCCAAATTTCCTGTTTTTCGTAATTTTTTGCTAAACTATCCAAGAAAGAACAAAAAATCAAAAAACACTTTTTTCGAAATTTTTCGTTTCCGCTAACTCTCGAACGATTCAACCGATTTTGATGGGATTGATAGCAATCGACGTGGTTCTTTAAGCTCAAGAGCTGATTAGTATTTGGAATTCATCGGTGAAGCCGTTTAGAAGTTATTCCAAAAAAACGATTTTTTGAGTTTTATTTTTGAGATTTCTCAAAATCTAGCCAACCGAATCGATTCAAATTTTTTCGAAATTTAATGGCAATGATACTCTTTGGATCCCCACCTATTTCGATCCGATCGGCCGAGCCGTTCAAAAGTTATAAAAGGTTTACACACACACACACACACACACACACACACACACACACACACACACATATATATATATATATATATATATACATACATACAGCCGCACGGACATCATCGCGGGAATAGTCAGAGAAGCTTCCTGTGACCTTAAAACGTCAAGATCTGATGAAAACTCGATTTTCGAAAAACGGGGTAAAACCAACAACTTCCCGATTTTTGAAAATTTTCAATTTTCTTAGCGGGAAGTTAAAAACAATTTATACAAATAACTAACGAACTATAAAATTTTTGAATTTTTAATTTATTTTATAATTAAGTTAATAAAAATTTAATGAAAATTTAATGCACTGATAGAAGGATTTATTAACTATTAATAATTCAATTTATTCGATGACAATTATTGAATTTATTAAATTTTAATAAATATTTTTAACATTCAATAAATATTCATTTAGGAAAAAAGTATACTTATTAATATTTAATAATTATTTATTAATAGTTAACAAATATTTATTAACAGTTAATAAATATTTTATTAAGTGAATTTGTTTCGCTGGCAATGTCATTGGATATGAAGATTACTTGTGAACAGAAAGCATCTTTATAAATTATTTGCATTAATTATATTACATTATAATAACATTTGTTGTAAAAATCCCAAATTCTATCTCAGCTCATAATTATCTTTTATATTTTTAAATATTAAAAATGTCGATTTATTTAGTGAATTAAATTATTATCATGTATTCCAGCTATAACTTTATAAAAAGTGTCAAAAGAAAATTGCTATTTCTGATTTTTATTTTAAATAAATATTTGACAACAGTTAACTAATATTAATTGACCATTAATAAATATTTATTAACAGTTAATAAAGTGTACTTAATAAATTACTTATTAACTGGTAATGAATATTTATTAACTATTAACAAATATTTATTAACTTTTAATAAATCATATTTAATAAATAATTTATTAATTGTTAATAAATATTTATTGAATCCTATGATGTTAAAAAATCATTTGTTAACAGTTAAGGAAGTATTCTACTGTAGAGGCATGAATTTCGCCCGGTTTTAGAAGCGCTGTACGAAGGAAACAAAAAATATTTTTATAATCAATTTTTTTATCATTTGTTTATTGATGTTTTATTATTACATAAAAAAATTATTAAAAAAAAAAATTAAAATTGACAAAGTTATGAGCAGTCAAAGTGGGGGGTCAAAAAAAAAGAGCGTGTCCTGGCGTGCATTATTCCAACCCTCCTGGTGATCTGAAACATAAAAAACAGACGGATTCTTAATTATTATAGATGCCGCTATCGTATAACCCTTGGATAAGTTAAAAAAAAATTTTTTTTTAAAATGGCGGCAGTTTGAAAAATAAATTTTTTTTTTCATATTTTTTTAACAATTCCGAATTTTTTAAAAATACTAAATGAGAAGTTATAGTTTTGGGCAGGGTTCACGAGATAAAGCGATATATAGAGAACATCCTCTCCAAATTTGAAGTAAATCAGTTCATTAGAACTCGAGATATCCTTACCGCCAGCTTGAAAAAAGTAGTTCCGAGAAAAACGCGTTCAAAGTTTTGAGACAAGTTTTCGACAATTTTACTTGTAGAATGGTACAGAATACTTACATATTTTTAATCGGCGATTCCTGCTCCATATAAGAATCCTTCCTCTACTTCAAAACGCTCATTCTCCGATGTTCTCTTGTGAAGACGTGCAGTTATTATTTCGGGTTTCAGAACCCAAACATCGTTTCAATAAAGAATCAGCTGATAAACTTTCATAAATTGGTTTTATTACTTCTAAAACTTTGTCATTTAGAGGAGGATTTTTGTGGTCAAATTCGTCAATAGTGCCGTCTTCTATTGCCTTCTGATACTTGCACCAACTAGATGAACAATTCATGTTCTAGATGAACAATTCATGTTCTAGATGAACAATTCATGACAAGAAAAATACCAAAATTTCAGAAAAATCGAAAAAGGTCGGATACAAAGGTCGGGTGATCGATTTGGCATGGAGTGCCCTATATATAATATAAATAAATATATTTTTTTTTCTTCTATAAATTGATCAAATTTAGATATAATTGACAGACTGAATATAGATAAATTAAGTAAAGAATTTTACGAAATAAAATAATTTGTTGTCGATAAACAAAAAAAAAAGTTATTTTTGACTTTTTATAATGTTCGTTTTTTAAAGCCCTGTAACTTTTTTCCTATGCCAAGTTTGAGCTCTTAATAATAATTTTAAGTACTCACAATAAAAATTTAAAGTTTTACCATTTAAAATGCATGTAAAAAAAAATTTTTTTTTTCAAATTTCTAATGCTTACCCGGCTTTTACAATATTGCAAATCGGTTTGACGGACCTTGTGGGGAATTTCACGCTCTTCAAAATAGCTTTAAAGTTTTTTTGTGTAACTCGCACTGGTTCACCGGTAGGAGTCGTCAAAGTACAGTTTTTAAAAAAAATATATTTTCTTTTAATTTTTCGAGCAAACTGCCAAAAGTAGGAAAAAAAAAAGGACTGACTTATAAAAAAAAAGTTATCCAACTAATATTTAATGAATTTACAGCCATTTTTATACCGGAAAACGTAAGAAATTGATAAATATTAACTCATAATGTTATTTAGATTCATTTTTTCTATTTATTACCATTATATTTCCCTACACTAAGAACTTTTTTAAAATTAGTATGATTTTTTACTCATAATGAATACAAAAACAACACATGAATTCATAAAAAAGCAAAAAAAATTTAATCAAAATATACAGAAGGTTACGTTATTATGTAAAATGCTTGAAATGTGATAAAAATCTAAATAGTTATAAAAAACAAGTTAATAAATTTCAAATAATTACTAATGTTATTGAAAACACATCAAGATTTTAAAGCTGAATATAGTTTTTTGGCGCACGTTGGAAAGTCTTCTACATTGTTGAACCATTAATAATAAATATTGTGTCTGAAAATTAATAAATTTTTTGTTCCTTCAATTTTTACAAGTAGTATATTTATAAATTGAATTAAAGTTCAAATTTACCAGCATTTAAACTAGTAGTGTCAAAGCACATCCCTACTATATTGTCAGTAATATTCCACTTATTTAACGCTTTAAAAATAACTTCAGCTTCATTAGATCAGTAGATTCATCTAAAGCAGGTACACCGAGTCATTGTTCCACATCCATTCCGGAAACAACAATAGGAAGTCTTTCGATTTTTTTCATTGGCTGATTTGAAAGTTCCGGAAGTAACTTACTGTCCCAGTGTACGATGACATTTTGTGCAATTTCTTCTATCTCGTCTTTCAAATTCCCAGCAACTGTTTTTCTGAATTTTAATCGAGCATTGCGAATAGTCGTGTAACTGATATTATAATTGTCAATATCTAATCCAAGACTAGTAATGACAGCAGAAATAATATGCATTACACTTTGATTACTGGTTTTAGTGCGACCCAGTACTGCTACTAGAACTTCCGTCATAACATCAACCTTACGTTTCCTTTTAGCTTGTGGAAGTTCATCTTCGTAATCTGACAAAAGTCGTTTTTCAGATTGATTTGATGATTGGCTACTTGCTTCATTAGATATTGAGAACTGCGATAATTTTTGACTCAGATCTACAAAAAAATAAATGCATATTAATTATAAAATAGTAGATTACGATCTCTTAAGAAATAATTATTTGATATGATTTTATAAAATAATCGTTCCATGAGTCTTTTAAATTGTAATAGTGAGTAAAGATAATTTTTAAAATAATAATCTGTTAAAAAGGAGATATATTGATACGCTATTGTAATGAACAAAAATAAAATTCTAAACTTTTTCAATATTCTAAAGATATGACGACAGAATTTACTAAAAATCGCAAAAATGAATGCCAAAAAGTGTGAAATTTAATATGACAATAGGATAAATTCATTATTATGAATGCAGAAATGACAATTCAATCATCAGTGTGAATAGAATTCTATACTTACTAAATTCAATGTTGTTATTTTCATCTCCAATTTCATTCTGTATATTTTGCAAAACTGATTGATCAGAAAGTACTATTGCATTTTCGTTTATCTTAGATATTAATGGTAAACATTTATTGTCATCATTTTGTCGACATTCCTCTAAAAATAATTGTAAATTACTTGGAAGATTCTCAACTTCACTATTATTAGCAATATTGAATAATTTGTTCAATTGATTAACGAAATTTTCTACTTTGTGCTTTTGATTGTCTGAGAGATTGTTAAGACCCTGGCGGTTTCGGCGACATGGTGAAAGCACGGTCGAATGACGGTTGTTTCACGGTCGTTTCACTGTATAAAGTTCGTTCTTACCGAGCGATCTGTCAGTCAGCATCGGATACCGTTGTGAACGATATCTACTATAAATTTATTGAATATTTACGGTGCATACGCAAGTGAATCTACGACGTTATGACCGACACTGTACGCTCAATATACTGTCCAAATACGGTGATTTTACGCTACTATCACGGACAATAAAATAAAAAAAAATATTGCGGACAGTCTAGACCGAGACTCGAACCCGATTCTCCTCGAAGCCCAAGACTCTACCAGCTAGGCTATCTAAGATACTGCACGAAACATTTGATTCAGTCACATCATAAGGTGTCAAAACCAAGTCATTTTTTTTTCATTGCACAGATAAAAATAGCTTAAATAAAGTTATATTTTTTCCATGACTTCAAAATAATAATCGTAATAAATGATTCAAATTTTTGATGATTATGAAATTCTTAATTTCGAAATTATGGTGAATTTATTAGCTGTATAAAAAAAGATCTGGAAAAGAAATTGCTAAAAATTGAATTGTTAAAAAAAAATATCTCATAATAATTTTTCTTGATAACTGTTCGGTGAACAAGGCCCAGTAGCGATTAACTCGCTCCTGGGGGACTCCCAAATTCAAGAGACGCACCTGTCCACCGCTAGTTCCCGCAAAAACTAACCGCCTATGAATGCTTAGCTTGACTGATCACGCCATGTTCCGGTGGTGTGATTGGCTGATCGCTCCGCTGACATGCGCAATCAGCCTTCTTCCCCAAGTCGACGAGGAAGAAGACGCATTATTATTATTATCTTTCGCTTCTACGCTTTAGTTACAACTAGTCGCCATTAATTCCGCTTTACTTTCGCTTATTGTTAATTAACCGCATTTCGCTATTTTTATAATTTAAATTACTTAAATTAACCGCTAATAATTCGCTCTAATTTGTTACAGATAAATTGTGTTATTTGTGCATTTATTTCACCGCTTTTACAGTGCCGGCAGAGTGTTCACCCACGTGTCAACCGGTATCACTTGTGCTAACCACGCTGTGTATTATAAATCCGCTTTTATTTAAACAATCCGCTATTTAACATATTAAATATAACTTGTATTTAGTGTAAATAAATTTATCGTGTTAATTTTGATAATAATTTACGCGTTTTAATTGAGATATCCAGACCTAAACCTGATCCCCGCTTTTCCGAACCTTCTGTAATTATTCATAACAAACAATTTTTCCGTAATTTTGAAATTAGTTTTCGTCTCTAAAAAAAAAAAAAAAAAAAAAAAAAACAATATTGATTATTATATTTTTCATAATCAAAAGGTATTATAGTTTCTCACTTAAGACTATAAAAAAAATTCAACACTTGGAAGCCATAAACTCTTCTGAAAAGTATTGAAATGATGGATCTCTGTTGATTGCCTGTAATCTGATTAATTTTTTATAATTTTACTTTGAAATAAACAAAATTACAATAATTTAATATTTTTTTCGAATTTTTCATCCCGATTAGTTACTGAAAATTTCTCATTTACCTATCTTTTTATACACTTTGAGTATTTTTAATGAAATAAAAAAAAAATATAATCAGCACTTTTTCATTTTTGACTAGTAAAAAATTCCTGACACCGACATTATACGCTCGTTTCACTCACAGACTACTGTGCATCTACCACCGAGTTACGGTTTTTTGACAATTTATATGTTTTCGAATGACTGTCAAATGACAGACGATCGATCGATGATCTACGATTTTTACTCAGGTAAAAAATAGGAGAAGTCAAGTAAAAATTTGGTTTTTCGAATAGTGAAGTATGATAACTATACAGAATAAAAATCATAAAGTAACAGTAAAAAACTTTCACAATGATACTCGTCGTTCACTGTCAAATGACGGCCGTTCGATAGTCAAGTGACGGTCATTCGACGATCATTTGTCGACACTGTGAATTTATGGTACATTCACCGTCGTTTCACGATCATTTTACCGTGACCACGAATCCGCCAGGGGAGATTTTCGTTTCTGAATGTCTTTATAATCGTCATAAAACTTTTCAAATTTCCGAATACTATTTCGTTTCAGTGTCGTGTGGGAATTCCAATTTTATCCTACATAGCCTCTAATTTATCGATAGCTTCGGTAGTACTGATACGTATAGCCATTTTTAACGTCAAATGTTTATCCATAAATAAATTAATAACGTCACGATAAGTAGGTAATTTATAACAATTAAATTCTTTAATTTGAAAGCCAACTAAATAGTTATATGTCCTATTACCAATTACTTCAGTCATAATGAACAATAGTTAGGTTAGAAAGTTAATGAAATGTAATCAAATAAATACTGAAGAATATCAAGAACTAATTTAAATACGATATATACCATTAAACACAAGTGACAGCAAAAAATTGATATTAAAATAGTAATTTGAATATAGTTTATTACAAAATTGGCTTATTCTGTCTCAGTATCAGCGTCAATTGATTCTCGGATTAATCACTTAATACAACAAACAATGAGAAAATTATTTTGAGGTTAGGTATGCCATAAAGGATCAAATTCATCAACAAAGACAATAAAGACGGTAATATCATGCTAATTAACTAGAGCAATGTTAGAATATGCCATCTCGGGACTGCTTGGTGCAATTTTTCGAAGAATGATTTCTACCTATACAAAGTTGGCGTGAATAAAGATGACAATGAAAATAATTAAATTTTTTGCTAATTTTTGGATTTTGTTACAAAAAATTAAATAATCTTCATTTTTATTTTTTTGGTAAATGACAGAAATGTTGAAAAATTGCAAGATCTATGTAACAATTTTATTCTTGTAGTTTTTTTATTAATTTGTGTGTTTTAATATTTATTATGAGTGAGAAATCATAATGATTTTAAAAAAATTCTTAGTGTAGGGAAACATAATGGTAATAAATAAAAAAAAAATGAATCTAAATAACATTATGAGTTATTATTTATCAATTTATCAAGTTAGTATTTATCAATTTCTGACCTTTTCCGGTATAAAAATGGCTGTCAATTCATAAAATATTGGTTGGATAACTTTTTTTTTATGAATCAGTCCTTTTTTTCTTCCTACTTTTGGCGGTTTGCTCGAAAAATTAAAAAAAAATATATTTTTTTCAAAAACTGTACTTTGACGACTCCTACCGGTGAACCAGTGCGAGTTACACAAAAAAACTCAAAAGCTATTTTGAAGAGCGTGAAATTCCCCACAAGGTTCATCAAATCGATTTGCAATATTGTAAAAGCCGGGTAAGCATTATAAATTTGAAAAAAAAAAATTTTTTTTTACATGCATTTTAAATGATAAAACTTTAAACTTTTATTGTAATTAAATTACAGTAGAACCTCGTTAAGTCGAACCTCGATAAGTCGAAAACCTCCGCAACTCGAAGAAATGTTTCATCCCCTTCCCTTCAAGCCGTAAAACCTCCGTTGCTCGAAATTTTTACCCTCTATAAGTCGAAATAATTAGAGAGTCCCTACAAGCTGTTTCTGTACATTTACCCTCCATAACTCGAATACATACACTTGGACCTCTTTATCTCGAATTAAAAATTATTACAGCATGTAAATATCTTATTTGGATTATTAGTTCTACGAAATGGTAATAGAATTCATAGCTGACGTCAGGTTTTCTGTTGGCAATTGTAAAATTATCATACCGTTTACTGAGAAAAAAAAATACTTCTACTTAATTAACAATTTCTTGGTTCAAGAAATTCGATGACGACCAAATATTCTATTATTACTAATTATTGATTTCTGAAGAGAAAAAGCATCAATATTTATCTTTGAGAAATAGATAAACAAAAGAATAGCTTTATTTAAATTAAGTAAAAATTATTTCAATCAATTTAACAAGTCCTTGAGCTAAGAATATATATTCTTGAAAATTATCAAACATTAATTCTTGTATAAGAAAATTTTCTTAATAAAAGTATTGAACAGTAAAGCAGTGAAGATAAGTAAAAAAAAAAAGGATGTTGCGAAACAGTTTGATGAAACCAGTTACTGCCTAACTTGAAACCCTCTACAACTCGAAAACTCTATAACTCCAATTTTTTTGTCTCTCCCTTCAAGTTCGAGTTATAGAGGTTCTACTGTAATTTAACATTATTATTATTATTATTATTATTATCGTGAGAGGATGTGATTTTTGGAGTGCTCTGAAAATCGTAGAGTTTTTATAGATAATAGTGTATTAATAAAAGAAAATTATGTACTATTGTGATATTAAAGTGATACTTAACAATATAACATAATAATTTGGTTGATTAACTTAATCGTTTTATTGTTATTTTAATAATAAGTAAAACTGAACTCGGTGAGGTTAGAGTGCTGTTGTTTTGTGTGTGTGGGTGCTGGGTAACCAGTACAAATAAATAACAGACAATGAGTCAGATTTGTGGTCATTGTAAACAGAACACAGTGAAAAATCCATACATCTGCTCAGCAAGATACGACAGTTACTGTAGAGAAACTTAAGAAGAGTGTGGATGTTGGAAAACTGGGGCTGGGTGTAGACCGATTGAATAAGACAAAGAGTGGGAAAGTGATCATTGGATGTAAACAAACGAAAGATTCACATGTTTTAGTAGAAGAATTAAAAAAGAATATTGGAAAGGATTACAATATTAAATTAAATGATAAAAAACTTCCCAAGGTAAAGATAATTGATATAGAGGAGGATATAATTTCAGAGAAAAGTGAAGACGAAATTATAAAAATGATACAAAAACAAAATGATTTGACATTGGATCAAAACAGCAAAATGGAAATAAAAAAGAAAGCAGCTGGAAGGAAAAAAGATGGATATATTATTTTAGAAGTCGATCCAATAATCCATAAAAAATTGTTAGATGTAAACAGGATAAAACTTGGGTGGAACAAATGCCGTGTCTCAGACTGTGTTAGTGTATTAAGATGTTACAAATGCTGGGGTTATTATCATTTTGCGAAAGATTGTAAAACAGGAACTAAATGTAGAAAGTGTGCTGGTGATCACAAGGAAGAGGAGTGTAGCAGTACGGATAAGAAGTGTGTAAACTGTATAAAAATGAAAGAAGTATTTAAAGTGGATGATGTTGAGGTTAATCATTGTGCGAATGACACTAATTGTGAGTACTACAAAAGAATGAGAAACAGAGCGCAGAAAAGTATCAAATACTATACTGAATAGCAAAGAATAACAAGTAGAAGGCATTCACTAGGAGGTCAGATGTTGGTTATAAACATTCAGGGTTTACTATGGCATCTGGATGAGCTGAAAAGTTTGTTAGTAAACAAAAGGCCCGATATAGTATGTGTAAATGAAACACATTTGACAGCTGATGTGAATGAATATGAATATGAGATTAGTAATTATAATAATGTTAAGATGTTTTCATGTAATAAAAGAACAGGAGGAGTAGTTATATATGTAAGAAAAGATGTTGAATACGATGTAATAGATACAGTGACTGACAATGTTGAGTACGAACTGAATATGTGGATGTGTAGCATATTATTGAAAGGTATATTTAAAAAAACAATAGTAAGTAACGTGTACCATTCTCCTAATCAGAGTGATGGTATATTTATTGAAAGATTGATACAAGAATATGAAAATTTAAGTGAAAAAGGACAAGTTATACTAGTGGGTGATTTTAATATAGACGTGAGTAAAGATTCACAATATTCAAGAAAGTTAATTAGAGAAATGAACAGCGTTGGTATGTATCAGTGGGTAAAGGAATATACTCGTGTGACATCAAACTCCAAAACAATAATTGATTTAGTTTTCTCGAATGAAAGTATAAATACTAAAATTTTGGAGGTGCCAAGAATCTCAGATCATTTTATAGTGAAAGTGTCTCTTCCAAAAATTAAAAATAAAATAAAATGTTCAAATATTGATGCAGATATTATTAAATATAAAAGAGACTATAGTCAATTCAATTATGCTAATTTAGGAAATATTATACATAATTATTATGATAATTTTTGTAATAATAATATAGAGTATGAGAATGGAAGTGCGGAGGTAAAATCAGTCTTTTAACAGATGTTATTGTTAATAGTATAGATTCAGTAGCTCCAGTAAAAGAATATGTAATTAAAAATAAATGGCAGAATAGTAGATGGTTTAATAGCCATATTAAAAATTTGATAAGTATGAGGGATAATTCTTATAGAGTTTTTAAAAGGATAATTGTGATGAAGCGTGGGAAAATTACAAAAGTCTTAGAAATACTGTAGTGAATGAAATAAGAAAGGTAAAAAAAGAATATTATGAGAATTTGATCGACTCTCAAAAAAGTAATTCAAAAAAATTGTGGAAAAATATGAAATCTATATTAGGAAATAAAAGTCAAGTAGATACTAAATTAGACATTGTTTTTGGTAATGAACTAATCAAAGAAGCTACAGTTATTGCTGATAAATTTAATAAGTATTTTGTTCAAAGTATTGATGAAATTGTTAATCATATTGATAAGTATAATTATATTGTTGATGACTTTGGGTATGGTGAATCAGTGACAAAACTTGATAAGTTAATAGAAGTTGATGAGAAGGAATTGAATTCTATAATTAAAAATTAGATAAAAATAAAGGTAAAGGAAATGTATTGTCTTATGATATAATCAGTAAAATATGGAGTGTAGATAAAATCATAATTACAAAGTTGATTAATTGCAGTTTAGAGTCATCAGAAATCCCAAGTGAATGGAAGAACTCATTAATTCACCCGATACCTAAAGTTAAGGGTACTAATAAGGCAGAAGAGTACAGACCGATTAACACCCTACCTGAATTAGAAAAAATTTTAGAAGAAGTGGTTAAAAATAGATTAATAAAACATCTTGATAGCAATAATATTTTAAAAGAGGAACAGTCTGGCTTTAGAGTACAACATTCATGTGAAACAGCATTACAAAAAACAATGTGTGAATGGAGAAATGAGATAGATCAAGGCAATATGATAGGAGTAGTTTTTATAGATTTTAAAAGAGCATTTGAGACGATTGATAGAAATAGATTGTTAAAAAAGCTAAAAATGTATGGTGTGAGTGGTAGTGCACTGGAGTGGTTCAAATGTTACTTAAATGATAGAACTCAACAGGTAAAATTTGGTGAGGCTACCTCTGATAAGATTTCTGTTAATCACGGTGTGCCGCAAGGGTCTATTTTGGGGCCCTTGCTCTTTATTTTATATATAAACGATGTTGTAGATATTGCAAAAAAATATGGCTGTCAATGCAAATTATTTGCAGATGATAAGATGTTATATTACAGTGCTAAGGATGAAACAGAAATAGAAAATGTTTTAAATAAGACACTAGATGATCTTGGAGTATGGCTCAATGTTAATTCACTTAAACCAAATGTTAAGAAGACTGTTTTTATGCTAGTTAGAGATAGAAGAAAAAGGAATGTTAAAAGTTTAGAATTGTTTTTAACAGGGGAAAAGATTGTGCAATGTAGTCAAACTAAATACTTAGGCGTAATGCTAGATGAATTCTTATGTTTTGATAGTCATATATATTATATTATTAAAAAAATTAATACTAGAATTAATTTGATGTACAGACTGAGTAGTTATGTAAGTGATTACACAAAAGTATTAATTTACAAAGCGATGATCGCTCCATATTTTGACTATTGTTCAACTATTTTGATTAATATTAATGAGGAATGTGTGAAAAATTACAAAAATGTCAGAATAAAGCGATGAGAATAATATTAAGAGTGAATAGATATACGCCAATTAGATGTATGCTAGATACACTATGT
This sequence comes from Cotesia glomerata, assembly GCF_020080835.1. NCBI lineage: Eukaryota > Metazoa > Arthropoda > Insecta > Hymenoptera > Braconidae > Cotesia > Cotesia glomerata. The sequence goes on along the minus strand of NC_058159.1, from coordinate 14,711,401 downwards.
TTTCTGTCTGTGGAAGAAAGAATTAAATTTAATGTATGTGTGTTTGTATATAAGATGAAAAATAATTTGTTACCAGAATATTTAAATAGAACTGTTGTTGATAATGAACATAATTATAATACAAGATACAAAAATAGACTACTAGTACAAAGAACAAGAACTGTGAGTGCTCAAAAAACAATAAATGTGTATGGTTTTTCATTATTCAACAAGTTAAATATAAACACAAAAAATGCAAGAAATTTAGTAAATTTTAAAAAATTGTTAAGAGAAGAAATAAGAGAAGGAAAAATTTAAAATGTAGACGGGAAGCAAGTGTGATCTGTAATAAAAGATCTAAGATCTTTTATAAATTTTTTATTTTTTATATTGTATATATTTGTAGCTTAAAGCTAAATAAAGAAACTATTATTATTATTATTAAAATTATTATTAAGAGCTCAAACTTGGTAAGAATTTTTTTTTCTATATGGAGATTAATATTTTGCATGAGCACCGAAAAAAAAAAAAAATTTTGCGGAAATGAACCACCCTAATATATATATCTATCTATATATATATAGGAGACTTTCTATAGATATAGATAGTCACTCATCACGATATCTCTGGAACTATAAGACCTAGAGACTTGAAATTTGGTAGGAATATTCCTTTTACCAAGTAGAGGTCAGCTAAGAACGGATTTCACGAAATTCCACCCACAAGGGGGGTTGCGGGGGTGTTCACGAAAAAAAATTCATATTTTTCAATTATGGCTTTTAATAGTTCAAAACTTGGTCAGAATGTTTCAAATTACATTTAGAAATTTTTTAAAAACGGATTCTGTGACATTCCACCCCCCTGGCGTGCCCGTGCGTGGGCGTCAAATTAAGAAAAAATTCGTAAATTTCAATCTATAGCTATTAATACTTTGAAACATGGCCAGAATGCTTTTTTGGCGTTTTTGAGCTGTTAAGAATAAATTTCATTAAATTCTACCCCCACATGTCCGTGCGTGGGCGTAAAATTAAAAGAAATTGTACCTTTTAATCTATAGCAGCTAAAGGATTGAAACTTGGCCAGATTGATTTTTTTGGAGTTTTTGAGCTGTAAAGAATAAATTTTATGAAATGCCACCTTCACAAATCCTTGCGTGGGCGTTAATTAAAAAATTATAAAATTCAATTCCTAAAGGATAATAAGAAGTCATTAAATATAAAAAAAATTAAAAATTTTTATATAAGGTAAAAGCCCTAATAGATGATCATGTACCATTATATGATCACTCTATGTATTTGTATACCTATATTTGTGAATCTATATATATATAAGAGATTTCCACCTATATATTGACTCATCACGATATCTCTGAAACCATAAAGCGTAGAGACTTGAAATTTGGTAGGAATATTCCTTTCGCCGTGTAAAGGTCAGCTAAGAACGGATTTTACGAAATTCCACCTACAAGGGGGGTTGCGGGGGCGTTGACAATGGAAAATTCCCATTTTTAAACTATAGCTCCTATTGACTCCAAATTTGGCAGGAATCTCCTATATGTGATGTATAAATGATCTAAGAGCGGATTTTATGACAATCTACTCCCAATATGGATTGCGGGGGTGGGCGTTAACAATGAAAATTTAAAATTTCCGAGCTATAGCTCCTAGAGAATCCTAATTTTGTATGAATTTTTTATTAGTGATGTAAAAATAATTTATAAACGAATTTAACGATATCCTACTCCACAAGGGGTTGCGGGGGTGGGTGTTAATAATGAAAATTTTAAATTTCAGAGCTGTAGCTCCTATAGGCTCCAAATTAGGTAAGAATCTGCTCTATGTGATGTATAAATGATTCAAGAGTGGATTTAATGACAGCCTACTCCCAATACGGATTGTGGGGGTGGGTATTAACAATGACAATTTTTAATTTTCAAGCTATAGCTCCTACAGACTCCAATTAAGTAGGAATTTTCTCTAAGAGATGTAGAAATAATATACGAACGAATTTTAAGATACCTCACAGGAGTTTGCGGGGGTGGATGTTAACAATTAAAATTTTTAATTTCCAAGCAATAGCTCTTATAGACTCCAAATTTGGTAAGAATCTTCTATGTGATGTAGAAATAATCTAAGAGCGGATTTTACGACGAATCACCCCCAATAAGGATTGCGGGGGTGGGTGTTTTTTATTTTTATTCTATTTATTTATTGTTATTTGGCCATGGAGTCTAGGCTCCTTGCGGCCATCACAGATACAATTATTTAATACAAAAAGTATATGGTATAAATTTATAATCATATATAAAATATAAAAAGTAAAAAGTAAAAAGTAAATAATAATGCACTATCATCATCACATCATTACACATTTATCAATCATTTATCAATCAATCAGTTTACCAATCATTTATCAATCAATCAGTTATTCTTTTAAATTCGACAGATAGAAATTAAAGCATGAACTCCGAAATTCCTTAAAAATACATTCATTTGTACAGTCTATTGGTAGTTTATTCCACGCCCTTATTGCGCTAACAATGAACGACTTATCATATTTAACACTATTACAGTTAGGAAGTACTAATAAGTCTTGTCTATCATCGCCTCTCCGGAATCTAGGTTCAATTGTAAGTAATTCCCTATGAAATAGAGGCATCTGACGCATTTTAATTGCCTTGTAAATCAAGCAGCAATAAAAGAATTCACGTCTAGTTTTAAGTGTAAGCCAGCCTAAATCACGGTAATACGGAGTAACATGTTCGTATCTGTTTATTTTAAAAATATAGCGCACACAGGAATTTAACTTTCTTTGCATTTTAAGCTGTTGTTGTGCAGTTATATCGCTATAAACTGCAGCACAGTAATCAAAGATAGGCCGTATTAAAGTGATAACAAGTTTTTTCCTTGCGCGTAAATTAAAAATGTTACCATACATTTTTAATTTTGCAAGAGTTCTCATATATCTATAACATACATCATTTACTTGTTCAGACCATGATAATCTATCATCTAAGATTACTCCTAGGTATTTTACTGATTTAGAGAAGTTAATTTCTATGGAATTTATCTTAATTTTAGGCGCTAAATTACGTAATTCATCGTCAACTCTAAATACACTTCCAAAAATTGCTGCTTTTGTTTTACAGGCATTTAATTTTAGACCATTTTTGTCACACCAATTATTAATTAATTTAATTTCATCATTGAGAGTAATAACAGAGTATGGAATTTCGTTAAGTTTACATTTCAAATATATTACTAGATCGTCCGCATAAAATAAATGATTGCATTGTTTAAGAAGTGAACCTAAATCCGATACATATAAAGAATATAATAATGGGCCAAGTACACTGCCTTGAGGTACGCCATTTAAAATATCATTCCAGTTTGATTTATCATTAGTATTATTATTAATAACAGCCTGAAGTCTGCCTTTTAAATATGACACAATCCAATTTAAAACTACATCGCTGAAGCCCATAGCTTTTAATTTATAAACCAAAATGTCGTAAACAACAGAGTCGAATGCTTTACTGAAATCGAAAAATACTGCAATCGTAACCATGTATTGGTCTATCCCTAGTCTAATGTCATCACAAAATCTCAGTAAAGCATCCTGTGTGTTCATGCCGATCTTAAATGCAGTTTGGTACCTATCAATAATGTCATTATCTGTTACGAATGTCAAAATTTGATCGTACACACATCTTTCAAGCGCTTTCGATAATGTACATAGCAGCGATATCGGTCTAAAATCAGAATTATTAGATGCATCGCGAGTTTTAGGTAGTGGTATAATATATGGGTGTTGACAACAAAAAATCTTAATTTCCAAAACATAGCTTCTAAAAGGCGTAAATTTGGTAGGAATCTTTTATTTGTCATGTAGAGATCATCTCAAAACGGATTTCAATAAATTCTACTTCCGACAGGGATTGCGGGGGTGGGTGTTAGAATTTCAAATTTCCATTTCCAAACTGTAACTTCTACAAACTTGAAATTAGGTAGGAATCTTTCATTTATCATGAGATCATCTCAAAACGGATCCCAAAAAATTCTACTTCCGATAGGGATTGCGGGGGTGGGTGTCAAAATCTAAAATTTTAATTTCCAAACTGTAACTCCTGCAGATTCTAAATTTGGTAGGAATCTTCGTGTACGATGTCAAGTTCAGCTGAGAATGGATTTTCTCGAATTCTAACCCCGAAAGGGATGGTGGGGGCGTTAACAATAAAAATTTCTCATTTCCAATCGATAGTTTTTATAGACTCGAAGTTTTGTTGAAATCTTTTATTTATAATGTAGAAATTATCTCGAATAGGATCTTACGAAATTCCTCCCCCACATAGAAGTGCGGGAGTAATAATTGTCAAAAAATTCATATTCTTCAAATACAGTTCCTACAAATATAAAATTTGATAGAATCTGAAGAGAAACAGGCAAATACCGGGATGGCCTCCAAGGTCAACGGATTTGAATATTTTTCTTTCTTAATAGTGATATTTTCTTACAACAATCGTCTCTTTGGCAGCGGCAAAAAAGTCGACTAAGAATTTTACATACATTTTTTTTTGCTGATCATATAACCGATGAATTGTTCTTATTACGGGATCGCGAAAATGTAACAGATTAAAAGCATTGCATTTTCTAAACACATGAGATATAGAAAAAAAATTTGGCTACTCATTTTAAGAAAATTCGTAAAAAACAAGTACAAATAATTTTCTATGTATAATTGATGTTACGGAAGAAATTTTAATTAACAGCGAAATTCGTCACAATTTAAGCTAGGCAGATTTCAACTTCACTTATGAGACCTGCAATTACTTTAACTAAAACTTACAATGCTCATTTAAAATTTTTTTTCTTCGTGTCAATTAATATTCATTTTTAGAAGAAAGCCACGGGAATGTTATAGTGATTGCACATTGAAAGTTTTAATGAATTTTAGCTAGAATAATCATGTGGACACAATATACAGACCAATTTGATGGAATTTGGAATCTGTGCAAGTCAAAACAATCTTCCAATTAAATTTCAAATCTAGATCTAAAAATACAATTCTATAAAGCGCCCAGCGGAGCGGGCGGGTAACAGCTAGTATATATATATATATATATATATATACCCGAGTCGAAAAATAAAACGTAGATTGAACGTATTAAACGTTGAAATCATCGATTGAACGTATTGAACGTTCAAATCGTCGGTTGAACGTATTGAACGTTCAAATCGTCGGTTGAACGTATTGAACGTTAAAATCGTCAGTTGAACGTATTGAATGTTCAAGTCGTAGATTTAATGTTTTTAACGTATCGAAAGTGAGATTTAAACTGTCATTCCAGGTGGGAATCATCAAATTTGATCATTGACTGAGTTTTAGATTAACTTCAATTTGCCAAAATTTGGGTCATATCTGATGTAAGGTTTTACTTAAAGGCTGGACTGAGACTCAGCTCTCAGTCTGGTATGACCAGATTTTGAGCCGTTGTTCATGACTCGAGTCTCCTTTAAGGCTGGTTCCGATCATTAGATTGAATTGATTGTTTTTTTTTTTTTTTTTTTTTTTTTAGACTTTTGGACGACCTACTACCATATAAAAAGAAGATTTATATTGCAATATTTTATAAATACTGGGAAAGAAATTAATTTTTAATTGTAAAAAATTTAATCGAGCTTGCTATATTAAAAAAAGCATTACCCAAGCGGCACAAATTTTTTTTTGTTAATGTATTGTTAAATTCAAGTTGATAATTATAAATTTCTGACTTCTTGTTAAATAAAATCTCTCAAAAAGTCAATATTTTATTTTTGTGACGCTTAGTGTTATAAATTCTGCACCACCAGAATTTAAATGTTTTTGGTTACACGGTATTTGAAAAATTGACTCTAATTTTTTTTTCAAAATACGCAGAGGTTCGGAAAACAAGAAATGTTAGTATGACTTCCATTTTACCACGTGATTACTTCGAAAGATTTTATTCACTTCTCATCAATTTTTGTACCTCGCGATTTACATATTTATGTAAAAATACATTTCAAACATTAATTTTATAAATCTGGTCTTATAAATCAGTTTCAAATATTAATAGTGAGCAGTAGAAAAATTAAACGTTTACTTCTAAAGACTAAAATTATTTAGTGTATTATGATTTTTGTAGCATATAACTTCTTAGCTTTTGATGAGATTAATCGATTGCTCAACTGATCGATTGTTTGTGGGTTACTTACCGACAGAATCGATTGTATACTCGAATTTGAATATCGATTGTGGATAATCGAATGTCAACGAGCCGAACATTTGGTAAGTATTTATAAAAAATGAAACAATAACAAGGGTGAACCGTTTTTCTAATTTTTTTTTGCTGGAATCAAATTAAACTGTTATTTATTCGAGCTCATTTCTGTAAAACCTAAAAAGATAATTTTGTTACAAGGAAAATTTTTATAGTGACTTATTTTTTTTTCGAAAAAATCTTGGAAAATAATTATCGAGATACTTTAATTTTCTTCTTGTCTTTATTCAGCAATGATTCATGGATGTAATTTTATTTCAGTATTTTTGTAAGAAACTTACGGTGGTATTACAATGAATAATTTCATGTTTTTGTTAAAATTTTTTATTATTTAAAGAATGATTAGTTTTAATTCATGAGTGTATACCTTTTTTTCAGTTGTAAATAAATTTCTACAAAATAACTACAGAAGAGATTTTCTATTAACCAGTTTCTTAATTTCAAAGACACTTTACATGTTTAATTCTTAGAGATTTTCTGACTTATTCGTTAAATTTTTCATTTAAATTTTCAGAAAAAGTTGTCCATAATAAATGAACATTCGAAATGTTTTTTTTAATATAGAATAAATTTTTTTTGCTCGACGGGCAGAAAGCGTCACCTCGGCCCGCTGCGCTAAACGAAATTGCCACTTTCTGCCTTCGTCGAGCAAAAAAATAGCATACACTCCTCGGGAAGTAAATAAGAAAGCCTCAGATCACATGCTTCTTGACCTCGGCTTCGCCTCGGCCAACAATTACATGTGATCTGAGACATTTCTTACTTTACTTCCCTCGGTGTGTAATAAACTATTTATATTGGTTATTTAATCTTGTAAAATGATAGACTAATAGCAACTATATTTTGGTTTGCAAATTTTTTTATCCGTGATAACTTCGTATTTAAAGCAATACATAGAAAAAGTGAATAAGAATTTTCTTATTTTTGCATAGGAAGAATTTCTAAAATAAATAAATATTGCGCTAAGTTTTCTATTTACCAAGCTCTAGCCCATGATTATATTGTCCTCTAATCAATGACTTCAAATTTTTTAAATGTTTTGAAAATCGAAAGAATAAACTTTGGAAATGATAAAGCACTGCTATATAATGAATATTACTATAATATATAGTGGAGTTATAAAGATTTAACTAATGTTTTTAATGATTATAACATGTAACACGTTCAACCGACGATTTCAACGTTCAATACGTTCAACCAACGATTTTAACGTTCAATACGTTCAAACGACGATTTTAACGTTCAATACGTTCAACCGACGATTTAAACGTCTAATACGTTCAACCGACGATTTCAACGTCTAATACGTTCAATCTACGTTTTATTTTTCGACTCGGGTATATATATATATATATATATATATATATATATATATCTATATAAGCGAAATACCACTCACTCACTCATCACGAGATCTCCGAAACTATTCGCCCGATTGACTTGAAATTTAGCATAGTTACTCCATTCGTGATGTAGACGCTCACTAAGAACGGATTTTACGCAATTCCTAGCCAAAATGAATGTTTCGTCTACCATCACATATGCCCTCCCCTCCCCTCCCTCTCATTCTTCTCCTCCCCTCCCGTGCCCTATAATCTTTCCCCTTTCCTATATCTCTCTCTTTTTTTGGGAGCGAAATATCATTTTGACCCTCTAATCTAAGAAACCATCAGTGGCACCCGTAAATTATCGAACTCAACCCCCCTACAACCACCCACGCTAATCAACCGTTGCCATGGTTACCGTTGACAGGGTTACCGTTGCCATGGTTACCATTGTCATGGTTACCGTTGCCATGGTTACCGTTGCTATGGTTACCGTTGCCGTGGTTACCGTTGCCATGGTTACCGTTACCATGGTTGCCGTTACCATGGTTGCCGTTACCATGGTTACCGTTATCATGGTTACCGTTGCTATAATTACTGTCAAAATGATTGATTTTAAATTTTATCGATTGACTGTTGGGACAGTAGGAATTCATAATCATACGTTTTTTAAGAAAGAATAGCTAAATCATTAATAACTGAAATAACTTATATGTATTGGAATAATCATGAAGGATGAACTCGATTATATCATAACACAGATAAATTAAACATAAATATTATCAAGTTGATATTGTTAAATGATTATACTGATTTTAATGATTAAAATTAAAATGGTAAATTGTGTCTGATGCGTCTTCTCTAAAATTTCACAACGATATCGTTAAATTATTATAAAAAACGGTCGATTTAAGATAATTTCTAATAAAATGAGTAATAATAAATATATTTTTTAATACCACTTAATTTGTTATGAATTTATTAATAACTAGCTGATACCCGCCCGCTTCGATAGGAATACAATCAATTTTTATGGTGTAACCTAGATGAAAAATATAAACAAAATGGTTAATTTCAAAAAGATAATGAATATAAATTTTGAATTAGAGAAAAGTGATTGTTTGTGATGACCGGTGTTAGCGAGTATTAAATATATGAGAAAAGTATTTTATTATTAACATTTTTTTAAAATTAAAAAAATTATTGACATTTTTTAAAATTAAATAATACTATGAAGCGGAAAAGAATAGGAGTTACGGATAATTATTACGTGAAGCGTTTCAACATTCACGTAACAGAATAATTGGAGGAGGAAGAGATTGAGAAAGAAATAGGAAGGACCTTCTTAATAAGAGTTTACAGAATATGCGAGAAAAAATTCAGATAGCTCGGACAGGCATTCGAACCCAGAACTTTCCGGTGACATGTCGGCTACTCTACCATTTGACCTATCCGGTCTAGACTAAATGTTTAGGATAACATTATTATAATGGGAACGCATCTCACTACACAGTACGTCATGGGTGATGCGGAAATCTGTCTAATGACAGATTTACTGACTAACTGACCCATTGATTGATTGATTATTAATAATAAAATACTTTTTTCATATATTTAATACTCGCTAACACCGGTTATCATAAACAATCACTTTTCTCTAATTCAAAATTTATATTAATTATCTTTTTGAAATTAATCATTTTGTTTATATTTTTCATCTAGGTTACAACATAAAATTTTATTGTATGCCCAGCGAAGCGGGCGGGTATCAGCTAGTATATATATAAATATATATATATATATATATATATATATATATATATATATTGAGATTTAGATTTAGATTTATTAATTTATGCCAAGGCAAATCGCCAAATGACAAAGCTGAATTATTACAAATTAAATGATACAGTAATTTTCTTAATTTAACTTAAGCTAGGTGTTTGGTATAAAAGTTTCCTAAATAATTACGAATTTGAGTTAACTGAATGTACATTAAGTAAGTATGATATTAGTATAATATATATGAATAAATGATTGATATCAGTCAGCAATGAATGATTAAGAATAATGACTAGTTCGGGTTTAAAAATTTACAATAATTTACAATTGGACAGATTAATACCAAATAATCCTAATATTGTAAACATTATAGTCACTTAGTACAGAGTATATTCAGAGACATGAATCTAAGATTTAAGAAATGAATCAGAGAATTCAAAGGTAAAGCTCATACATCCAGTTTAAATAAGTAATCATACAATTTATTTTTAAAAATTTCAATACTGCTTGCATATACAATTTCCGATGGTAGCTCTTCCCATAATCGAATTGATGAAACTACTAATGAATATTCAAAAGAAGTTGTTAAAAATTTCGGCATTGTGAATTTCACATTATTTTTCTTCGCTGCTAAACGATCGGCACGCCTTACTCCAGTAATATCAACAAACAATTCTCGTAGGTAACAGGGTTTATTAACATCTAACAATTTATAGAAGAAACAAGAAAGATAGTAGATTCGACGACTTTTAATTTATAGCCAACCTAGGTTTAGTCTATGCGGTGAAATATGTCCATCGCGTTTTAAATTATAAATAAAACGAATAGCAGAATTCATGGCAGTTTGCAACTTACGATTATTATCATACGTGGCATCAGTTTATACTATAGAGCAATAATCTATTAAAGGTAAAATAGTTGCAGAAACTAACAACTTCTTTATATCAGTACTGTAAATATTTTTGCGTAATTTTAAGCTATACAAAGCTGAGTTTATTTTACTCACAGTTTTCGACACATGCAAGTTCCAAGATAGATTACTTGAGACATGTAGACCCAGACACTTTGAAGAGTCAGCATATGGCAATGCAACACTATTTACAATGATGGGTGGTAAGGTTTCACGCTGGATCATTTTTAATTTACTATTTGTACCTAGTAACATAACACTAGTTTTATTCAAGTTTATCTCTAAACCATGATCTTTCGCCCAGTCAGCAACTGCCTGAGCATCTGATGTGACATTAGCAATTGCATCATGTACCTGATAAGCATAAAAGTGAAGATAAATAAATTTATCGTTTACAAATAAACCATGTTTACAATGAACTAATCGAGATGCAATTGAATTCATTATTATAAGAAATAAAATAGGACCTAACACTGAGCCTTGCGGAACACCAGACGTGGTATTTAAGAACTCAGCAGACGAGCCCATACTATCAATTACAGACTGGCTTCTATTTGTTAAGTATCAATAAAACCATTTGATTGTATTAAATGAAAAGCCTAATTTCACTAAATTTATAAGGGAGCGTCCATAAACTACGTGGTCATATTTTAGCCCTTCTTACAAGGGGAGGATACGACCTTGGGGAAACCGATTTTGATAATCTTTGACGTAGTGGTAGTACACTATGTGGGTATACTACCTCTGAAATACTAAAGTGCAATACTCAAAAATGGCTGAGAAAAACGCACTCAAAGTTTACCCAGCACTATAATATATTAATAGGTAAATAATTGATACATTAAATTATTCTTTAATAAAAAATTTTTCAATTTTAAACTTCATTTCTATAAATTATCTGCGGTGGTACAAACAAATAATAAGTCGAAAATTAAATGGAAAATTATACATTTTTTTCATTAATTAAAGCAATATTTTATAATTACGTATTATGAGATATTATTACATGATCCTGAGTGATACTTATGATAAAAACATTCAAAACAAAAAGTTTTTCTACACCAAGAACAACAAATAAATGCTGCTTTTTTACAATGACACGGTATTTTTAAACGGTCTAATGAGAAACACCCATCATTGACATTAGTAAAAAAATTTCTTGTGTCACAAAGCCCGCTGGCGAACCAGGCATATTCCATCATGTCTCAAAATATTGGCGCTGACAATTGGTGATAAATAATCGAATGAATTTTTATGCAATCCTCTCGGGAATGAATTTCATAATTCTTGTCTAGAAGTTCAGCGGTACTTTGCAATCGTTTGATAAAATTTTTCACTTGTCTATAGAAATAGACATCACATGGTTGAACTAACGGAGTACATTTTGGAGGTATAACTTTAAATGTGCATGTAGGCATTTTTTTATCATCCTGAAATATTTCATCATATAATTCTGGCTTCACTTGTCCTGTCCACGAGTCAATAATTAAAAGAAATTTATTTTTTTGAACATATGGCATTAAACATTTCTCTAAAAAATTTTTATAGAGAATAGTTGTCAGTTTTCCTGATTTTGATGATGTGACAATAACATTTTTGTATTTTTTTAAATATTCTTCTACGTTTTTCTTTATTCTTGGCCCAAAATCACCTGTAAGCTCTTGCAAACAAATAAAAACATGTGGTAGTAATTTTCCAGATAATGTTATGCTATATTGTGCAGTATATGAGTGTGACACCTTGGTCATGTCTTGTACTTTTGCAAACACTGTTTTGCTTCCTTTTTCCGTCAGTGTCCTATTAAACATTGATTGGTATTGACATCCTGAAAATATGAATTTTAAAAAATCTAATGATTAACTTCGATTAAATTTAATAATGGAATAAAAAATAATTAGTTTACCGTTAGAAAATTCATATACCTGTTTGATCTGTATTAATAACGAAGTCACTATCGAAGTTAGATATCAATTGTTTTGTTTGAATGCGAATCATTTCTGCAGAGGCGATAATTTCTGGCATGGTGTGAACTTCTTTGTCTGTTACAAATTTTGTAATTTTGCGTTGACGAATGTTGTGTCTTTGTTTAAATTTTTTTACCCATGGGTCGGACGCTGTAAATTGAAGATTAGGAAACTGGCTGGCTGCAGCTAAAGCCCATTGCTGCAAATTTCGTGTAGTCACTTGTTGATAATTTTGTCTTGCCTCGACGAAGCGGTCATACGTCCAAGAATCAATCACATGTTATTTATCAAATTTAGTTCGACCATGTTCAACATCTTTTTCCCATACTTTCAAATGATCCATTCTCTTCAAATGACTACATCCATTTTTTTGTAATGTCTCTAGTTTCCATGAAGGGTGAGCTTTTGCTATGTTTAAAACTTTAATTTTATATTCCAGAGAAATATAATCCATCATTTTTTGTTTTTTTTTTTTCATCTGGAACATAGTCATCAACTGAATTATCTTCTACTGCTTCAAAATTTCCGTCTGGACATTCTTCTTGAGCAGGAATCAATTCTTGATCGCTTACGAACTTCTTTTTATTTAAAATATCTAACGTATTATCATATAATTCTCTACCAATCAACATAGCATCTTCAGATAGAGTGTCAGAAGATGTTTTTGCAATTAAATCACTTTCAAGAAGTAAACCTTCATAATACACTACTCCATCTTTTAGCCGTTGCTTCGATTAATCACTATGTAAGGATGTATCAGGAGTGTTTTCATCTCAATGAGAAGAACTGGCTTCGCTTGATGACATTTTATAAATTATAAAACAATTTTTAAAATAAATTTCACTGCACAAATAGGTCTGTTCGTGTCGAAATTCAGAAACTAACTGCTATAGTCAAGCTTCTGAAAAAGTGGTGGGACTAACATAGGTTCAAGGACAACAACATGACTATTCTTTCGGTGGGCCAACAGAGCTCGAATCGATGTACAGTTTACAATAACTCGAGGACAAGAATTATTGTACCCTCATACCATATTCGACCCTTCTTATTGTCTGGCGCAGGTATATATTTTTCAGTTAAACTTATAATGAATATGAGAGTTATAAGAATTATTGATGAATTACAAATATCTCATGATATACACCGTAGATAATTTATAGAAATGAAGTTGAAAATAAAAAAATATTTTATTAAAGAATAATTTAATGTATCAATTATTTACCTATTAATATATTATAGTGCTGAGTAAACTTTGAGTGCATTTTTCTCAGCCATTTTTGAGTATTGCACTTTAGTATTTCAGAGGTAGTATACCCATATGGTGTACTATCACTGCGTCAAAGATTATCCAAATCCGTTTCCCCAAGGTCGTATCCTCCCCTTGTTAGACCCCTCCCACCCCTCATGTAGCCTAACGTAGCTTTTCTCGTGACCCCTCCTCCTCCCCACCCCTATGGAACATGGTTTTTCTCTCCATGTGCTTTCTACTTTACATTAATTGAAAAAAAATTTATTTTGAAGGAATAATAATAATTTTTGCTTAATATATTCTCGACAAGGCTACGTGGTTTATGGACGCTCCCTAAGGATATCTTTATGATCCACATAATCAAAAGCTTTTGTTAAATCAAAAAGTACTAAGAGGGTTAGCTTGTTACTATCCATAGATTGTCGAATATCATCCACCAATTTCAATAGAGCTGTATGAGTACTTTGATATCTCCTAAAACTTGATTGATACTTATCTACTAAATCATTGTTTTCCAAATAACTTACCACTTGATTAGCTATGACTCTTTCGAAGACTTTACTAAGATGAGAAGTATTTGCTATCGGGCGAGTGTCCGAAGGTGACTTCGGTGGGGTAACTTTATTTAGTGGTACAATAAATATAGTTTTCCAGGCATGAGGAAAAATACCAGTACTCAATGAACGATTGAACATGGCTGTAAGGAACAGAGAAATTTGTGGGACATGATTACTAAGCCACTTTAAATCTACTCCGTCTGGGTTTTTGCCTTTTGATTTCTGCAAAGTGAGTTTAACAGCTTTTGTTACATCAAATATATCAATTTCGGACCATTCAAATGAATAATTTACTTCAGAACTATAATAACTCAGTAGCGAATTTAAAAATGACTCATCACATGGTGGATGCTTTCTAACTATATTTGCGTAATGTTCATTTAATTCAACAGGCTCAAAATAGTTAAGCGGAGAAGAATTTGAGCTCTTTACAAAACCCAAATGTTTTAACTTACTCCATACGGAAGTCCTACTTGGTAAATTCGTGAGCTGTTTATTTAGATAATTTTCACGAGCCTCTTTAAGATTGTTCGGACACTAATGCACTTGTAAAGATCAAAAGCTAATTTTTTTATATGTTATGAATTACTATTTCATACGTCCAAATTAATTTTTTGGAATAGATTTGATAAAGGGTTATCGTTTAATAAATTATTAAAAAATTGAAATTTAACATGTAGCCTATAGAGACTATTGGCGGATTGCACATATATCGATTTATGTAACTACCTCATAGGAAGATTAAAAAACAAAAAACTTCTTTTTCAGTCAATCAACGTTCGTAGAATACGTCGAAAATAAAATGAAAATTTTCTGATGAAGGCTTTTAAAGATATTTTAATGCAAAAGATGAGAAATTCACGAAAATTTCAGTCCGACATATTTAAAAATAAATAAACCACGTGATTCAGCGCAGTGTGGCAATGTTGCACAGAATATAACGCGCGAATTTTGAATTTTAATAATTCCTATGTATTTTTGCGGGTTGTGTTTTTCAACTTAACACTACACGGTGGGATAAATATAAACAGCTGTTAAGCGCAGTGTTGCCAGGTCCACATTTTGTAAAAAAATACTTGACTCAAACGTTGACTATTTATTGTTTTTGTTAATTAAATTATTGAATTATTTTAATTAATAATAATGTTAGATAACGGTTTAATTATTGTAATGAATTTTCGTATTCAAATTTTTAATTTTAATGAAAAAAAAATTTCGATTCTATTATGACTTACGGGGTACTGTCCGTGCAACTTTAGCTTCTCGTTTAAGCTCCTTTCTTTTTAACTTGAATAGTGCTAACAGGTTATGATTTCTGGACCTCTTAGCCCGCTTACACAGAGAGTCCCGCTCTTTACATTTAGTTTTAAGTTCACTTGTTAACCATGGGTTTGGTGGTCTTATGACTTTACGCGTATGTAACGGAGCAAATTCATCCAGGCATGCTAAGACATTAATTTTAAACATATCGAATAAATAGTTTGGGTCAACTGAATCTAGAGGTACTTGAGTTAAATTTAGAGTTTTCATAAGGGAGCTTGAAAGGGCAGTTTGATTTGAACTGGTAAATTTTCGGTAAGTAATAAATTTATCAAACTTCTTTGGTATATCAAAAACGTACTCACAAAATAAATAATCATGACCACTGATAAACGGATGATTTGACTTAAAGAATATACCCTGTTTAGAATTATTGTCCAATAGTACTACATCTAACCATGAATCCTTATTTCGAGTATGATAAGTAGCACCATAGAGAACAGAGTATAACGATAATTCTAAAATAAATGTTTTTAAGTGGTTAGACACAAATGAGCTGGTCAATAAATCGCAATATAGATCACCAGTTATTATGAAATTTTTATAACGTGAAGCTATGTTTGTGTGAATCTCAAAAAATTCATTTAATAAATTGTCATTTGGTCGCCTATAAACTACAGATAAAAGAAGATGTGCTCCAGTAAGTGAAACGACATCCAGGATCATAAATTCAGGCTGGTTTAAGTGATCTGATATCGAAATGTGTACAATTTTCGATTTCAAAGACCTATGGATTAAACAAGCGACACCACCACCAATAACCATACGACCAGTGTCTGGATGTTTCAGTATTCTATCTCTTCGAAATACTATATAATCTTGTCACGGGAATTTGAATCAAATTCCCGCGGCATCTTCTCCCGGGCCGGTCACTGAGGCTAGCGCCGCCAGAGTCCGCCACGTACTGTGGGCACCAGCCCAGCTGGTCCCAGTGATGGCAAATAAAATTATTATTATGATTGGAATTTTTATTTATAATTTAAATTATTGTAATAGAATGATGTTAAGAATTTAATTTGATTTAAATTTCAATAAGTAAGAGTTAGTTAATTATTAAATTGTCAACCATTGACGGTGAGAGTTATTATTTTTATTAAGAAGTGTTTACATTTTTTCTCTCTCTCGCCCTCTATTGGACAAACGAAAGTATCTCTGTCATACTTGTACAACAAATGGAATCTTAAAACGCATTTTATGCATAAATGAATGAAAATTTTCCAAAAAAACGCTTCGCTCTTCGATAGATAATTAAATTATCTATCGAAGAGCGAAGCGTTTTTTTTCGAAATTTTATCACATACATGAGAAAAGCACGTTTGAAAATCAACTATAAACCGCTCTTAATAAAAAGTATCTACAGGGACTATTTGGTAGCCGCGGAGCGCGCACGCGCGGAGCTACGTCCCGGACTTTGGTGGTTTATTTTATAAAATTTATTGATGTGTAAAATTTTTATTAAGGAGTCTATAAAATATAATTTAATTATAGGAAATTAAAGTACGATTTTCGTGAATAAATCTGTTGTCGATGGGTCCGTCGTCGGGGGAATCACAGAATCAAGCGAATAAAAGTCAATGTTTTGACTAGTCTCGTGGCGCAATAATACGAGAGAATGTAGGGCCGGTAGGGGGAAGGCATTCTGATGGTAGCACGTGTAGTGAGTACTTTGGTTTTTGCGTCTTATAAAAATATAATTAAATTCAGTAATCTTTTATTGTCACGAGTGGTGATTTCATTATAAAAAATTGTGCCTGCACCTTGTGGATTCAGTGACCGCCTTTCCCTCCCGTGAGAGCTGTTATTTGGGTGAGTCCCAGCATTGCTTGATCTGTGTTTCTTCGGTGGTCATACCGGCATCGACGGCGACGGTGAGGTTATGTTGGTGCCTCGACACGTGGTCGAGCCCGCTGAATTCTGATTATTATTTAGTTGATTTATTTGGAGTTACACATTAAATAAATAATTATATTGGTATTTTTATTAGTTCACTTATATCTTTGCTCACCGTCGACGGCGTTGACGTCATTTATAAATTTGATATAAATATTGCTAAGTGTCTTTGAAATATATATAGCCGTGTTTAGTAATAAATAACCGATGACGCAAGCCATCTCAGCTCGCCAAACCCTTAAGTTAGTTGTAATTTTTCGAGCTGGCTGATAATAATTATTTATAACCAGGTTTCATGAATTAATTAAACGAAATATTTGTAATAAGTTAATTAATAAGTTAATTCATGAATTAATAGTAAATAACTATTTTTTTTTCTATTTACGCACAATAAGTTTTGGGATTAAATTATAAGTGCCTTCGCCGGTGTAGCCCTCAAGGATCTGGCGCACCAGGAGTAAATTATTTCGTAAAATCCGTATCGAACAAGTGAATTTATTTATTCACGAATATAAATTAAAAGAAATTTGTTGTTCGACAAATATGGACATTTGGTTTAGTTGTTAAGTAACTTTGTTCAGGAAGAGAGGATACCGACAACACTGTTAAATAGATTTAAGTATTTTATTGTAAATATATTCGATTATTATTGTTTACGACCACCGTGAAAACAAATTATTTGCCTCCTATTTCTCTTGCATGCTATATTCTAGTACATTTATTCTCCTCTCTCTCTACCTCGTCTACATCCTAGTCGTTTCAATATCTGCTGTTAGATCGGCCCTGGAAATCAGAGGGTTTGTTGTTTCCCGAGTGAAAAGAACAACTGGCGTCCAAATCGTGCACTAACCTAGCCTGGGGAAAAGCTGCGGATTACTTGGGAGGCTAAGAGCTACATCCCAAGTCACTTTTTTTGTTAATTTAGTTTTTTTTTTATTTATATTGGGCGACCTGGACAAAATTACGGATCCACTGACCACTCCACCGTTAGCTGGATCGTAATTTTTGGTACAATCTTTCAAACTAAAAATTGAATTATCATGTGCTGGTTTAAGCCAAGTTTCTGTTAAAGATATGATATGAGGTTGTAATTCCGCAACTAAATTTATTAATTGTGCAATATGATCATTTACACTATTTATATTTAAACTTAATAATCTAAGTGACTTAAGATCTTGTATTGGGATTCAGTTAACTCTGTTAATTGTTATTCTAATTTACTTAAATCTAACTCGGGTAAAATTTTAATGACAGGTTAGTCATCATTTTTCTTTGCCAAAATAGTACCATTCAGCGCCCATACATATTTAAAACTAACATCTTTAGCCTTTGATTTAGTTGCTAACAGTAATTTATAAGTATTAGGGTGTATAAATTCGTTTAGATAAATATTTCCTTTGAATGCTTTGTCTACAATAGCTGGAAAGGTTTCTTTTACTGAAAGCACTTTCTGCTTTCTTTTCTTTTCAATAATGAAATGGCGAATTTGAGAGGACTTTAATTTCAACATATAGGAATGCAAAAGTGGTCTATCTTTCTTAGAACGTTGATTATTAATATCATCACTTGGTTTAGCCTTTTTCTTGATTTCACGTATACACAAAATGTCTGATTTTAATTCTGGTATAAGTAATTTACTAAAATTTTCCGTTGTGATATCCTCCGGTGAAAGATGAAGTGATACTGACTCTGGAATACCTGAGATCAATAATTCCGATGTAGAATGCGAAGAAGGTAAGAGATCCGAGACTTCAGGGTTTATCAGGGCAACAGATTTTAATAGGGAAATTTCTTCTGATAGAGTTTTTGTTTTAGTATTAAGTTGCTCTGTAAATGTGGCCAACTTTGTTTCAAGTTGGTTTGTATTATTAGCATTAGTAATTAATTTATCATTTAGCTTGGCCAGTTCATCGCGAATTTTTACATTTTCATCTTGCAATTTATTTAATGAATCCGTTAAAATATCCAATTTGGTGAATAAAGCTGTTGATTGTGTTTTAATTTCAGGAATTTCAGCTACCGCTATAGTTAGGGATACAAGAGACTTCATTACTGTTGTCAGCTTTTCATCGGTGGTCATACCTGGCCAACCTTCAGGTAGTGATCCCTGGGTAGATTTCTGAGCAGATTCAGTCATTATGGTATTCGTTTCTCTAGGAGTACTAGGAGTGAAAACACTATCACTAGTCGGAGACTGAACAAATGTTGGTGATACTGGTGATAAGAACTCTGACTGGGATCTTGAAGAAGATAATTGGTTTTGAACAGATAGCGGAGAATCTGAAGACTTGAAGCTAGCTATCGACGAATTGTTTGATATATATTGGGGGGTTTAAAAAAAAAATTTTTTTTTCTCGGAACCAGGCTCAAAAGTTTCGTTTAGATGCCAAAATAAGCTCCTGAAAATATAAGCCCTTAATATATTAATATTAAAGTTGTCCGCCTCGCACTTTTCGATTTCCCATAAGAATAACACAGGAACAAAATTTTTTTTTTGTTCTGATTTTTGTAACTAATGAGCCATCAATTGCTTTTCAATTTCCATCAAATTTTTGTAGAGAATTGAACGCTCTAAAAAAAAGTTCAAATATCATTTTTCGATAAATCAACTCATTCAAAAGTTACAAAGGTCAAAGTTAAATTCATTATCAATTTAGCCGTTTTCTTGATAATCCGCCGAAATTTATTTTTTCTAATTTTTGTAATTAATGAACCATACATTGCTCTGCGATTGCCATTAAATATTTTTGTAGACAATTGAACATCCTACAAAAAAGTTTTGAAATCATTTTTTGATTAATCAACTCATTCAAAAGTTATTCAAGGTCAAAGTTAAATTCATTATTAATTTAGCCGCTTTCTTGATAATCCGCCGAAATTTATTTTTTTCTAATTTTTGTAATTAATGAACCATACATTGCTCTGCAATTGCCATTAAATATTTTTGTAGACAATTGAACATCCTACAAAAAAGTTATGATATCATTTTTCGATTAATCAACTCATTCAAAAGTTATTCACGGTCAAAGTTAAATTCATTATCAATTTAACCGTTTTCTTTATAATCCTCCGAAATTTATTTTTTCTAATTATTGTAACTAATGAACCATACATTGCTCTACAATTTCCATCAAATATTTTTGTAGAGAATTGAACGCTCTACAAAAAAGTTCTGATATTTTTCGATTAATCAACTCATTCAAAAGTTATTCAAGGTCAAATTTAAATTCATTATCAATTCAGCTCTTTTCTTCATAATCTTCCGAAATTTATTAGTTTCAAGTTCTCAAAATGAATGGAAAGTTTATTTCTAAGCTCTTAGAGTTTAAAAATATGAAACTATTATCTTTTGTCATTAAAGATTGCTGTAATTTTATTGAAAAATCATTTTAAAATAGATTGTACATAAAAATAAGTTAAATTTTATTCATGGCCTGAAGAGTTATTCGTGTTTCTGCGTTTTCATAATTCAGATGACCAGACAAGTGATTTTATTTAACATATATGTATTCATGACTACCAAATATTATAAATTAATCACTTAAAACTTATAACAAATGTATTACTTCTCATAAATTCGAATTTTTTAGTAGATTTCATAAAAATCTAACTATTGTATTTGTCCTCATGACGTAATTTTCCGTAAATTTTACTATATTTCGACCTAACTCGATGATCTGAGTCAGAAAATACATGTAGTTCAAAAGTTTATAGATGTATGTATATATATATATATATATATATATATATATATATATATATATATATATATATATATATATATATATTAGGGTGTTTCAAAAAAAAACGAATTTTTTTTTTCTTTTGGTGTCTAAAAATTGATAGTATACCTAAAAACAAAAATTTTGGCGCCCATGTGAGCTCTTAATATCAATAGTAAGATTTGCCTGTATCCATTTCTTTATTTTCCATTTAAATAACACGGGAAAAATTTTTTTTAATTTTTTAATTTTTATTACTTTGGAACGGTTCATCGTAACAACAATCTGAAAAATGATATTTGTAGGAAATTTTACGCTCTACAAAAAACGTCTGAAGACCAAAGTTCCTCAGATTAACGGCTTCAAAGATATCCGCGGTCAAAGATAACACTAATAAAAAATTTATAATATTTTCCAATAAAACTACAAAAAAAATATCATATGCTATATTTTTATTATTTTTTATGTTAAATTACTTCAATTCCGTTAACCTGAGACTGTAAACTTTTTTTTTTACTAATTAATTCAATACTTAACTCACGAAATGCACTAATATATAAATATAAACGTTAAAAATATCTTATAAATGATTTTTTGGTCTCTTTTATAACAAATTTATTTTTTTTACTAAATATTAAGAAATTTAATTGAACAATTAATTCTTTATAACAAAAAACTATATTTACAACTTGTTACAACAATTTTTCAACTTGAAAATATTACAGTTTTATAAAATTACTTTTATTGCAATTAGGATATTGTTTTCTATGTTCTGTCACTACTTGCAACAAATATTGAAGCTGTTCTTCATCTTTCGTTAAGCATCGATTATACTGCTCTATCAATGCCACGCCGCGTTCTGCTACATCATTCACAACTTGAAGTTTCCCGAAATACTCCAAGTTTTCTAAGAAATTCGGATTCTGAGGCCACAAAGTAACATCCTCATCAATGAACTCATACGACAAATCAAACGATTCAAATATATTAATCGATCTCATAGACATAAATTGACTAAGATCTTTATTTAATAATGACTCTAAATTTTTCTTATCTATTATAAAGCGATTTGTTGTAGTTTCATTGGCTTTACAGTTTTTAAGAGCATGAACTATTCTTTTTTTTTGTTCCAACTGAAACATTTTTATCAAAGAGAGATAAAACAGACAGCTCGTTGTTTAAATACCACAAGTGATCGGCTAATTTTTGTGAGCATGTCTGTGAAAGACTATTATTAAATCTTTCATATGAAATTAATTCTTTAATCAAAGTTAAATCATTATTAGGTGCTGTTATAGCACATGGCGCAGTGAACCAAGCTTTTAAATAGAATATTATGATAAATAAACAAAGTTCTCGTAATCGATCTATTTCCGATTTAGTAAGATGAAATTCATTTCTGAATAAAAAAATTTTTAAACTATATATTGCTTTAGCCATCCACCTTGCATGATGGACCGCTCCAGGATGCTTAAATGTAATATTTGTGGTAGTAGTACCCAAAAATATTAATGATAATTCCAGAAGTTCACGGTAATCGTCTCGACAATGATCCATCTACAAAAAAAGTTATAAGTCAAAATGAAATTGATTATATCGCAATTTCAAAGTTGAGAAGACTAATTATTATTAACTGATGTGAGGTAAAAGTTGTAAAATATTTTACAAACGCAATTTTAATCGTTAAAGATGATTGAAAGTATAACAGTCATGTGAAACTGATTTTCAATATTTTTAATCACGACGGCAAGTTAATTAATCAGAGTAAAATTGATGAGCTTATTTTCAAAAGGGTATCTTTTGATTTTTGATTAGACAATCCAGCCATAATTTATAGCTAAATTTGTCATTAAAGACAAATTTGGGAACTGGGGAAATAAAGGATAAAGGGGGGAGGAGGGACCTTACTCAGTAGGAATTTTTCGGTAACCGAAAAAATAATTCAGACAGCCCAGACCGGGACTCGAACCCGGATCATTTGGTTACGCGCCAAAGGCTCTACCAGTTAAGCTATCCGAGACATTGTCCGTAACTACCATTCCGTCACCTAATAATTGATATAGACAAAAAACTAGTTATCTTCAATTATAAATATTTGTATTGAACTTTTTTTAATTTAGCTATAAAGTGCAATCGGTTATGAAGCTGCAATTCGATTTTCATTTATAAATGTTCATAATTCTCAAAGTAATTAGTATTTAAAAGTTCAGAAAACTGGTATTTTAAAATATGAAAAGATACCCTTTTGAAAATCAGCTCCTCAATTATACTGAACTTTATACATTTTTCTTTTCCACTTTAACATCAGTTAATAATTCTTCAGCGCTGGATTAAAAAATTTTACTTCTATTTGATTATTAACGAATTTCAAAATCTCATCTTTGATTGGTGTTATTACTTCCAAAACTTTTTTGTCACAAATACCAACCGTAAAGTTTGATTGGTCAATTTCATCCCACTTCTTTTTAAATCTCTGACAAATTGGAACGTTTGGGCCAGACGAAGCAGGCCAGTATACTTCAAATGCACTTCGGAGAACAATTTCAAAAATATGGTGTCGGCATGGCAAGTACAACAGTTTTCTACTAAGAGCCTTTTCTACTAATACACACGCACCATTTCTGATTCCTGAAAAAATAAAATGAGAATTGCTAGTGAAGTATCGATTTTTTAGAGTAGTACGGAGAAATCTTTTCAATTTGGAAAAAAAAATAACTCATAACTTGGAAATTAATGGTTAATACTAAAAATCTGATTTGATTTAGCATTTAAACATTACGGTAATCAACCATGTTATATTTTTTTTATTAATAAATTATTTACCCGTATTTGACACCGTAGTATCAGAACACAATGCTTTGATGTTGTCAGTATTAATATCCCATTGTTTTACTGTTTTAATAATAGCTGAAGCTTGGTTTTGTCCAGTCCCAGATTCTAGTTTAGGAACTCCTAACAGTTGAAATTTACCTGATGATGATAAAATAATCGGAAGCCGGTCAACTTGTTCTGTACCTGTAATATCTGATAACAGTTTTCCATCAAAATGTAGTACATAATTGTCAGTTTCCAGATTAGTCTTCAGATTTAACGCCGCTTCTTTCCGGAATTTTTCCCTTGCTCGGTGAATAGTCACATGACTAAAGTTTACGCTTGCACAATCAATGTTCAAGCAAGATAATAAAGCAGCAATAATGTAAGTCGCCATCCTACTAGTCACGTTAGCTCTATCCAAAGCCGCAGCAAGTTCTGGTGTCATTATATCAATTTTTGGAACTTGTTGTTTTGGCATTTCATCTTCATAATCAGAGATTATATGAGAAGTATTACTTTCCAAAGATTTCTGGGATAATTGAGATGGATGACTTGATATTTTATGATTAGCAACATCATCAGTCTCAACTGCACAATGATAGTTGACATTATCGTTATCAAACTCTCCGACATTATTATTACTATCATTACCATTATTATTATAGTTTTTATCATTGCTATCAATGTTCTCTTCACTATTATTATCACTATTATTGTTATTATTATCATAATTGCTGATATCAACATCCATATCTTCGACATCTTCTAAAATTGGTTGAGAATTATATGAAATAAAACCACGTCGACTGGAAGATTTTTGTCCCAAATAAAATAATCTTTTTTCTTTGTCCAGTATATTTAAAACATCCGCATGAGCTACATCAAATAGTTTATTTAATTCATCCTGAAAAACGGATTCCTTTTTTTGAGACTTTGACTTTTTCATTTTACGGTTTTTGTGAATTCTTCCATCGATTGTGATTTGAGATTAGTTTCAAAAAGCAGATCTTTTTCTCTCTTGTCGGGATTTGTGCCGCACACCAAATTTCAAAAACTTTGTCGATAGTGATTGATATACTTTCTTTAACTGAAAAATTTTTCGTATCAAGATAATAAAATAAAAGCGACATAACCTCTTTCAGAGAGGGTAATTTTTTTCCAACTAATTCACTTAACACATCACCAATCAAGTACACTGTTTTCACCATTATGGTCATAAAATTTATAACTAATATATTTTAACTAATTAAATTAATAATATAACGGATTGAAAAAACAGTCAGTATCAATGAACAAAGACAATGACGAGAAGATATAGTAAAGCGTTGAGAGCAAAGCAACTAAATGAAGTTAGTACCGAACAACCAGGCTTACCAACACAGAGCTTATTAGCTACAACACTCAAATTAAATGAGTATAATACTCTGTACCGACAGAGCTAAATAAAGCTCTGTTGATATTTTTCAAATAAAAAACATTTGATCAAGTTTTATAGTAGATTTAATTGATTTAACGTATTTACAGAATTTTCATATTATTTTGAATAATATGCAATGATGAGTGTTTGGTGAGTTTGTGTAATAAGGAACTTTACATTTTCCTCTTACAAAAATTTATAAATTTTATAAAATATAAAATAAATTTGTTATAAGAAAGACCAAAAAATCATTTATGTGACATTTTTAACGTTTATATTTATATATTAGTGCATTTCGTGAGTTAAGTATTGAATTAATTAGTAAAAAAAAAAGTTTACAGTCTCAGGTTAACGGAATTGAAGTAATTTAACATAAAAAATAATAAAAATATAGCATATGATATTTTTTTTGTAGTTTTATTGGAAAATATTATAAATTTTTTATTAGTGTTATCTTTGACCGCGGATATCTTTGAAGCTGTTAATCTGAGGAACTTTGGTCTTCAAACGTTTTTTGTAGATCGTAAAATTTCCTACAAATATCATTTTTTAGATTGTTGTTACGATGAACCGTTCCAAAGTAATAAAAATTAAAAAATTAAAAAAAATTTTTCCCGTGTTATTTAAATGGAAAATAAAGAAATGGATACAGGCAAATTTTACTATTGATATTAAGAGCTCACATGGGCGCCAAAATTTTTGTTTTTAGGTATACTATCAATTTTTAGACACCAAAAGAAAAAAAAAAATTCGTCTTTTTTTGAAACACCCTAATATATATATATATATATATATATATATATATATATATATATATATATATATATATATATATATATATATATATATACGATATAACGCGGCTTGTCACGACGATAGCGTGGAGAATTCTCAAGGGATCTGAACTAAACTCAACATACTTATTCTATAGACTATTAGGAAGGTCAAGTTCAAATATGAGCTTAATCGGTTAAATAGTTTAGAAATTACAGCATTTCAAAATTCTGAAATTTTGAAAATTTGATACTTTCACTACTATTTCTTCAAATAACTTTTGAATGCGTCGAGATATTCGATTTCTGTAAAATGCATCTGAAAGCTAAGAAATTAAGCTTTAATTTATGTGCATTCATTTTTTTCTAAAACAAAAAATATCCAACTTATGACCATTTTCAAGAAATTTTTTAGTAGATTTCATAAAAATCTAACTATTGTATTTATCCTCATGACGTAATTTTCCGTAAATTTTAAAGATGAATATGTCACAATAATAATTGTGATAACAATAATAATAATAATAATTAAACAATAAATGAAAAAAAAATTTATGGTCCCAAAATTAAGTCAACATTATACAAAATTGATTAATTATAACAAATTTCATGTAAATAATAAGTAATTAACAAATCTCATGTAATAATTATTGATTATAATAAATTTTATATAATAACTGTGTAAACTTTGAGTCTAATGATTACAAAAAAAAAATCGTACGTTAAAATCTAATTGTAATTTTAATTAATAAGTAAAAAATGAAATATACTTCCATTTTGGCTGCCGAATGGCACTTTTTTGTTTAAAAATGATTTTTACACATTTACATGAAATTGATCTTGCTGAAGAGTTGGCTTATTGTAATTGAGATGTCCCCGCCGATGTTCGCGTACTACTTGCAATAAGTATTGCAGTTGTTGCTCATCTTTTGTGAAGTAATTGTTGTATTCCCCATTCAAAGCAACACCTCGTTCAGCTACATTATTAGTGACTTTCAACGTATTGAAATATTCTGAACATTCCTGATTTATCTTATCATGAAATGTTTAAGTTGAAATTTTAAGACTGTTATTCAATTAAAAATCACTTGAAAAAAATTGATCTCAATAAAACGATTGATGCAAATTTTCAAAAATGAGATATCTCAAATCTATAGAGCTAACTGTCATTGATAAATTATTTTATGTACTTCGTCCATTTTTATCGCCTAGCGAAAAATATTGGTTAACAATCCTCAGAAGTCTAATTAGTATTTTATGAAATATTAAGGGATCATTTTTTCTAAAAAAAATATTTTTGCCAAATCATTCAGAAAAACGGCTAAATTGATATTGAATTTACCTTTGACCTTAAATAACTTTTAAATGAGTTGATTAATCGAAAAATGATATCAAAGATTTTTTGTAGAGCGTTCAATTCTCTACAAAAATATTAGATGGAAATTTCAGAGCAATTGATGGTTCATTAGTTACAAAAATCAGGAAAAAAAAAATTTTTTTTCCTGTGTTATTCTTATGGGAAATTAAAAAGTGCGAGGCGGACCACTTTAATATTAATATCAAGGGCTCATGTTTTCAGGGGCCTATTTGGGCATCTAAACGGAACTTTTGAGCCTGGTTCCGAGAAAAAAAAATTTTTTTTTTTTTGAAACGCCCTAATATCTATATATATAAAAGAAAGCCGTGTTAGTTATACTATTTACAACTCAAGAACGGCTAATGCTATCGGGATATGACTGCTACCATTCAACGCAGAATTTTTCGAAGATGGTTATAGGCTACTTATTTTTTGGATTTTATCAACTCTTTCTCATTTTTTTACGATTTACTTTTATATACATTTTTACCGCTAATAAAAACAAAAGACTCACATACCTGATTAAACAGAATGATGTAAAATGATTAAAAAATTTGTTATCATTTCAAATCATTTTTAATCGTTAAAAAATAATTGAAAATGATTCAAAATGATTAAAAATTTTTAATCATTTTAAATCATTTTTAATTATTAAAACATGATTGAAAATGATTCAAAATAATAAAAAAAATTTTTAATAATATCAAATCATTTCTAATCGTTAAAATATGAATTCATCAAGTATTTTTAGTCCCTCGGCTAATGAGAAAAGCCCGTATGCACTTTTAGGTCCCCGGATTCTGATTAATGATATTCACGTATTTTTTGCCGAGGATCACGAAAAACTTTTCTCGCCGATGGTAAGTTTAATTGTTAATAACAATTTAATTGTATAAAACAATATAAATTAGGAACGACTGATTTGAAGGGGAAGTTTAGTAAAAAAAAAGTTTTAAAATTGAAAAACCAACAAAAAATGTCCTTATCATTTTTTTGATAAAGTGAATATTTTCGGAGATATCGCAAAAAACAACAAGTGGCGGTCGAACCTCTCTGTCGCGCGCACACAACCCACGGACTCTAACGACGGACGACAGGCAGAAAAAAATACAGAGACGAAAAAAAATTCAATTCTCGGTAACCACTGGAGATTAAGAAAAGAAACTCATGGAAATCATAGAGTAGACTCTACAGAAGATTTCCAGACCCATAATCGATCGATCAACCCCATGGACACCGAGTAACACCCCCATAAAGGGCGTTTTTTGACTTATTTTACAAAAATTTGACAAAAATCAATTTTGTATTGTTTTGATATAATTTTGTGAACCTAAAAAAGTTGTGTTATACATCTCGCTAGTCATTTTTATATTTTTTGCTTCCAATAATTTCTGTGAATTATTTCCTGAATGAAAAATGTTTAAAAAGTACTTTTGTTGAACGAACTTATGATTATTTTCTCTATAGTATTATTATTTTTTCGTTTTATTCATATCTTTTTTTATTTTTCTCGTGGTTTTTTCTTTCATCTTTTTTAATCAATTATTTTTTCTTTAATTATGTTTTTTTATTTATTTACTATATATTTGTTTATTCAATTCATCTTTTTTATCAACTTTTTAAATATTTTATTCAATTTTAATGTAAATGGTAAATGAATTATAAAGAAAAATTTTATTACCTTATCAATTCATCTTCACTTTCAGAATCTATTTCAATTTGTAAATTTGGTAACGAAGTAAAATGATCATTACTCAATGTGAAAGGTATAATATTTACTTGTGATGTATGGTTTACTTCAAATCGAAATTCATGAACAATAGGATCATTTGCAAATGGATCTCAAACACCAATTCTTGCTATCGATTTTTTTATCGTAATTAATTGGTGCAAATGAATACGATTGATTATATTTTTACATGCAATATCCATGTAAATAGGATATCTTATAATTTTTCCTTCAGATATTAAAAATATAAAGCGATACTCAAATTCAACCCACTGAATTCCCACGATTCTTGTGATAAAACCAGCAAAACTGCATAAAGAAAAATTAATAATTAAATATCATTTTTTTTTATAAGCTATTCAAAATATTTACACATCAAAATTAATAATGATTATTTTATTGTATCTCTGCATTCAATAATAAAAAAAAACATTGAACTTTACGACTTACTTTGATTCTTCGCCGTCTTCAAACAGTCTGAGTTCGTGACTTTCATTGAAATTGATTTTAACCATTTTTTCAATTAAAAATAAATTTTCAATTAGTTTCAAAAATAATTTTCAATATCTATTAGTATATAGATATAGTATATAGTATATAGATATCTTAATGATCGTGAAGTTAGTAATATCATGTCAATGTGAATATAGTTGTTAAACTTAACATAATTTAATTTAATAATTTTTTATTGTGAACCTACATCACTTTAATCATAATCATGATATTAATTAAAAAATTTTATTTTAGATAAATAAATAAAATTAATTCTTATATAAATGTATATGCGTGTGTATATTTTCTGACTCAGTTCATCGAGCTGATTCACAATATTGTAAAAATTTTCAAAAGCTGTGCCATGAGGACAAATACAATAGTTATATATTTCTATGAAATCCTTGTCGGTTTTAACCTTGATATAGATTCCTGCTTTTGGTTTAAAAGTCACTGAGGCAGGAGACTCGAGGGTTTTCAGGAGACTGTTCGAATCTTCGGCTTGTTTTCTATATTTTGGTAGCAATAAATTTTTATTTTATTATTGACTCGTCGACTTCCAGTAAATTCGGCATTTACAACAAAATGGTCTTAAAAATTATGAATTCGTTTTTTACAAATTCAGTTAACGACAATAATTTTACCCAGGTAATTTTAAATTACTCAATTATAAGTAGAAAAAAAAAAAAAAAATAGGAATACGGTTAACCCTAAAGGCTATCCCTGCAACTTCCCGCTAATTTCATACTTCCCTTAGAGGAAAGAACAATCGGCCCGAGCTTGGCCAAGTCTTTACACATGCGTAGATAAAATTTCTTGATAATTATATAATATTTTAGTTAATTTTTACGGAAACGGATTAAAATTTTTTTTATAAATAAACATAACACCGCCTTTAATTATAAAAAAATTACATCATTAATTAATAAATTCAATAGTTTATAAATTTTGGCTTCAAGCAGACTAAGAAACTTTACTGTGCATACGCAGTAAAATGATTTTACTCATGTAATTTTAAATTTCTTAATTATTAAATAAGTGAAAAATAAATGTTAAAAAATTAAAAAATATTTTTTTTTTCGATTTAATGAACAATTCAACGTACAAAGTACAATATAGATTTTTTTGCTATTGAATTTAGCATAGTATAACTGTAAATATTATTTAAACAACAATAAATTTAAAAATAAACTTTTGAACAACGAAAAAAAAATAAGATGTTTTTAATAGATCACTTAATTAATGATCTTTTAAAACAACTTACCAATGTAATATTAAATTCTTCAACTCGATAATTACTGTCTAATGTTATTCAATTTAGCATAGAATAATTGTAAATATTATTTAAGTAATAATAAATTTGGTTTTAAATAGATCACTTAATAATTAATGATCTTTTAAAACAGCTTACCGATGCAGTAATTAATAATTATAAAAATCGATAATTATTGTCTAATGCCATTCAATTTAGCATAATATAATTGTTAATATTGTAAATGTAAATAATTTTAAATATTATTCAAATGATGATAAATTTTTAAAGTTAAGAACCAAATTTTTAAAGTTGTCTCTGTTTTTTGAAAGGAAACTCTTCTTGGTTTTGGAACTTGATCTCCTTGTTAGATTTAATTAAGAGTGATAAAAACATTTTACATCCATCAATAATTTTAACAGCATCAATTGAATCAATCATTATCATTGCGCGACCTGTAAAAAATTTTTAACAAAGTTATTTTGATAATATAAGCTATTTGAAAATTAAAAATTATTTTAATAATCCAATGTAAGTTTGAAAAATTTTTAAATAAAAAAAATTTAACCGTAATAATTTTTCATAATCCCAGTGACCTCAACGTGATCGCCTTTGGAGAAAGGACTTTCGAATAGCTGTTGGAAATTGATAAGTTTTATTTCAATTTTATAGCCATCGCCTACGGCAATTGAACCACAGCATTTAAAAGAATCGTCAGTTCTTAACTTCACCACATCAAAATTAGTTTTAATCCAACCTTGAAAACCTAAAGAAAACATTTATTAATCATACTTACACAAAAGTTATCACTAATAATTAAATACGTAGACAAAATCATGCACGTACAGAGATTCTTCATTTATAATTTTAGTGTTAAATAAAATATCAAATAATAGCTTGCGTATTTTTTTTTTTTTGTAAATACTGCTCACAGTCTTCAATACTAATGAGTGGGTATTGAAAAGTTTCAAGTGTTGATACTTCTCTGGAACTCATCCTTTCTAATACATTAATTTTGGTATTAGATTCTACCTTCAATTCTATATCTACACTTCCGGAGTTGTAGCATCTATTTTTATTGTCAATGGGTTTTGAAAACGCGCCATCGATGTGGATAGTCTTGAAATAAAAATTTATCAAACTAAAAATTAAGAATTACAAAATAATTCAACTAAATTAAACCAATATTTCAAGGAATCAAGATTCATACCGAGCCAATAATTATAAATGGAATTACTCTGTTTATTTCGTCATCCCAACTTAAAATTTGAATTCTTGTGCCATCATCATTAGCAATCACAAATTTGAAGACTGTTCCTTTTCCTCCGGTTTTTTGAAAAGTAATTTCTTTTAGCGCAACTATCTCTTCAATTCTTCCAACGATTTCACTAAAATCAATAATTATTATTATATTATTACTACTACTTTTTGTCTTACAAATTCATAAAATCTTTCAATAATTTCTAATATTATAATAATTTATATAAAATATTTTTGCTTTAATATGATGATAAAAATGATTATTACTCACATAATTGATGACCATGGTGGTATATTTTTATAATATTCACTGTTAAAAATATTTGTAAAATTACAATCATTTTACAAAACAAATGCTGGGTAAAATTACAAATCGATGTTTACTACTGCGAAGTTATGAAACAATTTTGGTAATTTTTCAAAAGATGTCAGGAAAGTTAGTAGGATGTATTGTAATTTTACGATTTTCATGTAAAAATCCTAATTGTATTGTAATTTTACGAAACTGTTTGTCGAATTTCAATACAAATCTTTGAGATTTACAAACATTGTTTGTGATTTGGTTTACTAGAAATGTTTATAAAATCACAAAACAAAGTTGTAATAGAAATTACAATGGAGGCATTGAAAATTTAGTAACTTTCTTTGTAATATTCAAATTTTAATTGTGAAATTAAATTGGGAATTTTAATTTCAACCACAATTATTATTGTTTATAATGTGTGTGGTAATTTTACAAAACTTTTTGCTAAATTACTATGAAAACGCCTTATATTTGCAAACATTGTTTGTAATTTCATTTACTATATTTTTTTAGTTATAGCAATTTTGTATAATATAAGAAGGGCCGTTTTTTTCTCAATTTTATGCATAATTAAATAGTTCCCAATAATTCAAAAAATAAAAAATATAAAAAATAAAAGTTTCCATTGATTATTTATGGTCAACTTTAATGTTCGTAAACAATATATTCAGTAGACAATCAATTATTTGAGATACTTATTTTTTTCTTAGGTGAGAATAATCACGTTCGAAATCTTCAGTGTTTAATTTTCATTTTTAATTTAAATCATAATTATTGAATATATTGTTCTATCACTATACAGCATAACTTTTGAGATATGTTTTATATAAAACTAATGAGAAAAATAAGTTTTAAATACTCCAAGTTGGGATTTTGTTATAAGTCATTTTCTTATGTTTTTGAAAATATTTTTTAAATTTATTTATTAAATTTTTTTTTAATTATAAAGCCGAAGTTCAATACGATTATAAATTTGAACCATAATCGCGTCTACTTGTTGATGTAGACTGATGTATTAAAAAACAACAATGTCCTTCATATTTATTTTTACTAATTTTCAGTCTATAGTTGTTTATTTGTAATATCTTATTACTAATAATAAATTCGAGGCATCGTGTATCTTTTATACATTTTAATATTACTTTCGAATGATCATTTCGGAATCGATATATTTGAACGAGTATATGTTAGATAGACTCTTATTTTTATAATATTTAATGATTATAAATAATGTAAAAGTTAGTTATTTTCCATCAATAAACGGCATCAAATAACACAAATAATGTAAAAATAAGTCGGAATGCTCCATTACCCCGTAGGATTAGCTTATAAGAATAATGAGATATTGAACCACCGATCGGTCGTACGGTGTAGGGGGTTAGGTATCGGTCTGGCAAGTGCGTGGCTCGCGTTCAATTCTTAGTTAGGGCAAATGCGTTTTTCACTTTATATTTAGTGAATAGCAAATTAAGGTCTGTATGAAGTGCCAAATTTCGGGAAATATAATTAGCGCCTCATAAAAATAAAATCACAACAAATATCAAATCAAATTATTTTTTTTTACTATTTCAACTATCAACTACCTATATATATATATATATATATATATATATATATATATATATATATATATATATATATATATATATATATATATATATATATATGTAAGTAAGTCGTGTTAGTTACACTATTTATAACTCAAGAGCGGATGAAGCTATCGGGATGAGATTGCTACCATTCGACGCAGAATTTTTCGTAGATGGTTATAGGCTCCTTATTTTTCAGATTTTATCGACCCTTTCTCATTTTTTTTACGATTTACTTTTATATACATTTTTCCCGCTAATAAAAACAAAAGACTTACATTTTTCATTCATTCGTTTTTAATAAGATTTTCTTTTATTTTTATTATATAACCTAAATATTTGATTGATCTAACGTCATTTAGAAAAAAAATTAGAAAGAAGCTCATTAAGACTGGTGAACTGAGAGTTAAAAATTTATATTTATATGCTGTTCGTGTGTTTGGTTATGATAATTGGTTCCATGAAATAAAATAGTTAGATTTTTTCAAATATTTTTTTTTTCATTCTAGTTCCTGTAATAACTATACTTACACATATTTAAAATCCGTCATTTTTTTTAATTTCAGATCAGAGGTAAAGATCAATCAACCCCCGCCAGTCAGGTCCATTTTTTTTGGAGAGGCGAAATTCAGCGCCATATTTTTAATTAAAAAAAAAATTTTTTTTTGTCTTAATTTTTATTTTTTTCTAGTTAATAAGCAATAGAATGAGTGTAAAAAAAATTTGAAAGGATTAGTCATTACCTTCATATAGAAATAAAATTTTTAAAATAGTTTAAATTTTAGACCGCTAGACCACCCGTTCCCCTTAATAGACCAAAATCAACTGGGAAAATTTTTGAATTTGGATTTTTGTTTATTGTTATTTTAATCAAATATTGTTATTTTTATTGATTTGAGTTCTATAATTTTTTTTATTTCGAATAAAATTGTATTTTTTCTGAAAAATTCTCCAAAAAGATGATTATACCTAAAAATTAACTTAGATCGTGTAGAGGCACCTGTTGTTTTGAATTAAAAAAAAAAAAAAAAAAAAAGTTTTTCCCAGTGTTTTCTCATCAAAAAGAAGCTTTTTAGGGGGCGCCGCAAAAAATTTAATTTTTAACGACCACCCTAATGGCTACTTATTTAAATAGAATTCGTAAAAAAACATGCTAAATTTATTTTCTATAAAAATTGATGTCATTGAGAAAATTTTAAATAACAGAAAAATTGTTTGCACTTGAAGCTAGACAGATTTTAACTTCACTTATGAGACTTGCAATGACTTTAACTAAAACTTTTAATGCTCATTTGAAATCTGTGCAAATCAAAACAATTCTCCAATTAAATTTAAAGTCTAGATCTAAAAATGCAATTCTATAAAGCGCTCAGCAAAGCGGGCGGATAATAGCTAGTAAATATATAATTAAGTATTGTTATACATAATTATATATAGTTATATATACTTATATAACTATATATAACTTATACATGATTATATTTGGCCATTTTTCATATATAATCATATATAACCAACTTATATATAAATATATACAGAGTGTCCCAGAAGTAACGGACGCCATTGTAGCATCTGATAAACAAAATAATTCTGAGACGAAAAGTCCTTAGCCATTTTTCAATCAGACGCATAGATAATTAATTATTAATTAAAATAACGTCCTTTTATGCGTTAGAGAGAGAGCACTAGTGTCAAGTCAAGTGCGTTCCAACGAAGACGCTTGCGCGTGTGAATGTGTAAGTAAATATGTGTGACTACGTTAGCTATAGAAACTAGTTAGTCATACAGTTAGTTGTGTCTTTGTTTGGCACATACTTTACTGGACACTGGCGCTCTCTCTCTAACAAATAAAGAGACGTTATTTTTAATTAATAATTAATTATCTATGCGGTTAATTGAAAAATGGCTAAGGACTTTTCGTCTCAGAATTATTTTTTTCATCAGATGCTTTAATGGCGTCCGTGACTTTTGGGACACCCTGTATGGTAGGGTGCTTCAAAAAAACTTTTCAATTTTTAACTTCCCGCTAAGAAAATTGAAAATTTTCAAAAATCGGGAAGTTATTGGTTTCACCCCGTTTTTCGAAAATCCAGTTTTCAACGGATGTTAACGTTTTGAGGTCCGAAGAAGCTTCCCCGAATGTTTCCGCAATGATTTCCGTACGTCTGTAGGTGTGTGTGTGTGTGTGTGTGTGTGTGTGTGTGTGTGTGTGTGTGTGTGTGTGTGTGTGTGTGTGTGTGTGTGTGATTTTTTTTTTTTTATAGAGGAGGTAAAATACATTTACGTATGCCAGGACTTGGTGTTGGTACCAGGAATAGGTGTTGGTGCCTGGGTATGTCGGACTCAGAAGTCAATATTATTTTGCAACAATACCGACTAAACACCCTCCTCTCTCCTTTCCCCATAGATGTGACAGGGAAGACTGGATCGGGACCGCGTTAGCATTACTTCGATCTAGTCCATGTTGTGTCTGTGTCTGTGTCTTGTGTGTTCCCTGTATAAGCTTTTCGAGCAATTTCCCAGCAATGTCCAGCATGCAAAGTGGTCTAAACTACGAGGGTGTTACAGGGCCACCTTTGCCTTTATCTCGCAGAACCAATCTCTGCCGCTTCCAGACCGCGGGAAACGTGCCAGTTGCCAAGCATGCGTTGTAGGTGTTCAGGAGTATGTCTGGGTATTCCAGGGCTACAGTCTTGATCACCGATGCTGGGATGCCATCAGGGCCGGGTGCCTTTCCTGTCTTGAGGGTCTTCGCTGCATCCTGTAACTCCTTGGTTGTGAAAAATGTTACACTGTTTTTCACATAATGTCTTCTTTCCCTTGGTTGGTGTTTGGGGAACAGCTCCGCTACGATGCTGCTCATTAAAGCAGGTGGTTTCGGCGCTTCTGGTGAAGCCTTTCCAAGTCGTTTGGTGACAATTTGGTAGGCTTTACCCCAGATGTCTTTATCAAGATCGTTACAGATCTCTTGCCACAATTTCGCTTTGCTTGCTTTGATTGCCTGGTTTAGGTTCTTCTTGGCCTGCTTATACTCGCTAGAAAGTAGATCTTGATTGGGGGAGCGTTTCGCAGCTCTCGTTGCTAGCCGACGTAGTTTGTGGCATTTTTTCCGGAGTTCTGCTAGGTCTGGTGACCACCAGTACGCCAGCCTGTGGAAACTCCGATTTTTCAGCCGCGACCTAGAAGCGTTACATGCGGCAGCAATCTCCTTCATCGTGTTCAGCACTGCCTTTTCCGTCTCGCTGCAGGTATCCGGAGTCGGGTTGTTCTGAAAAATAGACCAGCTTCGTGCAAGTAAAGCTTGCAGTGCCTTCAAATCAAGCCTCCTGGCATTCCACTTCCGCTTAGAATGGTCGTGTTGTGAAACCGGAGCAGATGCCAATCCAACGTTGAATGTCACGAACTGAGCGCCGCACTCAGCCGATTCAGCGTTGAAGTCTCCGGCTACGATGACTTCGCCGTCGAACTTAGTGACCACATCTTCTATATTTGCCAGTTTCTGTCGGAACACACTTATCCCTTCATTAGGTGAGAGATAGACGCTCATGAAGCAGGTTGTGAGGGTTTGAATCCAGATAAAACCTGCTTCACTTCCGCTGTTGTTGAAGGTAACGTTCTTTGTGTTCACAATCCAAATTGCTGCCGTACCAGTTCCATCTGTGAACCATGTTTTATCTTCGATGTTTAGATATTGCTCGCAGATAAAGCAGACGTAGATTTTATCTTCAAAGACACGCTGGCGCAGCAGGTTTTGCGCCAAGGCGCACCTATTCAGGTTGCCTTGTAGTATGCGTATCATTTCTGCCCTCTCTTGGCTTCTGCAAGTGCTGTGCGGAATGCCTTGCAAGCTCCAGTGCAAGAAATATGGCATAAACCATCCTGGACATCTTTGTCCGGAGCACAAAGGAAGCATTTTAGCTTCTCCGTGCAGTTTACGGCTTTGTGGTTCTCTTTGCCACATTTGTAGCAGCACCTGATTCTGTCTGGTCCCGCACACTGACGTGTTTGGTCTTCAAAACCAAGACATTTAAAACAACGTGTTACTTTTACAACTGGGCGTATACGACAGTTCACCCAACCGATCATTATACGGGCCTTGTGAAGGGCCTTAATCGCACTGGCCTCGTCTACTTCGCAGAAGGCTGCCCGATTGCCTCGTGGTGTAGGTTTTGTCAAATTTACCCGTTTAACCTCCAGGCTGTCAGTGAATTCACGTTTGAGTGCTTCACGGACTTCGCTCTCGGTAGAGATTTCATCCAAGTCGAGGATCTCGATCGTTGTTGTTGGCATTAGCGTCTTGACCGTGCCGATGTTTGCAGTGGCTGACTTTACTGCATCGGTGAAAGCCTTGCTGTTTTCGGTCTTTCGAGACATTTCAAGGAGAACGCCTCCATGTTTCGTCTTTTTAATAGACTTTATGTCTACGCCCGTCTCGACAGGGCTTACCTTGGCCTTGATTGGCTTTAGGAGATCGGCGTATGTTCGCCATTTAGCTGGTTGGACAAGCACATCTTTAGTTCTTGTCTTCTTCCTCCTTGGTTTCTTGGAGCCACCGCTGTTTGGCTGGTCTTGGGCTGTAGCAGTTTGAGTCACTGGCTCCTGTTCTTTCTTTTTCTTGTTTTGCCGAGTCACTTTGGTCCAGGTATCATCCCGGGCTGTCTTTTTCTGTGCTGGCTTGTCATTTACTGAGGGAGGGCTGGGCGTGGACAGCAGCCTCTTCTTGTTGTTTTTCTCTCTTTGCTGTTGTAGTTTCTCAGGCGTGACTGAAGGTGACTTTGCTTTTGTAGTCATCCACGGAGATGTTTGCGTGATTATCGCTGACGTCGTTGATGATTTGTTGGCCAGCCGATATGCCGTGGCAATGGACGTAACTAATTTTCTAATTTCATGGTGGAGATTTCTTTTCTCCTAAATAAAATCAGCTAACTCGATCTTCGATCTTACTGCCAAGTCGTTCCA
The DNA here is from genome assembly GCF_020080835.1 of Cotesia glomerata. Lineage (NCBI taxonomy): Eukaryota > Metazoa > Arthropoda > Insecta > Hymenoptera > Braconidae > Cotesia > Cotesia glomerata. Next base: position 14,672,459 of record NC_058159.1, on the reverse strand, counting down.
TTAGTGATTTTTGGCCGGTGACGGTCGGTAGGGAGTTGATCCTTTCTCGGTGAGCATGAGTATTTATGTGAGCAATAGGCCCTCCTCTCTCTTTAGAAACGTTGCTCGGCTGTACGTCTACTTCTTTCTGAGCTGTTGTCTTACTCCCTCTAGTAGTGCCCTGTAGCACTACTAGACAGCGGAGCCATGGGGTCCACCCTGCTGTCCAAACGGTCGCTTGATGACGACGAGTTCAGGCCCGTTTGCATGCCTTCCCTCGTCGGCACTGAGATATCCCTCCCCTGTGCGGTAAACGATGTTTGAAAGTACTGTGACATTTCCATATCGTTTTTTTGTGTTGGGTTTGGTCCACCCCAAGTATTTTATTTCCTCGGTACCTCACATATCTGCCGGGCATTCCCCTATCCGCCACCTGGGGAGGCGCCCGATGCGAGTCCCAGCAGCCCGACACGGCTGTGTGTGTGTGTGTGTGTGTGTGTGTGTGTGTGTGGGTGTGTGTGTGTATGGGTGTGTGTGTGTGTACGGCCGTATGTAAACCTCTCATAACTTTTGAATGTCTTTACCGATTTCATCGCAGTTAGTACCATTCGAAAGGGCTTGACTAAACTTAGATTTTAACTATAATTTGGACCGATTCAAACCAGTAGATTTTGAGAAATCTCAAAAAAACTGCAGAAAAAAATTTTTTTTAATGTGGTTTTTTTGGAATAAAATAAAGAAACTCGCCGATTGCTGCCAATCCGGCCCCAATCGGTTAATTCTTTCGTGAGTTAAAGTTAACGAAAAAAATCGTTTCTTGGATATTACTTTAAAATTCCTTGTTCGATCAATTGAAACTTAAAAGTTCTCTATGAGGCTTTAAATACTGCGTTTAATGCCACAAAAAATATTGTGGTTTAAAAATTTGAAAAATAGTGTTTTATTCAACTTCTAGCAGATTTTTGAGCTCGGAGAGCTCAAAATGATACAAAGTTATTTTTTTGAGCTCGAAAAGCCCAAAAACGTAATAAATGCGGATTTATGCGCTTAAGTATAAATTGAGCGGGAAGTTGCAGGGATGGCCTTCAGGGTCAACCGTTTTCCTAATTTTTTGTCTGTATATATGTATGTGTGTGTGCGCGCGTGTGTGAGTGTGTGTGTGCGTGCGTGTGTGTGTGTGTGTATGTGTGTATGTATGTAAACCTCTCATAACTTTTGGCGTCTAGACTGGTGTAGTCAATGCTCTTGGGAGATTCAAGAAACTGGACGAGGAATGGCAGTCATCACGACGACGCATTCAAACTGAAGTTAAGACGGAAGAAGCAATGGACACTGGAGCCGACGATGACGGTGAATCTGCTGCTGAGGACAAGGGTGAAACTGACACAAGGCCTGGAAAGAGTAAGGACCGAAATTCGCCAGAGCCAACCGACAAAGTCACAAAGAAGAAGGACTTGAAAAAAAGCCCTCCCCAACGATTGGCAAGGCAGGGCGACGAACCTAAGTAGGCGACTGATTGGGAAAAAGTACAGTCTAAGAAGGAGAAGAGGAAGCAAGCTAGAGAGCAACTCTCAAAGCAGCCGCCGAAGGAGCCCAGGCCAGAGCCTAAGCGGAAAAAACCACGTAAATGGATCAGACCCGACGCGCTAATCATCCGCCTGGCCGAGAAAACAAAGTATGCGAGATTCTGCGTCGCATAAAGCAGGACGTCCCAGATGAGCAGGTTCGTTCAACGGTAGATAAGATCAACAAGACCAGAAGTGGCGACTTGTTGATTACGATTTCGAGGAAGAGCACTGACAAAGGCCAAGCCCTCCAAAAGACGAACGCAGACATCCTTAAGGAGGAGGCTAAAGTGATCTGCAAAGGACCACAGGAGACCATCGAGATCCAAGATGTCGATGACGACACGACGAAAAAGCATATTCAGACCGCTCTAAAGAGGGAAGCTGGAGAAAGTTGTGAAATCCCACTGAAGGCAATCAAAATCCGTAAAGCCTTGAGGGGTACGCAGACAGCCACAGTGTTACTACCAGCAGCTGCAGCACAAAAGTTACTGGAGGGAAACTGCAAAGAAAGGATCGGCTTGGTCAATTGCCGAATGAGAGCAACGAAGAGACCCATACATTGCTTCAAATGCTGGCACTCTCAGCGTGGCTACAGACGACCTAACTTCACAGAGCTGTTGGCAGAGTATGAAAAGGCCCGTCGAGATCTAAACAGAGCCATTAAAGAAAGCAAAAGACGCTGCTGGAAGGAACTGGTCGCAGAAGTAGAGAAAGATCCATCAGGCAAACCGTATAAGGTGGTTATGACCCACCTGAAATGCCAGCCAATGCCATCACCTACGTGTCCACAGCTCCTTGAGAAGATTGTTACTGCGCTGTTCCCCCAACAGCCGATATTCACCTACAAGTTGGAGCAGCTCAACCCTGAAGACATCCCAACTATCACGTTGGACGAGTTGATAGAGGCAGGCAATCGAGTAGGGAATAATAAGGCGCCGGAATAGGACGGAATCCCTAATATTGCCCTAAAATCAATCCTTAGGGCAGCACCGGCATTATTCCTGGACGTTTACGATACATGCCTGAAGGAAGGGACTTTTCCCCAGAAGTGGAAACAGCACCGGCTACTGCTACTTCCGAAGAGGAAAAAGCCGCGGGAAGAACCGTCATCCTACCGACCACTCTGCATGTTAGACACGGCCAGCAAGATATTCGAGCGCATAATTCATCAGAAAATAGAGGCTGTAGTCGATCCACTCCTGGCAGAGAACCAGTTTGGTTTCCGAAAAGGACTGTCAACTCTGGATGTGATCAAATTGGTTGTTCATATAGCCGAGGATGTAATCGCCGAAACGAGTTGGAAGGGTGGAAAGAAGAAATACTGCTTGGTGGCTGCTTTGGACATCAAGAATGCCTTCAACTCCGCTAACTTGAACTGCGTTATGCGGGCTCTAGAAGAAAAAAACGTACCAGGATACCTTCGCAGAATGGTGGCGAGCTACTTCACGAATAGGGTTCTGAAATATGACACGAAGAACGGTACGGAAGAGTACGAAATCTCTGAAGGAGTGCCACAGGGATCAGGTTTAGGTCCTTTGCTATGGAACATCATGTATGATTGCCTCCTGAGAATAGCGTTGCCCACGGGAGTCAACTTGTAGCATATGCGGATGACGTAGCTGTCGTGATTGTCGCAAAGCACCTCGAAGAGATAGAAATGGCATTTGATATTACATTCAGACGAGTCAATTTGTGGATAAATATGATGAACTTGCAACTAGCCAAGCATAAAATCGAGGCAGTGCTCATCACTCGTAGAAAAATGGTAGAAACTATCAAGTTGAGAGTCGGAGAACAAGAAATCACATCACAATCATTTATCCGTTATCTGGGAATGATGCTGGATGTCTGACTCAACTTGTCTGACTTCAAGCAGCAGGTGGAACACGTCAGTGCTAAAGCGTCAGTAGTGAGGGCTAGTCTCGCACAGCTGGTGCCTAACATCGAAGGCCCAATGCAGAGCAGGAGGCTACTATTGTCATCAGTAGTCACATCAGTGCTCACTTACGGAATATCCATTTGGGCTGATGCACTGGAAACCCAGAAATCATGGAGAAAAGCTGGACTAGTATATCGACTAAGTCCCCTATGATTAGCTAGTGGCTTCCACACTATATCAGAAGAAGCAGTGTGCGTCATTGCCGGAACACTACCTCTTAAAGTTCTAGCAGAGGAAAGATGGGCCCTTTACCAACGAAAACGGTCAACTGCACTGAGCCCTGAAGAACTTAGAATTGAAGAACGGCAGAACAGCATAGGCCGATGGCAACTACAATGGGATGCTGCAGAGAAGGGTAGGTGGACGCAGTGCCTCATACCTCGGATCGACATTTGGCTTAACCGGAATCACGGCGAGGTCAATTACTATCTTACGCAGATGTTGTCGGGACACGGGTGTTTTCCAGAGTATCTACACCGATTTAAGCACGATGACTCTTCGGAGTGCCCGTTCTGCCCAGGAGTTGCTGAAGATGCGGAGCACGTCTTCTTTGTATGTCCTCGTTTCGATCCATAGCGTAAAGAGTTGGAGAGGATCCTGAACCAGAGAATGCAACCAGATTCACTAATGGAAGCATTGTTGTCATCAGAAGCTGCCTGGAACGCTACCAACTCGTTTGCAACAGAATCCCTCAAAGACTTGCGTTCCACCGAAAGAAGAAGAGCAAATATCAGAAGATAGAAGGAAGGTAGTTAACACCTTAGCCACTAGAAGGAAGAGCAGTAGCTAGTTCCTCCCCTCACGAAGTAATGCCTGACGGCGGTTCCCATGAGGGATTAGAGGAAAGGAGAAAAGGGGCTCACGTTTAGTGAGTAGGGGCGTTAGTGTCAAGTTTTAGTATGACGCTGCGTCAAGTCTTCACATATCTAGGCGAAACAGCTATGGCTGGAATCCGCAAAAAGGATTCTCCCCTCTGAAAAAAAAAAAAAAAACACATACATACATACATACATACAGACATACACACACCATTGCAGGAATAGTCAGGGAAGCTTCCTAGAGCCTCAAAACGTCGAGATCTGATGAAAACTCGATTTTCGAAAAACGGGGTAAAAACAATAACTTCTCTATTTTCGAAAATTTTCAATTTTCTTAGCGGGAAGTTAAAAATCCTCACCAAACATGAGTCCTATGACTCAACTCTAAGGTTTTTCAATTTTCTTCTTGTAATATCTCGAACGCTATTATCGATATAGAAACATTCTTTTGTTTGTTTAAAAGGGGACACTTAAGGTTATTGAAAAAAAAATATTTTGGAAAAAAATTTTTAAAAATGCCAAATTTTGAATTTTTGAAAAATCGTTAAAAATGACGATTGAAGTTAAAATTTTAGCTCAATTTTTTTTGTATAATACTATGATGGTCATGAGTATGAGTGCGAGCAAGACAGCTAGCGAGGCGGCGAGAACGAAGGTGCGAGCGAGACGGCGGAGCGGCAGTAGGAATACCTACTCTTCCAAGCTCATGTTCGCATCGTACTAAGCCGGCCGAAACCGGCGAGAGTATATTTCCGTATTAAACGTTTATAATTATATTTTTGTTCAGATAGGTATTATTATTATTATTACGGTTTACTTAGTTCAAATATTATTTAAACTATTAATTTACGTCGTTTCTTATATTAAATTACAAGTTATTTATTATTATTTGTTTAAAAATAATAATAAAAAAAAAAGACAGAGTCTTAATTATAATTATGACCCAGATTTTACTTTTTGTATCTGAGTATTTTTAGTTTATTTTTTTTTATTAATTACTTAAAAATTAATAGAAACAATTATTGTTATTAGTGCGACGATTATTATTTAATTTTTGTATTTATTTAATAAATTTATATTATTGTTACCGAAGGTATGATTAATTGTAAAAGAAATTAAAAGACTGGCAAAATTATTCTAAGTTCCGAACAAGATTTAGTATGGGAAAGCGATGAATGGATATAAAATGAAAGAAATGACGATTATTATTTTTGTAAGAAATAATTTAGGTAAGCGAAGATTTTATAAGTCTCGAGGACAATTTAGTATGGAAAACCAACGAATTGATATATAATCAAAGAAATTGCGATTAAAATAATAAAGAATTGTGAATTTGACGAAACGAATGGATAGAGAATGAAGGAAATTACGATTAAAATAATAAAGAATTGAGTTTCAAAAATAAAAACTTAGAATTTGGCGAGACGAATGGATAGGAAATGAAGGAAATTGCGATTAAAATAATAAATAATTATTTTTGATCGCTAGTTCGAGGGCACCGGACAGGTATCTAAAACGACCCTTCTGGTTCGTTACAAGAGAGTTGGGGAAAAAATGATAAACGCCATAATTTGGCTCGATAAAAGCAGTTCTTTCTCCGGAGAATTACTTGAGTGAATACGCTGTACCAAGTTTCCAGTGGTAAAAACCTTCCTAGCAGAAGACCATTCACCAGGAAGATTGCCAAGGAACTCCTACCTCGTCTCCGACCAGGAACCAGGTAATTGCTGACTTGACCATTTGGGGAAATTTGGCCACCGCGTAGCTAGGAAGGGTTGCTTTCCAAGCACCCAAACGGGATTAGGGGGAAGTAGGGCCGGAAAGGGTTGCTTTCCAAGCACCCAAACGGGATTAGGGGGAAGTAGGGCCAGAAAGGGTTGCTTTCCAAGCACCCAAACGGGATTAGGGGGAAGTAAGGCCGGAAAGGGTTGCTTTCCAAGCACCCAAACGGGATTAGGGGTGAATAGGGCCGGAAAGGGTTGCTTTCCAAGCACCCAAACGGGATTAGGGGGAAGTAGGGCCGGAAAGGGTTGCTTTCCAAGCACCCAAACGGGATTAGGGGTAAGTAGGGCCGCGACTGAGGGTGTATCCATCGGTAGGATTACCACTTTGTAAAGATAGTAGACAGAGTTTAGCCACCAGGTGGCACAGAAAACGGGAAAAGAAACGGTGTGTGCGGGTTATGTCCGATTATTGTTAATTTTGACATAAAGTTTGTACATACTATCACTTAAGCTTTTATATATATTTGTTGTTTTGAATAAAATAAATAGTGTTCCAATTATATTCAGACTCAAATTTCATTTATAAAATTTAAGTTATCCCTGAAAAGACCCTGGACTCCGGCGAGAAAATTCCGAGCCGGGGATTAACTGGTTTATTATTAAGCACTTGAAAAATACCCGTTATAATACATTGTACTCACCTTACGAGATTCTGAAATTTTTAGAAGAGTGTTTTTTCTTTCAAAAATATCAATTTTTGAATTCCAAAAAAAACTTTTTTTTTTTGGTTTTCTGCAACTTCAAATAAGGTAAAGTTATGCACTTACATAGTATTGTAATTTTGAGGATTAAAAATTGTATGCATCACGTGAAAATATTGGATAATAAATTAATTTCTAATTTTTTTTATTTTTTGGACATGATCTCAAAGTCATCATTAACGCATGAAAAAAGTTGCAAAAAACAAAAAAAAAATTTTTTTTTGGAATTCAAAAATTGATATTATTGAAATTCAAAAATTGATATTTTTGAAAAAAAAAACACCCTTCAAAAATTTCGGAATCTTTTAAGATGAGTACAATGTATTATACAAAAAAAATTGAGCTAAAATTTAAACTTCGATCGTCATTTTTAATGATTTTCAAAAATTCAAAATTTGACAAATTTGGCATTTTTGAAAATTTTTTTCAAAATATTTTTTTTTTAATAACTTTAAGTGTCCCCTTTTGAACAAACAAAAGTCCGTTTCTATATCTACAATAGCGTTCGAGATATTACAAATACAAAATTGAAAAACTGAAAAAATTGCGAACTTCTGAATTTGTATATCTTTTGAAAAAAATTTTTTATCGTATTTCCTTTGGCAGAACTTTGTTTTATGATAAACGAAAACTTCTGACCAAAATTTTTTCAAATCGAAAGAGATCGATTCCAACTATTTGTTGATTTGACATGGAATGACCCAATTGCCAACTATTTCTTTAAATTTCGAAATTTAGTCATGTTTAAATGGCTGTATCTAATATTTTTGTAGCAATAATCATACTTTGTCTTGAAGTTTTGTAAAGCTCAAAGACTCTACTTTCAGAGTATAAAATCGTTTTTTGTAAAAAATTACTTTAATTATGTGTAAATTCAATTTAAAACAAAAAAGAATTTTCCCCATGTCAATTAAATGGGAAACTAACATAAGAATAGCGACCCCTTAGAGTTGAGCTATAGGGCTCATGTTTGGTGAGGATTTTTTTTATATCAAATAGAAACATTTGAGAGGGTAAGAGTTAAAAAAAAAATTAAAGTTTTTTTAAAGCACCCTAATACATAGTTATATATAAAAATTCAAAAATTTTCTCGGGTCATTATCAGTCTAGGCCAAAAATTACCTACTTTCTCAGACAGATTTAATGAAATATTACTTTTGCATTTGTTTTGACGTCATTGTTGTTTAATGTAACAGAAAATTATTTTTTTTTGGTATGCAACCCTAGTAGTATTTTTTTCATTCATCATGAAATCTACTTCCATTTCGGTTGCCGAATGGCTTTTTTAAGATTTTAAAATTTCAAGTGGCAATTATTGCCCACAAAGTTGCATCGTAGCGGGCGTAGACTATGTACATTTTCTTTTTGTGCTTAAAAAACTGCTTTGAATGCTTTTCTAAAAAAGAAAATCGAACGACGCATTCAAGAGTTGTAGCTGTTTAATAAATATATTTTGAGCTCGAAGAGCTGAAAATGTGAAAAACGGTGTTTTGAGCTTGAAAAGTTTAAATATTAACTAAAAAACACATTTTAAGGTGCTTCAAATTCAAACTTAGTGGGAAGTTGTAGGGTTGACCTGGGCAGTCAACCAATTTCCAAATTTTTTGTTATTATTTATAAAAAATACCCCGATAAAAATTATTTTCGCGACTATTAAATTTAGAATTTTATCAGCTATTAGTGACAGGATGAATATACTAATGATCTTTTTTGATCTTCATTTAACAATATTCAATTTGAGTTTAATACCTTAAATAATCTTCAAATTAAGAAATTATCACCAAGTTCTTACTTTTTGTATTTCAGTATTTTAGTTTAGTTTTATTAATTACTTAAAAATAGAAACAATTATTATGATTATTGCGGCGATTATTATTTAATTTCCATTATTGTATTTATTTAATTAATAATATTATATTATTGTTACCAAAGGTTTGATTAAATTAGAAATTTAAGAGTGTGAGAAATTATTTTGAAGCCGAGCAAGTTTAGCGAGCAAAAGAAAATAATTGTAAAAAAAGTTAAAAGAATGGGAAATTATTCTGTCCCAAGCCGATTTAGTATGGAAAAAAAAATAATTTTGTAAGAAATTATTTTAAAGAATAAATACTTAGAATTTGGCTAAACGGAATGGATAGATAATGGAAGAATTACGATCAAAATAATAAAGAATTGTGTTTGGTGAATAAAAACTTAGAATTTGGCCGAACGGAATGGATGGATAATGAAAGAATGACGATGAAAATAAGAAATAATTTTGTTTGGAAAATAAAAACTTAGAAATTTTTGACGATTGATGAGCTTGCGCGAGCCTCGACAGAGGGCGGAGATTTCTCGTTTGTAATGTAATATAAAAAATATGTTAAGTTCCGTTTTGAAAATAAATTTAGCAAGCAATTCTTTCTCGGGAGAATTACTCGGCTAAATAATCTTCACCAAGTAATTCGAGAAGATGATACTCTAGTCTGACCAAGGCCCAGGTAAGTATCGGGGACCGACCGGATGAAAGTGCGACTCCCCGTGCCGAGGCCTTCAGCTGAGGTACGGGTAGGTGATCATAAGCCGTGTAGGTGGAGACGAGGAGGAAACTCTCCACTCGCTCTCGGGGTAGAGTTTAGGACCCTCAGGGTTGACGACTAGTCACCCTGGGGGGGGGGGTGTTATTAGGGAACTAATTTGTTTTTTACAGACCGCGTTTTTGAGTTTGAACCGCGAATACCATCGTGTATGCTTGGATACTAATAAATTTTTTATACGGTTTAATTTTCTGATATTGTTTATATTGTTTATCAACATGATCAGGCCAATAAAGAGGTTTTCTTTTTCTTTGATTTATTCAAAATGAAGTGTTTTGTTTATATCTTGTTATTTTTGATGCGATCCCCGTTTATGACCCTGAACTCCGGCGAGCAAATTTCAAGCCGGGAATTAATTATATATTTAATGTAGAAAACATGGACATTACAAAATGTAGGGTAATCTCAATATAATTTTCAGTTTGTAAGATACTATATATTAAAAGTTACCTTTAAAGTTCTCATTATCTCTTCTAATTGTATCATAAGATGTTTACGAGAATCTTGTAAGCTTGCTAAGTGTGTTTCTAATTCATCCTTTCTTGATCTCAATGCACGAAGTTCAGTCATCAAGACTGGGTTATTAACTCCAGATGTTTCTATTTCTTGGTGTTTCCTAAATGAATACAATTTAATTAATTTATTTATCTTAATGAATTTGTAAATATTTATTTTATTCTTCTCTAAATAAGCAAAAATGCTATTTGTGAATTTAAAGAACATCAGATGAGAGTTGCAAGTAAGTGTCTGTAATTAAGTGTTGCGAAGAGGTGGATAGTGCTTAAGTGTAGTTGAGGTCAGTCTGACACAACGATTGTGAGAGGGTAAGACTGGCTTTAAAATCGGAAATCTTCAGTCTTGGGTAGATTTTCGAAGAATGGTTGTGTGTTAGCTGTAGTCGTAATGCAGTTAACTGTAATAGAAATTTTAAGGATCTGAACGTAGTTACTTTTTTAGGTCGAGAGTATAATTAAAATGACATTGGAGTATGAGGCAGTGACACAAGCTCGAACGTTTTACCCAATGATAAATCTGTGCTGACTTCGGCCTCGAGTAACCTATTCTATTGTTGAGGTAAAGCTTATTTATATTAGAGATAAAATGTTATATAACCCTTCCGCACTCTTGTAAAATAATTCAATATCATTTCTCTCACGATGAGAATAATTCTGACACCTTTGCGCATGCGCGTGCATACGTATAGTTCCTTAAATTTCAAAAGCTTAAAGCAAGATTACGATTACTTACATACAAAAAATACTAGGTCGATAAAGATTTTAAATTATATAACAATAATTTTTGTTTATAACTTTATTTAAATCTTCTACATTTAAATGCTTAAGCAGAAATTAATAATTTTGGTTGAGCAGTAGGTGAATTTTTTTTGAAAAGAAATATCAATTTATTTGAAAATAAAATTTTGTATCGTTAATGTTAACTTAAATTTTTATAAACAATACGAACGAATATTCAAACTTTAAAATAACTGATTAAATAATACTTTAACATTTCTTATAATAAGCAAGACGCAATCTTATCGATATATCGACGTTCTAATTAGCAAATTGACTGACTCCATTTTAGAAAAAATTTTCGTACTTCTATTTTTACGAAAAAACAATTAGTTCGAAATTTACTATCACTTTAAAAATAATTTAATATCGAATAGAGGTATAATATTTTGATTTGGATCATTCAAATAATTAATAATTACACTATTGCTGCATCAAAAGGTTAAAAATTCACCCTCCAAAAAATAAAGAGTTAGACCAATGACTAATTATACCGTCGATATTACAAATATTGCAGTGTTAGTGTTTTATAATAAATGAAATTCTAATTTTCAATAACAATACACGTAGTACAGATAAAATACAAAAATCAGTCCATGACTTGTACTATCGTCTAGGTATAGATATAATTAATGACAATGACTTTTAATTTCATAAAATTTGTAAATTATCAACTATCATAACATATCTTAAAAATTATGTATGGTTCACTGGTTCATTAGAGTCACTTATTGTTCAATAATATTAACATAATTTTTGCAGTCATAAAAAAGTAAAGTAAAATGTCCAGGACATATAGAAGTTGAACAAACTGAACAATTTTTTTTTGTTTAATTATTTGACTTACGATGACAACATCTACAAATTCTTGTACTCTCTTTCTTCTCAATAGCATCTACATTTGAAGTATGTTTCTGTTCGTCAGAAACTGTACTTTCAGAAAAACTAGCGCGAGTAAAGGTTTGATGTAGCGTTTCAAATTTATTTCACAAATCAGATATTATTTTAATATAAAGTTATTTATTAGCCGTTGCATTACTTGACCTTTTTAATTGAATTTCTCCAATTTTTTTGATCGTATTTTTAAGTTCGACAGGTAAACTATGTATTCTACTGCGAGTAATAAAGTGAGGTCTTACCAACTGTTTACCTAGCTCACGCAAAGAATGTCGGTGAGTCATTTTGTTTTTAGTGTTTTCATTCTAAATGAGTTGAGAATTAACGCCAGCAATATTTAAGGAGTATTATCCAATTGTGATTCTGAAAAAATTAAATTTTCTTGCATATTTTGAATGTACGTAAATTTGAGAATATTATCCGAAAATTTCACAATGATCCGGCAAATAGTTTTGGAGAAAAATTAAAAAAAAAATTTTTTTTAACTTAGTTTGAATGGTTCTCCAAACTTTAAACGCGTTTTTTCCGAACCGGTCTTGTCAAAGTCAGAGAGGAAAATCGTCACAGGGATTTTTATTCCCCGTGTGCGTCCCTCCCTGCGCTTAAAATTGGTACACAGAAAAAAAGATTTCTCGACTCGAGAACAAAATTCTTGGCTCAAGTAAATTTTCGGGTGCCCGAAGGACGACCGAAGTTGTCTTGGCCAAAGTAAAAATTTTTCTTGAAATTTTATTCTTGGTGGAAGTAAGTTTTTCTTAATTCAAATTATCATAAATACTTGATACAATAGCTTTTTATATTTGATCAAGATTTTTAGATACTTTGGGGAAGCAGCGCCACCTACTTCAGTTGAGAAAAATTTTCTTATCTTGAGAAAATTTTTCTCTTGAATATTTGATACCCATTTTAGATTATTTTAGAGCGCAATCATACATATTGAATGAAAAAAAATGATTCAATATTACTTGATCTTCCCATTTGATATATTAGTTAATAAAAATATTAATGAAAATTTACATCAAGATATTTAATTTTTTGGAGCAAGAGAGAAATTTTCTCAAGACAAGAAAATTTTTTTGACTTTTATAAACTGTATTGGATCAAGATACGTATTTCTTGAAGCAAGAAATTAATTTTGTTGGAATAAGTGAAATCGTCCCCTTTCTGTGCAAACCTCGTAACTCCATTTTTTTCGAAATTGAGATTTTTAGCGAAAATCACTCCTTAGCATTCTTGTAACGTAAAACCAAACATGCAATGTTCAAAATAATGATAAAATTTTTTTTAGAGGCTTTTGATTTTTCTCGTATCTATATGTTCAAATGCAGAAACCTCGTATCTACCGTAAGTATCGCCGAAAACGTTAAGATAGCGTTGTTGTCTTATTACTGAACGTTTGTAAACATGTTCACACTTAAATTAACTGTATTTTGTTGAATGAGATTTATTTTTTAGCCATATGAATACATACAAATATTATTTAGCTTTTCGAGCTCAAAAGTCTGATAGAAGTTTGACACAACACTATTTTTAAAATTTTCAAACCGCGATAACTTATGAATAAATAGACCGATTTTTACGTGGTTGGCGGCATTCAACGCAATTTTTTAAGCCTCATGAAGAATCTTCAAGTTTAATTCGATCAAACTACGAATTTCGGAGCAATTCCGGAAAAACACTTATTTCGGTTTTCTTTCGTCAACGAAAACTCACGAACGAATCAACCGTTTTTGACCAGACTGGCAGCGATCGGTGTGGTTTTGTGATGTTAAGAGCTGATTAGTTTTTGGAATTAATCAGTAGAGCCGTTTAAAAGTTATTCCAAAAAAACCACATTTGAAAAAATTTTTAACTTCCCGCTAAGAAAATTGAAAATTTTCAAAAATCGGGAAGTTATTGTTTTCACCCCGTTTTTCGAAAATCAAGTTTTCATCAGATCTCGACGTTTTGAGTTCCTAGGAAGCTTCCCTGACTATTCCCACGATGGTGTCTGTATTTCTATATGTATGTATGTGTGTGCGTGTGTGTGTGTGTGTGTGTGTGTGTGTGTGTTTGTGTGTGTGTGTGTGTGTGTGTGAAAATCTCTCATAACTTTTGAACGGCTTGAGCGATTTGATTGCGGTTGGTGCCATTCGAAAGGGTTCGACTGAACTTAGATTTTGAATGCAAGTTGGACCGATTCAAACCAATAGATTTTGAGAAATCTTAAAAAAACTGCAAAAAAAAATTTTTTCAAATGTGATTTTTCAAATCGGTTTATTCGTTCGTGAGTTATCGTTGACGAAAGAAATCGAAAAAAAGTGTTTTTTTCGAATTACACCGAAATTTCCAGTCTGATCAATTAGTGTTTAAGAATATATCATAGAATTTGAAAAACTGCATCGAATGCCGCCAACCACGTGAAAGTCGGTACATTCATTCAAAAGTTATTGCGGTTTGAAAATTCAGAAAATAGTGTTGTATTAAACTTCTACCAGACTTTTGAGCTCGGAGACATCAAAACTACACGGAAATTATATTTTTGAGCTTGAAAAGCTCAAAAACGTAATAACTGCAATTTTGAGCGCTTATTTACGAAAGTAGCGGGAAGTTGCAAAGATGGCCTTCAGGGTCAACCATTTTCCTAACTTTTTTTCATAGTTTTTTTTATATTTCTCAAAATCTACCGGTCCGAATCGGTCCAAATTGTATTCACAATTTAAGTTTAGCTACTCAAGCACTTTCAAATGGCACCAACTGCGATGAAATAGGTCAAGCCGTTCAAAAGTTATGAGAGGTTTATATACATCCACACATCCGCACATCCAAACACACACTCGCACACACATACACTCGCACACACACACACACACACACACACACACACACACACACACACACACACACACACACACACACACACACACACACACACACACACACACACACACACACACATAAACTTCCTGAGAACTTGAAACGTCGTGATCTAGTGAAAACTCAATTTTTACAAAAGAGGGTAAAACCAATAACTTCTCGATTTCTGAAGATCTTCGATTTTCTTAGCAGGAAGTTAAAAATAATCAAATAATATTATAAATAGTAATCACATAATTTATATCATATTAAATCAAAATCGAATGAATTTGTTTTAATTAATAAATATAAAATAATAATGAATTGAAAGCCTTGCATAACAAAATTTTTCGCCAATGATCTTGTGGAAAAAAAAATTTTTTTTTGTTTCGCAACCTGGTATCTGCAAAAAAATTACCAGGGTATTTGATGAGAAAACTCGTATCTACATGAAATTGACGATAATAACAAGGTATCAAACCAGATAGCAAAAATCATGTTTAATTTTTTTAAGGTGAAAAATGAAGAGTATAAATTTCGAATCAGTTATAACTTTTTATAAAAATTAAGTAACTCTAAACGTTTCTATCGATTTACCGAAAATTACGATTTTGTAGATACGAGGTTTACACAGAAGCGGGACGAAATTTCGTGTCTCTCAATTTTGCTATTTTGTATCGTCATTAATTTATCTATTGTATATTATTTATTATTATTAATATTTGAGAATTATTATATTATTATTGTAAGTTCATAAGTAATTAACTTGATATTTGTTTCAGATATTTATATAGAATTATTTATAATTTTATTATTTTATTATTCATTGCCATAGTTCTGTGCCACATTGTATTTAATCATATTATAAGCTTGTTTCAGCATTTAAAACCAAGGTCCAACGATGGGTATCGGGACAGGTAACAATGAAAATGCCACAGCATGATATTGATTATTGTGAATATATCATAACTCTTACTCGCATGGGTGATGCTCTATAATATTAGTCGTGAGCAAAGAGAATAGTAATTTTGGGAAAATAGCTAGAGAGGCCCTCGTTATCGGACACGAGGCCTCGAACGGTTGACAGTGGTGGAAAATTATCAGACACGCGGGAGCTCAGATAGTGTAAGAAGTGTGGATCTAACGCCTTGGTTCAAGTCCCTTTTTTTAACTCCTCGCTAAGAAAATTGAAAATTTAAAAATATCGGGGAGTTATCGGTTTTACCCTGTATTTTGGAAATCGAATTTTCATCAGATCTCGACGTTTTTTGGTCCTAGGAAGCTTTCCTGACTATTCCCGCGAGGGTATCACTATGCCTGTATGTATGTATGTATGTATGTATGAATGTATGTATGTATGTGTGTGTGTGTGTGTGTTTTTTTTTCTTTTTTTTTTCAGAGGGGGGAATCCTTTTTGCGGATTCCAGGCATAGCTGTTTTTCCTGGATATGTGAAGATGAGACGCATTGTCATACTAAAACTCAACGCTAACGCTCCTATTCACTAAACCCTAAACCCCTTTTCTTCTTTCCTCTAATCCCTCGCAAGAACCGCTGTCAGGCATTACTTCGTAAGGGGAGGAACTAGCTATTGCTCTTCCTTCTGGTGGCTAAGGTGTTAACTATCTTCATTCTATGTTCTGATATTTGCTCTTCTTCTTTTGGTGGAACGCAAGTCTTTGAGAACTTCTGTTGCAAACGTGATGATAGCGTTCCAGGCAGCTTCTGATGACAACATCGCTTCCACTAGTGAATCTGGTTGCATTCTCTGGTTCAGGATCCTCTACAACTCTTCACGCTGTGGATCGAAATGAGGACATACAAAGAAGACGTGCTCCGCATCTTCAGCAACTTCTGGGCAGAACGGGCACTCCGAAGAGTCATCGTGCTTAAAGCGGTGTAGATACTCTTGAAAACACCCGTGTCCCGACAACATCTGCGTAAGATAGTCATTGACCTCGCCGTGATTCCGGTTATGCCAAATGTCGATCCGAGGTATGAGGCGGTGCGTCCACCTACCCTTCTCTGCAGTATCCCATTGTAGTTGCCATCGGCCTAAGCTGTTCTGCCGTTCTTCAATTCTAAGTTCTTCAGGGCTCAGTGCAGTTGACTTTTTTCGTTGGTAAAGGACTCGTTTTTCCTCTGCTAGAACTCTAAGAGGTATGGTTCCGGCAGTGACGCACACTGCTTCTTCTGATTTAGTGCGGAAGGCACTAGCCACTCGTAGGGCACTCAGTCGATATACTGTTCCGGCTTTTTTCCATGATTCTTGGGTTTCCAGTGCATCAGCCCAAATGGATATTCCGTAAGTGAGCAATAATGTGACTACTGATGACAATAGTAGCCTCCTGCTCTGCATTGGGCCTCCGATGTTAGGCATCAGCCGTGCGAGACTAGCCCTCACTACTGACGCTTTGGCACTGACGTGTTCCACCTGCTGCTTGAAGTTGAGTTGGGCATCCAGCATCACTCCCAGATAACGGATAAATGGTTGTGATATTATTTCTTGTTCTCCGACTCTCAACGTAATAGATTCTACCGTTTTTCTACTGGTGATGAGCACTGCCTCGGTTTTATGCTTGGCTAGTTGCAAGTTCACTATGTCCATCCACAAATTGAGTCGTCTGAATGTAATATCAAATGCCATTTCTGTCTCTTCAAGGTGCTTTGCGACGATCACGACAGCTACGTCATCCGCATATGCTACAAGTTTGACTCCCGTAGGCAATGCTATTCTCAGGAGGCCATCATACATGATGTTCCACAGCAGAGAACTTAAAACTGATCCCTGTGGCACTCCTCCGGTGATTTCGTACTCTTCCGTACCGTTCTTCGTGTCATATTTCAGAACCCTATTCGTGAAGTAGCTCGCTACCATTTTGTGAAGGTATCCTGGTACGTTTTTTTCTTCTAGAGCCCGCATAACGCAGTCCCAGTTAGCGGAGTTGAAGGCATTCTTGATGTCTAGAGCAGCCACCAAGCAGTATTTTTTCGTTCCACCCTTTCATCTCGTTCCGGTGATCGCACCTTTGGCTATATCAACAACCAATTTAATTGCATCCAGAGTTGACCGTCCTTTTCGGAAACCAAACTGGTTCTCTGCTAGGAGTGGATCGACTACAGCCTCAATTCTCCGATGAATTATGCGCTCGAATATCTTGCCGGCCGTGTCTAACATGCAGAGTGGTCGGTAGGATGAAGGTTCTTCCGGCGGCTTTTTCCCCTTCGGAAGTAGCACTAGCCGTTGCTGTTTCCACTTCTGGGGAAAAGTCCCTTCCTTCAGGCATGTATCGTAAACGTCCAGGAATAATGCCGGTGCTGCCCTTAGGATTGATTTTAGGGCAATATTAGGGATTCCGTCCTATTCCGGCGCCTTATTATTCCCTACTCGATTGCCTGCCTCTATCAACTCGTCCAACGTGATAGTTGGGATGTCTTCAGGGTTGAGCTGCTCCAACTTGTAGGTGAATATCGGCTGTTGGGGGAACAGCGCAGTAACAATCTTCTCAAGGAGCTGTGGACACGTAGGTGATGGCATTGGCTGGCATTTCAGGTGGGTCATAACCACCTTATACGGTTTGCCTGATGGATCTTTCTCTACTTCTGCGACCAGTTCCTTCCAGCAGCGTCTTTTGCTTTCTTTAATGGCTCTGTTTAGATCTCGACGGGCCTTTTCATACTCTGCCAACAGCTCTGTGAAGTTAGGTCGTCTGTAGCCACGCTAAGACTTTCTTTTATTTTTAAGACACTCTGAATGTAGAATGCTAATGTGATCGTTCCACTAGTGCACCGAAGGTCTTGTATTCATGCCACGATTCCGAGACATACGGGCGTCGCAAGCCTGGGTGACTCTTCTTATTAGGTCCTTGGTCTTCTCTTCAGCAGTTTCTACGATGATCGGATCGCACTCTAGGGCTACTACTAAAGCAGTGAGGTCGAGAGATTTAAATTTCCACTCAACCACGCTGGCGTTCCTGTTGACTCAAGGTAGATTCTGGCCAGTTGATATTTCCCATAGTATCGCACTATGGTCACTAGCTGTGTAGATGTTCAATACTTTCCAAGAAAAACCTCTTCGAGCTAAGCAACTGCTGACAAATGTAAGGACGACAATTGAGTTTGCCTCTCCCTTAGTATACGTTGGCGTGTCACCGGTGTTAAGAAGGATCACGTCCAGTGTGGCCATTGCCTCGAGAAATGCTTTTCCACGTGTATAAGTGAACTTTCTGCCCCAGTCGGCTGCCGAGGAATTGAAGCCACCAGCTATTGCCACGGGAAAGTTTTATCTTGCGTCCTCAGTTAGCTGATCAAGGAAGTCTTCAAACTGTTCATTAGAGAGACTAGATGGTGCATAGCAACTGTAGAAGTGGAGGCCATCTACCCATGCTGCTACGAAGCCGGCTTCTTTATTGTTGACTGTTCTCTGAAAAGGACATTTACCGCAGGACTAGATGATGGCTTTGTTAGTGCTATCGGATTCCCATGGTTGGTTACTCAGGTGTCTATAAGGCTCACTTATAAGTGCTACGTCGGCCTCTAATTCACGGACAGTTTGCATGAGCAGGTCATGCGCAGCCTCACAATGATTGAGGTTGAGCTGCAATATCTTCATGTTCTTGGCTTTGTCATCTTCCGGAGCGCTGCTTGGAAGACGGGGCATTTGTACGTACCTGCATGGTGAGCCGCCTTTTCTACGCCGTGCCGTTCAACGCACAGTGCAAATTTAGCTGGATTTTTACAATCAGATATTTTGTGTCCTTCTTTTCCGCACCTTTTGCAGTACTTAGACCGGTCGACTTCGCTTTTGCACTGAGATCCGAAATGCCCAAAGTGCCAACATTTGAAACATTGTATGGGTCTCTTCGTTGCTCTCATTCGGCAATTGACCCAGCCGATCCTTATTTTGCAGTTTCCCTCCAGTAACTTTTGTGCTGCAGCTGCTAGTAGTGACACTGTGGCTGTCTGCATACCCCTAAAGGCTTCACGGATCTTGATTGCCTCTAGTGGGATTTCACAACTTTCTCCAGCTTCCCTCTTTAGAGCGGTCTGAATATGCTCTTTCTTCGTGTCGCCATCGACATCTCGGATCTCGATGGTCTCCTGTGGCCCTTTGCAGATCACTTTGGCCTCCTTCTTAAGGTTGTCCGCGATCGTCTTTGCAGAGCTTGCCCTTTGTCAGTGCTCTTCTTCGAAATCGTAATCAACAAGTCGCCACTTCTGGTCTTGTTGATCTTATCCACAGTTGAACGAACCTGCTCTTCTGGGACGTCTTGTTTTATGCGACGTAGAATCTCGGCATACTTTTCTCGGCCGGGCGGATGATTAGTGCGTCGGGTCTGATCCATTTGCGTGGTTCTTTTCGCTTAGGGTCTGGCCTAGGCTCCTTCGGCGGCTGTTTTGAGCTCTCTAGCTAGCTTCCTCTTGTCCTTCTTAGACTGTACTTTTTCCGAATCAGACGCCTTCTTAGGTTTGTCACTCTGCTCTGCTACTCGTTGCGGAGGGCTTTTTTTTAAGTCCTTCTCTTTTGTGACTTTGTCGGTTGGCTCTGGCGAATTTCGGTCCTTTCTCTTTCCAGGCCTTGTTTCAGTTTCACTTTTGTCCTCAGCAGCAGATTCGCCGTCATTATCGGCTCCACTGTCCATTGCTTCGTGCGTGTATAGCTCTTTTGAGCCCAGGAAACGGCCTCTTCGGAGGTAGGCGAAAGCCTCGCCATATATTCTTCTTGCCCATTGCTTCGGCGGGAGTAACTATGACTCTCTTAAGGGAGTGAGAGCGAACTTAAAAGAACATAGTTAAGCAAGCAATTCCCTTTCCGTGGGTCCCGCCATAAGTAAGGTAACATTGAAAGGCATCCCTCGATGCGTTACCCCAAACCAAGAATTGCCACTGCGCTTTCGGTTGTAGGTGTTACCAGCTCCTACAACTTAAATAAACCGGTCAGGAAAATACGGAAAAGCCTCGGATAGGTGACGCTCCCACGTTCGGTGGTCACCAAACTCTTTCGACCGGTCGACGGAGCGCCAGAGTAGCCAACCGCGTTTCTCCGAACGAGCTGCTATCTGACGCTCCCGTCCATCGCCGGCCCACGAATTCGGCATCGCGATCGCGTTCGTGTAAGCTCGCGGAAGCATTACGTATAGAACAGCTAATGCCTCTAGCTACGCGACCCTGTTTGGTTAAACTCACGCGATTGAACCTAGAAGAGGTAAATCCAAGTAGAAGGGGGGTTTCTGAATCTTACTCGCGAAGCATCGACCGGCGAAGATGCCTAGGGACGACTAAAAACACCCTCAGAGGGTCCGCGAACTCGGCAAACTTAGATGGGCTCGCGCCGGGCGTTAGGTCGAATCGAAAGTCTCCGCACGCGACCCGGGGAATGGGGGTGGAAGGTTTTCGAGTTTTGCAGGCGAATTTGCGGAACGACAAAGCTGGGACTCTGGAGGCGAGTCAGTTGTGGGAGGAAAAACGTATTGATGTTCTCCTTCTACAAGAGCCATACACAGCACATAGTAATAATAGTTTCAAAATATGGCCATATGCGGCCATTTGCTTAACAAATCCTAAATACCAGTTGCTGGTTTTATCACAACTTAGGACAACCCACTGCGTATGCGCTCAGATCATGGGACCTGACACATCGTTCTTCGTAGTCTCGGCATATTTCCAGTACAAAGACGAAATAGACATGCATTTAAAGCACTTAGAGAAAGTGGTCCGAGCACTGAGAGGGAAACGGGTATTAATATCAATGGACGCGAACGCGAAATCCGAGAGATGGGGATCCGAGACTGACGACGCGCGTGGCGAAAAGTTAGAGCAATTTATTGACGCACACGAGTTAGAGATAATCAACAACGCGAGTGAGAGTCCGACGTTTGAATCAACTAACGGGAGTTCGTATATCGATGTGACACTCGTCACGCCTAAACTCGCGAGTAGCATTCTTAGCTGGTCCATAAAGAGAAGTTGGGTGCAGAATACTGACCACTACCCGATCGAGATCACTCTAGGAACTAAGTCGGGGGAGAAGGATGGCGCACAGGCAGACCCCAAGAGGTTCAACTTAACGTTGGCCAATTGGGAAAAGTTTGACGAAATCCTTTTCTCGTGTGCGTGCACAAACCTTGATGGCCTTGGAGTGGAATCGGTTGAGGACGTGGAAAGGCATGCTTCTGCACTCGGCAAATCAATCTTAGAAGCTTGCGAAGCCGCGATTCCGCGTAGGAAAACCCATGTAAAATCATACCCATGGTGGACCAGGAAATTAACACGCGCGAAGAAGCTGGTGAACAAAGCCAGACGGGTATATCAAAGGGAAAGGTACGATTTAGTTAAAAATACCCTAAGCGTCAAATACAGAACACTACGGAAAAAATACTCGACAGACATAAAGCGGACGAGGGAAAGCAGCTGGCGGGACTTCGTTACGAAGAAAGGTAATCAAGAAAAGTGGGGTCCTATTTACAGAACCTGCGCAGAAAAAGTTAGAGTCAAAAGTGCAATGCGCACGCTAAATCGTAACGGAGCATCCACGGAAAACTTTAAGGAAACAGCCAGGTGTTTTCTCGAGACGCATATTGTAGACAATGACCAGGACAACGAAACCCCCGATCAGAAAAAGATTAGAGCCAATACAATTTTACTACCTGACACAGCGGACGCCGAACCGTTCACCCCGCGCGAACTGGATAAGGTCTTAAAAAAACTGAAAAACAAAAAGGCCCCGGGGCCGGACTTAATAGAAAACGAGGTAGTTAAACGCGCAGGGGTTATCCTTCGCAAACAGTTCTTAGAGTTATATAATGCTTGCTTGGCGCTAGGAGCATTCCCAAAAGAGTGGAAGAAGGGGTCAATCATAATGTTAGTTAAAAGCACCGACAAAAACGCAAATGACCCTAAATCTTATCGGCCAATTTGCCTCCTTTCGGGTTTAGGTAAGGTGTTCGAGAAGCTCATAAAAGAGCGACTTACCACCAGTCTTAGCGGAGGGGAACATTTCAAGCCGACAGTTTGGCTTCACAGCCAAAAAGTCGACGGAAGATGCAATTGTGGAGATGCGCCGATTGGTAGACTCTTCAGAGAAGAGACTGGTGGTCGGACTTCTCTTCGATACCTCTGGCGCTTTTGACAACGTGTGGTGGCCGTTAGTACTCGAGGGCCTCAAGGCCAGAGACTGCCCTAGCAACATTTACGCGGTTATTCGGAATTACTTTGAGGACAGATCGGTCGCGCTGTCATGGAGTTTTGGTAGCGAATCGAAAACGCCGACGCGAGGGTGCCCTCAAGGATCAGTGCTAGGACCATTATTTTGGAACATCATGTTCGACGATCTCCTCGAGAGACTCGAACTGACAGAACACGGAAAGAAATTTGTTGCGTTTGCTGACGATTTGATCGTCTTAGTAGAAGGCTTTTCAAGAAAAGAAATAGAGCGTAATAGTCAAGTAGTAGTAGATAAGATACTGGAATGGTGCTGTTCCACAAAGCTCGAGCTGTCGAAGTCGAAGACTGAAGCCATCTTCCTCAAGAACGAATTTGTACATCGCGGTCCACGTAAGGACAAAAAGACCCCGTACCTTTATGAAGCAAAAGGACGACAGAGAAAGCCCAAATACGATAACAAACCGCCAAAAATAATGATAGGAGACTCCAAAGTCAAATTTAAATCAAGCGTTAGATACTTAGGGGTACACTTCGACGAGGGCCTCAAAGTGAAAAATCACATTAAAACAAGGCGCGCGAAACTAAGTAGGGTATTCGGGCGCATGCGGCGTATTGCGCGGGCAGAATAGGGATTGCGATACCCAGCTATGTCCACCATATACAAGGGTTTCTTTATGCCTGTCGTCACATATGCGGCGGCAGCTTAGAGTGACCGTTGCGACAGGGAGGACTGGAGACATCTTCGAGCACTTCAGCGTCAAGCGCCAATAACAACTACTGCCTACAGGACAGTTTCGCTTGACGGGATTTGCGTAGTCGCGGGTGCAATGCCCATTCAGCTCGTAATAGACGAACGGTGTGCGCGATACAACCTCCGTATCGGCAAACAGGCTACCCTTGGAAACGTCACCGTGCAGCCAGATGCGGAGGATCGCCTTGTCACCCTTAGAACTGAAACCATACGTCGGTGGCAAGAACAATGGGATACATTAGAGAACGGCCGCGAAACTAAAGTTTTCTTTCCAGACGTAGCAGAGCGTCTAACAAACAAATGAATCAGCCCTAACTTCTGGCTGACCCAAATCCTAACCGGCCACGGTTGCTTTAGAAAATACCAATACAAGTACGAACATACGGATAATAGATTCTGCGACGAGTGTAGGGAGAATGGGTTAGGAGAAAGGGTCGACAAAGTGGAGCACTTAATGCTTGAATGCCATGAGTACGAGCCTCAACGTGAGGTGCTCAAGGACATATGGGGTGGGAACACGGAGTGGGCGAGCGTTGCGCGTGCGATTGCCACATCCCAAAGTCACTTCAAGCTTTTAAAAGGTTTCAGTAAAGTAGTAATGTACTGCAAACTTCAAGCCCAACTATCTAACGAAAACGCAACTAGGGACGAGACTCAACAGACATCCACCTAGGTAGAGTCAGAACGCCTAGGAACAAGCGATATGCTCTACACAATTGTGAGGATATTATAAAGCTTTGGATGACTGCTGTAGAATAAGTTAGGGAAAATGACCACAACAACACAAGTGCCCAGGCACCCCACACCCGCAACCACATACACGTAGAATCATATTTTACACACAACACATTACACAAACAACATGGTCTTCTATCGACTCCGCCTCCCCGTGGTCCCCGCTGGATACTGCTCATATTCTGTGGATACATCTCAATGTTCCCACAGGGAATAAATTGCCAGAGGAGTCGATGAGAGTTGCACACACATACAACTGTACGCAACTCTTGCAGCTATTCAATGAATGGGTATAAACACAAGAGAGCAGCGGTTTTTTCTTGTCCGCGATCTTGGCTGTGTTTTCGTTATGGTGAGGGTAGGACAAATAAACGTGCGTGTATAGCTCTTTTGAGCCCAGGAAACGGCCTCTTCGGAGGTAGGCGAAAGCCTCGCCATATATTCTTCGTTCGAGAGATATCGTGAACGAAAAAAAAACCGAAAAAAGTGTTTTTGTGACATAACTTCGTCATTTCTTCTCGGATCGTTTTTGATGATATAAAATATTTTTTAGAACTTTAAAAACTGCGTCGATTGCTGCAAAAAACGTAGAAATTGGTTGATTGGTTCGAGAGATATCCTCGATGAAATATTTTGAAACAAGTGTTTTTTTAACATAACTCCGACATTTTTTGGAATAACTCTTAAACGGATGCACTGATCAATTTCAAAAACTAATCAACTATTAGCATGGAAAAATCACGTCGATCGCCGTTAAGCCAGTCAAAATTGGTCAATTCGTTCAGGAGATATCATGAACGAAATAAAACCAAAAAAGTGTTTTTTTGGAATTACTCGATATTTCCTAGTTTTATTAATTCAAACTTGAAGATTCTTCATGAAACTGAAAAAATTGCGTCAAATGCTGCCAACCACGTGAAAATCGGTTCATTCATTCAAAAGTTAGTGTGGTTTAAAAATTAAAAAAATATTGTTCTATGAAACGTCTATCAGACTTTTGAGCTCTTCGAGCTTAAAAGCATAAAAAAGCTATCTTTTTAAGCTCAAAGAGCTCAAAATAACACATAAATTGTATTTTTGAGCTAGGAGAGCTCAAAAACATCATTAGTGCAGTTTTATGCACCTAGGTATGGAATTAGAGGAAAGTTGCACGGATGGCCTTCAGGGTCTACCGTTTTCTAATTTTTTTTAATTTTAAAACTTTAAAGGGATAAGATTCAGATTCAAATTCAGTGAAACAAAGTACATAAAAATCATACTCAATCTGAATCCAAAAATTTTTTTATCTCGATAATTTCGATTTTTCATGATTTATTGCGATTTTTTGGGGTTTTTTGCTATTTTTTCAAATTTTGATGGCTCAACGGGCTAATTAACGTTCAAATTCAGATTCAGAAAATTGAAAAACATAAAAATCATACTTGATCTGGGTCCACAAAATTTTATTCATCGCTGTGACTGCAATTTTTTGCCGTTTTTTTGGTTTTCTAGATTTTACTCAAAATTTTGACGGTGTGTGGGCAAAACTGACTTCAGATTCAGATTCAGCGCGTCAAAACACATAAAGATCGGTAGGTTTGATCAAAAGTACTGACAACTTTTTTTTTTCTGTGTGCCGGATCAATAATTATTGATCGATAGGATACACTAATTTTTTAGGTAAATTTCTTTAGAAATCTATCAGTGGTAGCCGGTCGAATGTCGTAATTTTATTAAAATTTTGTCATAATATGTTTAATTTCATCGAGTAATGTCCAAAAATAGCATTGACTCATAAGTTTATGTATGTATTTGTATATTAGGGTGTGCCGAAATGTAACTCCTGTGGAATACCTTTTAAAATTGGAATTTTGAGTTCCGCTTTTAACAGGGGCTGTGTTGGGGCATTTCCTGAGATATTTTGGTGTGAGACGATGTATTTGATTTTCATAGAATTTTTTAACAGAAGCTTAGTTTGGGCAGAACAACATAGCTGCTGTTAATAGTGGAACTTGAAATTCCAATTTTAAAAGGTTCTCCACAGAAGTTACATTTTGGCACACCCTATTGTGTATGAAACTTTGAAACTTTGAAACCCCATGAAACTTTGCAGGAAAACGTAAATAGAAGTCCTTCGTGAATTGATTCTTTTATTTGTAAATTTAGTCATTGAAAAAAAAAAAAATGATAAATAAACAGGTAGAGTTCGTGCGTAAAACTGCCTTATCTCAGGAGTCATCACATATTTAAGTAAATAAGCTTGACTATAAAGAAATTGCTAATAAACATACAACCAATATAATCTATGAGACTTATTTAATTTTTTGGTTATTTTTTATTTTAGTTTATATTACTTATAAGACATAATTATTAAAATGCATCCAGGTTAGGGTAAAAAACTAATTATCAACAAAAAATTTAATTTACTATATATCTTCATGTAGGCCGCTAGAGAGTGCTAAAAGGAAATTATCTAGTTTAATTCTTTTAAGCAGTGGTTAGAGTATTTACAAAGTCTGGTAATCTCCTTCAGTGCATTTTACATGTGGTTCAAATAAACAAACCGATATATTCAATTGTCATTTGTTGTCACTGGTCCAGACTGAATTACCGATATCAGACTGTATACCATGTTTTTAAGAAAAAAATATAAATTACATAATCAAATACTTTGAAACAGAAAATGTGATACAACGTGGATTCTAAAATCATATCTGATTAAAATTTCCTACAAGAATAATTGACAAAAAATACAAAAAAAAATTTTTTTCGTAGTTTTACCGAACGAAAACGTAAATAAAATTTTCTTACGTGTTATATCAATGGGAAAATAAAAATTCATTGAGCTTCATGAAGAACTGAGATATCAAGCTGCGCTTTGGAGAGAATTTTTTTCAAACCTTTGAGAAGTTTTTAAGACAACAGCACTTGAAAAAAAAAATAAAAATGTTGTTTTTGGACCATTCTTATATATATATATATATATATATATATATACTAGCTGATACCCACCCGCTTCGCTGGGCATGCAATAAAATTTTATTGTGTAACCTAGACGAAGATTTAAACAAAATGATTAATTTCAACAATTTTAACGAAATGATATCGCTTTTTATAGTGCTTTTATTTCGCTAACTTCAATAACGTTATTAACATTGGTAATTCAGATTATTATTTCTTATCTCAGCGCCATTTTTTTTTAAATATGAATATTAGTAATCAAGATTATGTAATTAATTACATCTCGTGTAAAAAAAAAAATCAGAAATTCCTGCGGTGAGCCTGCGGAAATCCTAAATAACTCACATTTGATCCAAAATAGGAATTCCGGATGAATTCTGGATAAAAACATGATAGGTGATTGCGTCATTATGGATATTAAGAACTTCAGTGCAAACGTAATATCACAAAAACAGATACAAATTTAAATGGTTCATTGAATTCTTCGAAAAGTCTTACCAAGATCTGGTAAAAAATTGTTTCAATAGCGGAATAACTAATTCATAGAGTAAACAAAAGTAAATTCATATGTTATTTTACATGAATTCATCAGGTTCTTACGCGATCAAAACATATTGATGCCAGGAAATTTTTTTCAAAACAATCTATGAATTCGGTGGGAATTTTTGTAGACCTCGGGCAAAATTCGAGCTGATATCTGGCGGAAATTAATATGAATACTTGATCCCAAGTAGTTAAATTAAATAATACTATAAGTGATACCAGAGTCGTTACTGTGGGCGTCCCCCAGGGTACTGTCTTAGGGCCCCTATTATTTATTATTATTATTATTATTTATTAATTGCTTTTTTTGTACATTTACATTTTTGCAATAGAGGTTACAATAGTATTTCAGTCTTTTATTTACTAAAGTATTACTAAGAACTTAAAAAATTTAAAATAAAGATAATTTTAGTTTACAATGTTACATAGTTTGGATCCTCTTAAGCTACAGAAACTAACAATATTATGATAAAGTGATTTTAGCTCGTTTGGCTTGTGTAGGTTTAATAGTTCATTAAAAGTGTTGTTTGATTTATCGAGTTTAATACTATTAAAAAGTTTTGGTCTGATTTTATTAAGAGTAGGACATCTAAATAGGAAATGAGTCAGGGTATCTTTTTCTCCTGTCTCACATACAGGACAGTTAGAAAATGGGAAAAATTCGTTCACTTGACCATTAGTTATGATTTTAAAACAAAAATTGTTTGCAGTGCGTATTTGTGCGAATACTTTCTTAATTTTTAAGTCAACATTGCATTTGAGATATCTATTTGTGTTTGGTGTGCAAACAACATTAGATTCCAGGTAAGCAATATTACTAGTCTGAGTTATGATTTTTTCATTCAGGATGTTTTTATATTTATTTAAGAGAATTTCACCTGCTATTTCCCATGTTTTACTGTCTCTCATGTCAATGAGGTACATGTAATTATTGTCTACTAATTTTATAAAATTACATATTTGGGCAAACCAGTTAAGCTCGGCAGATTTTTCATTGTTTTTATATACTGTGATTTGTTCCATGAGACATATATGCGGCAGTCTATTTTCGTCTATTCTTAATATATTAACTAGCCATTTCCATGTTTGTTTCCAGATTTTATATGATAAATCAATTCTATTGGTTTCAAATTTAACCAGGGCGTTAGAAGTAGTACGTTTGAGACATAATACTGACTTAAAGAATTCAGTTTGCAAGCTGTCTAGTTCATCAGAGTATCTCAAGGCCCATATAGGAGACGCGTATAGGGCTACTGAGGCAACCATTCCGTCAAATAGATTAGTAATAATATGGAAGTTTTTTATTTTAGAACGATAGATTAGTGAAATTACCGCGCCAATTGCGAGCCTTGCCTTTTTAATTGCATTCAACATTGCAAGTCTAGATCGCCCGGATGATGATATGGGAATACCTAAATATGTATAGCTTGATACAACCTTAATGTTTTTATCATTATAAAGAAACTTAAGTTTTTTAGGGATTCGTCCAGCTTTTCGACAGTATAAGATTTCAGTTTTACTCTCGTTTACTGTGAGTTGATTTATCTCGCAGTATTCCGCTAGAACTTTTAACAAAGCCGCCACCATTGCTTTGTTTCTAGCAATAATGGCTAGATCATCAGCATATAATAATAGTAACACATCTGTAATCTGATCAATACTTATACCATAAAGATTCTTCGAGCGAAAGAAATCCTCCATGTCCGAAATGTATAGAATGAACAGAAGCGGGCTCAAGATCTCGCCTTGTAGTACACCTTCATTTATCTCTATTTTCTCAGATAATCCATCTTTTACTTTAACTTTTATGCAGGCTTTTTCATATAATTTTTTTAGAATCCTAACTAGTTTTGCACTTACGCCTAAATTTAAAAGCTTAATCCATAATTTGTCGTGATTTATGGAATCAAACGCCCGTTTAAAATCAACAAAAATGATATACGCAGTGCCCTTCTTTTGCCTAAGACTCGAGTGGATTATTTCCATTAACACAAATAGATTATCCATGCACCCTCGGCGAGATCTAAAGCCCGCCTGTCCCTCCGGTAACAGTTTACATTTATTTTCCCAAATGTAGAGTCTATCAGCTAACATTGATATAAATAACTTGGTGATATGATTCACAAGAGCAATAGCTCTATAATTATTTGGGTCATCTTTATCACTTTTCTTGTGGATCATAGACACAATTATGCTAGACCAAGACTCGGGGACCTCTTCCTCTCGGAGAACCTTATTAAATAAACTCAATAAATATAGCTTCCAGTTATAAGGTAACGATTTAAAAAATTCGTTTCAAATCGCGTCTTCACCCGGTGATTTATTGTTTTTGCTGAATTTCAGCGCTTTTGTTAATTCAGCCGTAGTGAAATCTTTGTCTAAGTATGGATCTAGGATGCCAAAAAATAGATAGTTATCGGGGATGTGTGGGCTTGAGATGTTTTTGTAGTACTCTACCCATTGAGCTCCTGTAATATCTGATAAATTAAAGGACTTTCCGTGAAATTTGCCTAACGCTTTCCAAAATTCAAGCGGTTTCTTCGCGTTATTGACATCTATAGTTAACCTATTTATATATTAACTTTTTTTAATTTTACACAGCCTTTTATACTCTTTTAGTGCCACAATTTAATTTTGTCTGTCTAATGAATTAAAATGATTTTTTCTATAATATCTTAAGTTACAATTTACAATGTGTTTTTGTTTTCTACAGTCTATGTCATGCCATGGCTCAGTTTTAACTAAGTTTTTTTTATCACAAGTAATCTGAGACATACCTGTTTTATTCGATGTATCAGCGATAGCAAGCATTAACCTATTCTGTATGTAATCAACTGAATCAATACTAAAATTTGCACTAACCAGCGGTGACTGTTTCATTAATTGTTGATAGTTATACATGTTGTTATTGCTCCATTTAAATCGAGTGGATTTAGATTGTGAGGCGCTAGTACTCCGACCAACATTTTGTTTAAGGTTATCATTTTGCTTCACGCTCAAGGAAATAGGGAAATGGTCCGAAAGATTGACTGAGTACAGCACCTCAAAATCCATAATCTCTTCTAACCCGTTTAAATTTGCCCAGGTAAGATCGATTATACGACTACCCCTACTCCCACAGAAAGTTGGTCGTGCTGGATTATCGCTGATGGATCTACCGTTTATATTAATAAGATTTGTACTGTCCATAATGTTATTTAGTGATATTCCTTTTTGGTTTAAGTCTTTAGTGGAGAATGTTCCTCTTGCTAAAAGGTTTGTGCCCATGAAAAGTTCCTTCTGTAGTGGTTCAGGTGCTCCGATGTACGCATTGAAGTCTCCCATGAGAAATATCGGTAGTGTATTAAATTGGTTCATTATAGTTTCTATGGCTTCAGGTAGGTTATTGAGGTCATCGTTAAATAAATTGTCATTTGGACGTAGATAAGTGAATCCAATCACAAAATCGCATTTACCAGCAGTAATGCGCGTAAAATAGCAGTTATGTGAACTGTGTAGATGTTTAGTTTTAAGGTTCTTTTTTACCAAAATTAGCATACCTCCACTTGCACGTCCCATAACTTTGTTTTTTGTAGCATTTATCCAATAAGTCTCGTACCAATTTTCCCAGAAATTTAATTTGACAGGTTTAATGGCCCAGGTTTCCACTGCGCAGATGACATCATGTTCAAGTATATCGGAGTTTGACTGTAGATTTTTTAAACCATTTATGTTCCAAGACATTATCTTAAGAGGGTTCGCAACTGGCTATTTTTTCTTGTTTGCCTGGTTTTGTATTTGATTATCTGAATTTTTTATTTTATTATGCTCTGGAGTGTTAGTTTTTCTCAGTTTTTGTTTTTCTTCATCCCACTGTATCCATGTACCATCCACACAGACTTTATTTTTATGCCATTTTACCGTGGATCCTTGCAACTTATGTTCTTTTACAGCGAGTCTTAGTTTTCGTGCTTCTAGAGCTTGCAGCTCTGTAAGATCATTTTCTATGTAAATATTTGTTCTTTCTAGGTTATGTTTTTTATTAATTATAATTAGCTTTTTAGTGTTCCAGTCATTTAGCGTGACCTTGTAAATATTTCTATTTTTTCCCAAAACTTGTAGATTATTGTAACAGCTATTTAAATTAAACTTCTCCTTCAATAAGTCAGATACTATCCTTCCTGCTTCTTCTGGGTTTTGGGCTGCTGGTAGGCCTTTTAAAATAATGTTTGACCTTCTATCCCTTCTTTCTTTGTTTTCCATACTATTCGCTAGTTTAATAAAGTTGATCTAGCTTATCAGGATTTACGACATTCTAGGGAGAGTTTGTGCTTAAGCTAGATGAGGTACCTATGTCGAGTTTTTTGTTTACTTTCTCTACGTCCAAATTTAGTTCAGTTTGTTTTTCTATCTGTTTTATGATTTCTGTTTTTAGGCAATTGATGTCAGCCTCATGTTTTTTGTTTATGAAGTCTACTTGTTTTGTGAGTTTATCTTTCAGGATTCTAATTTTCTCAGAGTTGCTGGTCATGAAATCGTCAAGTTTTTTGTCCAAACTTTCTTTAAGATGTTTGATTTCAGCCAGGATGTCATTACAATCAGCTATTTTATCAGGCATCTTATCAGGTGATGAG
This sequence comes from Cotesia glomerata, assembly GCF_020080835.1. NCBI lineage: Eukaryota > Metazoa > Arthropoda > Insecta > Hymenoptera > Braconidae > Cotesia > Cotesia glomerata. Next base: position 14,640,326 of record NC_058159.1, on the reverse strand, counting down.
GATGCAACTGGAGTTAAGGACTCAGAGTCGTTTGGAGAGGCAATGTATTCCTCCTTATATGACTTTTTTTTTGCAGAATTAAAAAGGTTATCGGCAGAATCCTGGGAGGATTTTTCAAGGCTATTATCAAGATCTCTTTTCCTTTTTAAATAATCCCTGATTGAGCAGGTTGAGTTGGATCGGTGTATGTTCAATCTTTCAAGATTTGTAGGACGACCAGAACGTTTTCCTTTTGCAGTTAGTGTATTGGCTGTGTTGTTTTGATTGTTGAAGTCTCTTATTTGTGTTAGTTCCATGTACATCGGCGTTACGAAGTTTTCACTAGTGTTAGTGAGTGTACTATCCGAACTAGAAATATCACTCATAACCACAAAACTTATCACACAATTTACACTTTTAGAAATAGTTTATTTACGATTAATTATACGATTTGTTCACTAAAATTATTATTTCAGATTAAAAAACACAGACTGGACTTATGTATAGTATACTATTAAGCTTTATAGGTGCGAGATATACGCTTATTTTCCTCAAAGAAACTGGAGCGAAAATAAGCGCGCGTTTCAGTTTATCGAGTCGAATATAACCTCCATATATCAATGATACTTTTAATGTTTTGCCAAATGATACTATAGTTTCTTATGCTGACGATACAGCCATATTATGCTCAGGAAAAAGCTGGCTAATAGTTAAAAATAGATTAATTGAATAGTTACATAAATTTATGTTATGGTTTAAATTAATTCCGTATTTTTGAAAATTTGAAAAAATTTTTTGATGAACGCATTTCGGTCGGTTTTCTTTAAATCATTTTTAAGCCGTAAAAGTTAGCTCGAATCTATTAAATTTATTTCAAAGTTCACGTGATTATCTTTAATTTAAGCTATTGTTCGTCGACTTTCGATACTTTTTTGAATTTATTTCGTAGTTGAGAAAATTCCAAAAAAATCAAGAATAAATTAAATTTTAGCTTTTATCATCAAATGACTTTTATCTGTAAAAAATCCTATTTCCTAGGTAGATGTTTTTGAATATCTATTTGTTGCAGTCAGTCTCATATTGTTATTTGCAAAAATATAATAAAAAATTAGGAAAACGGTTGACCCTAAAGGCCATCCCTGCAACTTCCCGCTGATTCCGTTAATACATGGCCGTTTTTTTTTGAGCTCTTCGAGCTCAAAAATACAACCTGTGTTGTTTTGAGCTCTCCAAGCTCAAAATGATATCTTTTCTATGCTTTTGAGCTTTTGTGCTCAAAAGTCTGATAGAAGTTTCATAGAACACTATTTTTTGAATTTTCAAACAGCAATAACTTTTGAATGAATGAACCGATTTTTACGCGGTTGGCAGTATTCTACGCAGTTTTTTAAGCCTCATAGAGAATTTCTAAGTTTTAATTGGTCAAACTAAAAATTTCGGAGTTACTCCGAAAAAACACTTTTTTCGGTTTTCTTTCGTTCATGATATCTCTCGAACGAATCAACCGATTTCGACCAGATTGGAGGCAATCAACATGGTTTTTCAAGATTGAGAGCTAATCAGTTTTTGGAATCGATCGGTAAAGCCGTTTAAAAGATATCTTAAGAAAACCACTTCTGAAAAAATTTTTTTCCTACTTTTTTTTAGATTTCTCCAAATTTCTCAAAATCTATCGGTCCGAATCGGTTCAAATTTTTAGAAAATCAAAGTTTGGCGAAGCCCTTTCGAATGGCACCAACCGCGATGAAATTGGTTGAACCGTTCAAAATTTATAAGAGGTTTACATACTTACACACACACACACACACACACACACACACACACACACACACACACACACACACACACACACACACACACACACACACACACACACACACACTCGGGGCAGAAGAGATACTGCTACCGGGCGCGTCTCCCCGAGCGGATGGGAGAACGCTCGCTGTCCTTGGATGACACTTAATCTCTTAGTTGATGAGGTACAGTGGGTAGGAGCCAAGCAAAATAACCAAACAAAATACGCTCCCGTGGACAAAACTCCCCTTTAATGGGTTGGTCGCACTAACTGACCTAACAAGACGATCGTTCTCTGCTGTGACCCACTGGGAGTGACCGGAACCTCGTGTCGTAGTTTCCGACGATGCAGGCCACGGCTGATGTGAGCTTGCTCTGCCGAGGTGTAAGTTGCAGCAGTGGATCAGGAGCCAGCCACTTCGGGCCTTGATCAGGAAGTACGCAGTGAGTGTTAGAGATCGGAATCTTCACCGCTCCGAGCGAGTCTAGTCCGTCCGTGTATTCCGGGGCTGGCTAAGTGTCGGCTAGGCCTCAGGGAACTGGGGTAGGAGTACTATCTCCGAGGGTACACCCGTTCCTAGTTATGACAACCCGCTCCACTCCGTACGATGCGCTGGTGAATTTAAAAGTATGAGTAAAATTCAGGAAAACAACAATAGTGAAAACGGGCCTCATGCCCAACAAGCAGCGATTGAAGCAAGCGCTGAAATGAAGCGGTCGCAAGCGTTTGAACGCCTTGAAAAGCTGACCAGTGAGCTAAATGACTTCATCCAATCTAAGGTCAATATCCACAAGGAGATTAAGACCAAGACGACCAGCGTAGCCAATGCCCGACAGAGATTCAAGAAACTTGATGAAGAATGGTGTTTAACAGTACGACGCACTTCTCGCACTACACCGGAGAGAAGCATTCAAGCAACTATCGTCAATGAAGAAGCAATGGACACTGGAGCCGAAGGTGACGGTGAATCAGTCGCGGAAGACAGAATCAGAACTAGCAGCAAGTCAACTAAGAGAAAAGATCGATCTTCTCCCGACCCAACGATCTGCCAAGTTGTGAAGAAAAAGGACCTGAAACCAAGCCCTCCGAAAAACACGGCAGTGCAGAACGCCGGAAAAAAGAGGTGACTGAATGGCAGAAGGTCCAATCCAAGAAGGAGAAGAAGGAGCAAGCGAGAGAGCGGTTACCAAAACAACCGGAGAACAAATCTCGGCCGGAGCCTAAGCGGGAAAAACCGCGAAAATTCACCAAACCAGATGCCTTAATTATTCGACCCGTTGAGAAGGCAAAATATGCCGAGATACTGCGTCGGATTCAAAAAGATGTCCCACCAGATCAGACCCGTGACGTCGTTGACAAGGTTCAAAAGACGAATGATGGGAATATGCTCATTACGCTTTCCAGAAAGACCGCAGACAAAGGACAAGCTTTGCTGAAGACCATCAAGAGCATCCTTAAAGAAGAAGCGCAAGTCATCTGTAAAGGCCCAGAGGAACAGCTTGAAATCCGGGACATTGACGACGAAACAACTAAAGACGATGTCCGGAAGGCCTTACAAGAGGCAGCTGGAAATGACTACGAAATACCTGAAGATGTCATTAAAATTCGTCCGGCCTACAGAGGTACTCAAACTGCTTCGGTACGATTGCCAGCAGCAATAGTGCAGAAGATACTTGGAAAGACAGGCAAAATAAGGATTGGCTGGGTAAATTGCCGTGTCAGAGCAATTAAGACACCATTACGATGCTATAAGTGCTGGCACTTTGGGCACACTACTGCTCAATGTAAAAGAGAAGTCGACCGATCTGGGCTTTGCATCAAATGTGGGCAAACAGGTCATCAAGCTGCTCAATGCCAAAATAAAGTGAAATGTGCGTTATGTGCGGAAAAACCTGGCTCTCAGGACACTGCTCACCGTTCTGGTTCTGGCCGATGTCCAGTCTTCCAAGAAGCACTCCAGAAGCTGACAAATAAACGAACATGAGGATACTGCAGCTTAACATCAATCACTGCGAAGCTGCGCATGACCTGCTTATGCAGACAGTACGGGAATTAAAGCTCGACGTTGTGCTTTTATCGGAGCCATATAAACATTTAGCTGGACAACCTTGGGAGACGGATATCACCACGAAAGCTGTGATCTGGGCTTGTGGTAAGCTCCCTTTCCAGAGTGTAGCTACCAATGGCAGCGCTGGCTTTGTAGCAGCATCAGTAGATGGCATCCGTTTTTACAGCTGCTACGCACCACCTAGCCTCTCAATTGCTGAGTTTACTGACTTCTTGGATCGACTGACCGAGGACGCGAAGCAACATCATCCAGTGGCGATAGCCGGGGACTTTAACGCCTGGGCAGTGGACTGGGGCAGTAAGCAGACTAATGCACGAGGAAGAGAGCTGCTAGAAGCTCTTTCTACACTAGATGTAGTCTTGCTCAACAGTGGTGACACGCCGACCTACACCAAAGGTGACGCAAGCTCGATTGTAGACGTCACTTTTGTCAGTACCAGCCTTGCTAAAGGTAACACTAACTGGAAGGTACTGGACATCTACACTGCCAGTGACCATCATGCGATACTCTGGGAAACGTCAAACGACCAGAACCTCCGGGGGCCTATCAAGCAATTTAACACCGTCGGTTGGAAGGTGAAATCTCTTGACCCAGAAGTATTGCTAATAGCCCTCGATAGTGATCCGATAGAGACTGGATGTGCAGAAGAACATACTAAGGCTCTGATGATGCGAGTAACACAAGCTTGTGATGCCAGTATGCCTCGCAAACGTGTTATGAATTCAAGACCTGCGGTACACTGGTGGAATGATCATATCAGCAACCTCCGTAAAGAGTGTCATCGAAAGAGAAGAATATCACAGCGTGGCTATCAACGACCTTACTCTGCAGTGCTGATCGCAGAGTACAAAAAGCTCGTAGTGCACTTAATAAGGCCATAAAAGAGAGACAAAGAAGATGCTGGAAAGAGCTCATATACGAGGTCGACAAAGACGTGTGGGGTCGGCCGTATAAGGTGGTCATGACGCACCTGAAGAAACAACAAATGCCGTCACCTACGTGTCCCCAACTCCTTCAGAAAATCGTCACTGCGCTGTTTCCACAGCAACACAGTCTGCATTATCAGTCAACGCAAGATGAACTGGACGACATTCCACCTGTCACTGAAGAAGAATTGTTGGAGGCCTGTAATCGGGTAGGAAATAATAAAGCGCCGGGATTGGACGGAATCCCTAATATAGCCTTGAAAACCATCATAAAGGCAGCACCAACATTATTTCTAGACGCTTACAACGCATGCCTCAAGGAGGGGACTTTTCCTCGTAAGTGGAAACAGCAACGGTTAGTACTTTTACCTAAAGGAAAGAAACCGCCAGAAGAACCGTCATCTTACCGACCACTCTGCATGCTAGATACGGCGGGTAAGATATTTGAGCGTATCATCCATCAGCGAATAGATGCAGTAGTCGACCCACTCTTGGCAGACAACCAGTATGGATTCCGGAAAGGACGATCAACCCTGGACGCGATCAACCTGGTTGTTAATACGGCCAAAGAGGCAATCGCAGGAACTAGATGGAAGGGTGGAACGAAGAAGTACTGCCTGGTGGCTGCCTTGGACATCAAAAATGCTTTCAATTCCGCTAATTGGGACTGCATCATGCAAGCTCTCGACGAGAAGAACGTGCCAACATATCTTCGCAGACTAGTGATTAGCTATTTTACAGATAGAGTGCTAAAATACGATACAAAGAATGGTCCAAAAGAGTATGATATAACCGGTGGTGTGCCACAGGGCTCTGTTCTTGGTCCACTTCTGTGGAATATCATGTATGACGGGCTCCTGAGACTGAAGCTTCCAAGATGTGTCAAACTGGTAGCGTATGCGGATGATGTTGCCGCAGTGATCGTCGCCAAACACCTCGACGAGATTCAACATCTGTTTGACATCACTTTTGAGAAGATCAACCAGTGGATGGATACAGTGAACCTACAACTGGCCAAGCAGAAGACCGAAGCAGTGCTTATTACCAGCCGAAAAGAAGTTGAAACAATTAAGATTAATGTCGGTGACCGAGAAATCACATCACAACCATTTATCCGTTATCTGGGAGTGATGCTGGATGCACGACTCAACTTCAAACAGCAGGTGGAACATGTCAGTGCCAAAGCGTCAGTAGTGAGGGCTAGTCTCGCACGGCTGATGCCTAACATCGGAGGCCCAATGCAGAGCAGGAGGCTACTATTGTCATCAGTAGTCACATCAGTGCTCACTTACGGAATATCCATTTGGGCTGATGCACTGGAAACCCAAGAATCATGGAGAAAAGCTGGACCAATATACCGACAGAGTGCCCTACGAGCAGCTAGTGCCTTCCGCACTCTATCAGAAGAAGCAGTGTGCGTCATTGCTGGAACCCTACCTCTTAGAGTTCTAGCAGAGGAAAGACGGGCCCTTTACCAACGAAAAAGGTCAACTGCACTGAGCCCGGAAGAACTTAGAATTGAAGAACGGCAAAAGAGCATAGGCCGATGGCAACTACAATGGGATGCTGCAGAGAAGGGTAGGTGGACGCACCGTCTCATACCTCGGGTCGACATTTGGCTTAACCGGAATCACGGTGAGGTCAATTACTATCTTACGCAGATGTTGTCGGGACATGGGTGTTTTCGAGAGTATCCTCACCGCTTTAAGCACGATGACTCTTCGGAGTGCCCGTCCTGCCCAGGAGCCGCTGAAGACGCGGAGCACGTCTTCTTTGTATGTCCTCGTTTCGATCCACAGCGTGAAGAACTGGAGAGGATCCTGAACCAGAGAATGCAACCAGATTCACTAGTAGAAGCAATGTTGTCATCAGAAGCTGCCTGGAACGCTACCAACACGTTTGCAACAGAAGTCCTTAAAGACTTGCGTTCCACCGAAAGAAAAAGAGCAAATAGCAGAAGATAGAAGGAATATAGTTAACACCTTAGCCACCAGAAGGAAGAGCAGTAGCTAGATCCTCCCTTCACGAAGTAATGCCTGACGGCGGTTTCCATGAGGGATTAGAGGAAAGAAGGAAAAGGGGTTTAGGGTTTAGTGGGTAGGGGCGTTAGTGTCGAATTAGTATGACGCTGCGTCGAGTCGCCACATATCCAGGCCAAACAGCTATGCCTAGAATCCGTAAAAAGGATTCCCCCCCCTACAAAAAAAAAAAAAAAAAACACACACACACACACACACACACACACACACACACACACAAACACACACACACACAGAAATAGTGGAACCCTCGCGAAAATAGTCGGGGAAGCTTCCTAGGACCTCAAAACGTCGAGATCTGATGAACACTCGATTTTCGAAAAACGGGGTAAAACCAAGAACTTCCCAATTTTTGAAAATTTTCAATTTTCTTAGCGGGAAGTTAAAAATAAACTGTAGGACATTAAGGCCTTTTGATAACGTGTTTTTTTCAATATTCAAACAATAAATTTACCTATCCATGTCGGGTGTCGCCGAATGGCGCTTGTTTTTCTCAATAATCCAACAGGTTTACAGCCAAAACATAAATTTTGCAGAATCTCGCGTGAGATTATGGGAGGGGGGAGGGAGTTGAGGAAAATCTTATGAAATCTTATCAAGGGGGGAGGGGAGGTCAAAAAATTCTCAAAAATACCTCACGTAATTTATGGACGACCCCTTAGGCTATCTGAGACACAGCCCGTAACGTTTGATTCAGTCACCTAATAAGGGGTCAAAGCCAAGTCATTTTTTTTCATTGTACAGATAAAAATAGCTTAAATAAATTTATATTTTTTCCATGACTTCACAATAATAATCGTAATAAATGATTCAAATTTTTGATGATTACGAAAATCTTGATTTTTAAATTACGGTAAAATTATTCATTGTATAAAAAAAATATCTGAAAAAGAAATTGCAAAAAATTTAATTGTTAAAAAAATACATCATAATAATTTTTCTTGATAACAAACAATTTTGTGTAATTTTAAAATCGAAGTTTTCGTCTAAAAAAAAAATTAGAAAAACGGTGGAGCCTAAAGGCCATCGCTGCAACTTTCCGCTTATTCCATATGTTAGCGCTCAAAATTGTACTAATTACGTTTTCGAACTCTTTGAACTCAAAAATACTAATTTCGTGTCATTTTGAGCTCTCCGAGCTTAAAAATCTGATAGGAGTTTAACAAAACATTATTTTTTACATTTTCATAGCGCAATAACTTTTGAATGAATTAACCGATTTCCACGCGGTTGGCGTCATTCGACGTAGTTTTCTATGTTTCATTGAAAATCTTTAAGTTTAAATTGATCGAACAAGAAACTTCGAAGTAATTACGAAAAATCACTTTTTTCGGTTTTCTTTCGACAACGATAACTTACGAAAGAATCAACCGATTCCGACCAGGCTAGCGGCCATCGACGTGGTTTTTCGATGTTAAGAGCTGAGTAGTTTTTGGAATCGATTGGTAAAGCCATTTAAAAGTTATTAAGAAAAACCACATTTCAAAAAAGTTTTTTTTGTAGTTTTTTTGAGATTTCTCAAAAACTACCAGTTTGAATCGGTCCCAAGTGAAACTTTCCCACTAAATTTAAATTTAAAAATTAACGAAAATGAATTTATTATATTAAATATTAAAAGTTCTTAGAATTTTAATTACTACGCAAGGTAACGGACATCGCTTCCGATAACAGTGTCGTCGAGATTCAGCCTAACCATGAGCGTGAGAGTTGGACTCCGACGTTTTTTCTACCATAGAGTAACCTAAAATGCAGCGTTTGCGTTTTTATCATTGTTTTAATTATCGTACTGGATGCAGATCCATAGAATTCAGTCAGCCGACAAACATCTCTAGGCCCCGGACGTATGTCCGGAGACCGACTGACTCCACCTATTTTATTTGAATTTTTATAATATATATTCAATTAAATGAAATTTTGTATTTTAACTTAATTAAACCCTAACAATAACCTCCAAAATTTAAGAAAGAGCCTAGCAACTGGCCCACCTGGGGTCTATCGACTTCCTAATGAGGCCAACCTGGGATTTAAAATTATTAAAACTAGATATCTGGAAAACTCGAAATTTCAGATCATTACAAATGTATATTCAAAATCAAAGTTTGGTCAAGCCTTTTCGAATGGTGCCAACCACGATAAAATCAGTCAAACCGTTCAAAAATTATAAGAGGGTTACATACTTACATACACACACATACATACATACATACATACATACATACATACACACACACACACACACACACACACACACACACACCGTGTCGGGCAACTGGGTCTCATATCGAGCACCTCCCCATGTGGCGGATACGGGAATGTCCGGCAGTAATGTCAGGTACCGAGGAAATTAAATACTCGGGGTGGACCAAACCTAGCAAACAACGATATGGAAATGTCAGAACAATTTCAAACATCGATTACAGTACAGGGGTTGGATACCTTAGTGCCGGCGAGGGAAGGCGTTCAAACAGGCCTGAACTCGTCGTTATCAAGCGACCGTTACGACAACGGGGTGGACCCCACGGCTCTGCTGTCTGGAAATGCTACAGGGAGCACGAAAACAGCACAGATGGAAGAAGATGGATAGCCAATGAAAGTTCCTCCAAAAAGTAGAGGACCTTTTGCTCCCGTCACTATTCAAACCTACTGAGGAAGGATTAACTCTGCACCGACCGCCACCGGCCGGTGTGTGTATGTGTGTGTGTGTGTGTTTTTTTTTTTAACATAGGGGGGGGAATCCCTTTTACGGATTCCAGGCATAGCTGTTCGGCCTGGATATGTGGCGACACGACGCAGCGTCATACTAAAACTCGACGCTAACGCCCCTACCAACTAAGTCCTAAACCCCTTTTCTTCTTTCCTGTAATCTCTCATGGAAACCGCCGTCAGGCATTACTTCGTGAGGGGAGGATCTAGCTACTGCTAATCCTTCTGGTGGCTAAGGTGTTATTTTTCCTTCCTTCTAGTTTCTGTCATTTGCTCTTTTCTTTTCAATGGAACGCAGCTCTGTAAGCACTTCGGTGGTAAACGTGCTTGTGGCATTCCAGGCAGCTTCGGATGACAGCATTTCTTCCACTATTGACTCTGGTGTGATTTTCTTGTTCAGAATCTTCTCTAACTCATCACGCTGTGGGTTAAAACGAGGGCACTCAAAGAAAACGTGCTCCACATTTTCAGCAACTCTTGGGCAAGACGGACACTCTGGGGAATTATCGTGCTTAAAGCGATGAAGGTACTCCCGGAAACAACCGTGTCCTGACAACATCTAGGTCAGATAGTAGTTGGCCTCGCCGTGATTCCGATTAAGCCAAACGTCAATCCTTGGTATAAGTCGATGAGTCCATCTTCCCTTCTCCGCAGCATTCCATAGTTGTTGCCATCTTGCTATACGATGTTTTCGCTCTTCAGTTCTCAGTTCTTCAGCGCTCAGTGTAGATGACCTCATTCGGTGGTATAGGTTTCGTCTTTCCTCAGCTAGGACTCTTGCTGCCTCAAAGAAGCAGAGTTCCAGAAATGACGCCCACTGCCTCCTCGGATATTGTGCGGAAGGCGCTTGCAACTCTCAGTGCACTTAATCGGTAGACCGGTCCGGCTTTCCTCCATGATTCTTGGGTCTCCAGCGCGTCTGCCCAAACGGATATTCCATATGTGAGCACTGATGTAACTACTGATGACAGCAATAGTCTCCTGCTCTGCTTCGGGCCTCCAACATTCAGCATCAGTCTCGATAGACTAGTTACCACCGCTGATGCTTTAGCACTTACGTGTTCGACCTGTTGCTTAAAGTTCAGTCGGGCATCCAGCGTCACCCCCAGATATCGGATAAATGGTTGCGATGCGATCTCCTGCTCGCCGACATTCAGCTTGATGTTTTCTACGATCTTTCTGCTGGTGATGAGCACAGCTTCAGTTTTGTGCTTGGCTAACTCCAACTTCATCATCTCCATCCATAGGTTAATCCGGCTAAATGTGATATCGAAAGCCAGATTGATCTCTTCTAAGTGTTTCGCGACAATCACTACCGCTACATCATCGGCATATGCAACAAGTTTCACCTCTGATGGTAATGCAACTCTCAGGAGACCATCATACATGATGTTCCACAGCAAAGGACCCAAAACCGAGCCCTGTGGCACTCTTCCGGTTATTTCGTACTCCCTTAGACCGTTTTTTGTGTCATATTTGAGGACTCTATCTGTAAAGTAGTTTGCTACCATTCTGCGCAGGTATCCTGGCACTTCTTTATCTTCGAGAGCTCGCATGATGCAGTCCCAGTTACCGGAATTGAAGGCATTTCTGATGTCCAAGGCAGCCACTAAACAATACTTCTTTCTGCCACGTTCCCATCTCTTTCTAGCGATTGCCTTCTTAGCTGTATCGACCACCAGGTTGATCGCATCCAGCGTTGATCGTCCTTTCCGGAAACCATACTGGCCTTCTGCTAGGAGTGGATCGACGGCTGCTTCTATTCGTTGATGCATTATACGCTCTAATATCTTACCCGCTGTATCCAGAATGCAGAGTGGTCGGTAGGATGATGGCTCGTCCGGTGGCTTCTTCCCTTTAGAGAGAAGTACAAGTCTTTGCTGTTTCCATCTTCTAGGAAAAATTCCTTCTTTGAGGCACGAATCGTAGGTATCTAAGAATAGATTTGGCGCTGCTTTAACAGCTGTTTTTAATGCAATATTCGGGATTCCATCTAATCCCGGTGCCTTATTATTCCCTACTCGGTTACACGCCTCCATCAGTTCCTCTTCTGTGACAGGTGGAATGTCTTCTCGATTTACTGGCAATGAAGAATAGCCGAACTTACTTTGTCGAGGAAACTATTCTTTCCAGGAGCTGTGGACACGTAGGTGATGGAATTGGCTGGCGCTTTAGGTGGGTCATGACCACCCTATACTGTCTGCCCCATGGGTCCTTTTCTACCTCATCGACGAGTTCCTTCCAACAGCGTCTTTTGCTATCTTTGATGGCCTTGTTCAGTTCTCGACGGGCCTTTTTGTATTCTGCGACCAGCTCCGCAGAGTTAGGTCGTCGGTGGCCACGCTGTGATAATCTTCTCTTTTTGTGACACGCTGTGCGAAGGGCGATAATCTGATCATTCCACCAGTGCACCGATGGTCTTTTATTGATACCACGCTTACGGGGCATGCAGGTGTCGCACGCCTGGGTAATTCTCCTCATTAAGTCCTTCGTCTTCTCTACAGCATTTCCTGTGATGATGGTCGAGTCACTGTCTAAGGCTACTACCAAAGCTTCCGAGTCAAAGTCTTTTACTTTCCATCCAGCTGCATTAGTTTGTCTAGTTGCTCTTTGAGGGTTCCGGCCAGCCGATATTTCCCAAAGTATTGCACTGTAGAACGCTGGCGGTGTAGGTGTTTGAGACTTCCCAAGAATAGTTTCCTTTCAATAAGCTGCTGCTGACGAATGTGAGGTCTATTATCGAACTAGCCTCTCGCTTGGTATATGTTAGTGTCTCACCGATGTTGAGAAGGACCACGTCCAGTGAGGCCATTGCTTCACGTAGTGCCTTGCCTCGCGCATTAGTCTGCTTGCTGCCCCAGTCTACCGCCCAGGAATTGAAGTCCTTTGCTATAGCTACTGGGTAGTATTGCTTTGCGTCTTCGGTCAGTCGATCCAGGAAGTCAGTAAAGTCGGCAATGGAAAGGCTAGGTGGTGCATAGCAACTATAAAAACGGATGTCGTTAATAGACGCTGCTACAAAGCCGATGCTATCATTGCTCACTATGCTCTGGAAGGGAAGTTTGCCACAGGACCAGATGACAGCCTTGATGGTACTGTCAGTTTCCCAAGGTTGGTTATTCAGGTGTCTGTATGGCTCTGCTATTATTACTAAATCAAGCTCTAATTCACGCACGGTCTGCACGAGCAGGTCATGCGCGGCCTCACAGTGATTGAGGTTAAGCTGTAATATCCTCATTTTTGCTTGCTTGTCATTCTCTGGAGTGCCTCTTCGTATACCGGGCACCTGTATGTGCCGGCGTGATGGGCAGCATTCTCTGCGCTCTTATTTTCCGCGTATAATACACACTTCGCTGAGTTTTTACAGTCCGTAATCTTGTGTCCTTCTTGGCCGCATCTGATGCATAGCTTGGATCGATCTGTCTTGCTTCAGCACTGGGACCCGTGGTGCCCGAAATGCCAGCATTTGTAACATTGGGTAGGTTTCCTCGTGGCTCTAATTCGGCAGTTGACCCAGCCAATTCGGATTTTACCGCTTCCTTCTAATATCTTCTGAGCTGCTGCAGCCGGTAGTGTCACGACAGCGGTTTGGGTACCTCTGTAGGCTTTGCGGATCTTGATTGTCTCTGGTGGTATTTCGCAGAGCTCCTTGGTTACCGTATGCAGGGCAGCCTGAATATCCTCCTTTGTTGTGGTGTCATCTAGGTCTCGGATCTCGATGTCTTCTTGTGGCCCTTTGCAGATCACTTTGGCCTCCTCCTTAAGAATGTTTGCGATGGTCTGTTGCAGGCCTTGGCCTTTGTCCACGCTCTTCCGCGAAATCGTAATCAGCAAGTCCCCGCTTCTGGTCTTGTTGATCTTGTCCACCGTTGTGCGAACCTGCTCATCAGGGACGTCCTTCTTTGTGCGACGCAGAATCTTGGCGTACTTTGCTTTCTCGGCCGGGCGGGTGATCAATGCGTCGGGTCTGATCCATTTGAGCGGTTTTTTGCGCTTAGGCTCCGGCCTGGGCATCTTTGAAGGCTTCTTTGGGAGCTGTTCTTTGGCTAGCCTCCATTTCTCTTTCCTTGTGTGTACATCTTTCCAATCAGTCGCGTCTTTTTTTTCGGTGTTCCGCTTCATCGCGTTTTTCGGAGGACTTGGTTTCAAGTCGTTTCTCTTCGTCAATCGCCCATCTATTCCATCTGGGGAGTTTCGGTCCTTCCTCTTGTTAGACTTGTTGGAAGTATGACCTTCGTCTTTAGCATCAGATTCACCGTCACCATCGCCTCCGGTGTCCATTGTTTCTTCGATCTCCACAGTAAGTTGACTGCTCTTCTCCGGCGTAAGACGAGGAGTGAGTCGTCGAGGTGACTGCCATTCTTCGTCCAGTTTTTTAAACCTTCGAAGGGCGTTAACTACCCCGGTTGCCTTGGCCTTTACCTCTTTATGGATATTGACCTTTGATTGGACAAACTCATGCAGTTCGCTGGTCAGCTTTTTGAGGCGTTCCAGCGCTTGAGTCCGCTTCATCTCAGCGCTTGCTGTAATCGCTGCTTCTTGGGCGTGAGAACTAGTGGTGTGTAGCATTAAGTTAGCTTTAAGTGATTATAGTGTGTGTGATTCACACTCAGTGCACGTAATTTGTTAATTAATTTTGTTATTAATAAATACCGGTTATATTGTTAATTAAGATGTAACAGGGTAAATTACCCTGTGACGGTAAACCCGCACTCGTACGTTAATTAGTCGACGCAGCACTGGCGCGTCTCGGTCTTCGGGACCCGACTAGTATTAAGTGGGCGAAATTTTGGGTTTCTTGGTCAGTTGAGTAGAGGCAACAAGTCAGAAGTAGTGCAGTGAACAACGCAATAACATCGCTAGTCAAAACAGTCCAAAGCTCATTAATTTTACTACTTCTCATTATAAATCAAAATTTTGATAATTCAATTGTCATAATATTTTTCCTAATAATAATTAAATAATTAATTAATTTTAATTAAATCATATTCGTTACCATTGTGAGCATTCTTCCTGGGGATCTTATACCCGAGGAATGTTCTAGACTTCTTGGGTTTGGAAGTCGTGAGTAATTGATTTGTTAATTTGGCCAATCAATAATTATTAACATCTTAGATTGGGTTAAATAAATCTACTTTATATTAATTAAATTCTGAACATCGAGAAGGTCCCAGTCGACACGACATAGTACTTGGTACCCGAGGTCAAAACGTGTTACGCAGTTACAAACACCGGCGTCCATTTTTGGCGCGCAAATTCCTTGTGAATTTTAGTATGCAGTAAATTGTGAAATTAACAACTGGACCATTATTACAATTTATACAATTGAATTATCATTTATTATTATAATTTATTATTGAAAATTATTTATATTTATATTGTAATGATTTTGAGAACTATTTTATTACTGGAAAATTAATTATTGAGAAATTGCGACGCAATTCGAAATTGAATTACCCGTGAATAATTTTTGGAAGTTATCTTTTACCTCGAGATAAATTATTGTTAATTAATTATCCAGTCGACAATAACAATAATAACAATTATCTAGTCAAAAATTACATGGCTCATTTTGATGAAAATTAATTAAGAACTGTAATTTTATCATCTTGGAAAAATTCCTTAGAATTTAATTAATTACGTGGATATTAATTTCGGGAATTTATCATTCGCTAAATCAATGGATGGAATTTTATAATAATATTTTATATAATCAATAATTAAATTTCGAGCAAAAATAACATTAAATTATGCGTCGAACGTTTTGGAAAATTTGTCAATAACTTAATCTCATCATTCCGATAAAATTCTTTGTAAAACTAATTGTCAGTGTGGATTACGTCCGAGAAAATTTAGTTAATTTTATAGAGAATATTCTAAAAATTTATTTAATGTACTGAGTATTAAACTCGTGTTAATTTTGGAAGAAGCTTAGGCGTCGTTTTAATCCGAAGTTATTGAAGGTTCTGTTTTATTAATAGTGGAAATTGTTTATGATTTTAATTGCGAGCCAATGACTGAAAATTAGTAGTAAAAATTAATGTTGTCATTTTTGGAGTAATTTTGTAATCCGGAATATAAAAGTAAAGTAGATTCAGTGTGTGTGAAGACGCGTGGGTTATGTGTGTGAAGAAGTGCGGGTTAAGTGTGTGTGATTGTACGCGTTCTCTGCTTGTTGATGAATTGCCGAGTAGAGTAACTCGTACAGTCCTAGAAGCCGTTGTATAGACGCCAAGTGGGGTACAGCGGCAGTAAGTTAGAAACCGCAGTATAGACGCTCCGTATGAGGGTACTGTGGGATTAGGAAATTTTTTGGACGACCCCTACTTGTTGATGAATTGCCGAGTAGGGTAATCGAGTCTTGGTGCGACGTTTTCTACTTGTTGATGAATTGCCGAGTAGAGGATTAGCACTGAGTTGAGGCGACGGTTTTAGCCCGAAATCCTCCGGTAGTTATAAGCGGTAGTGTTAAGTTAGTGGTAAGTGAGTGGTGTATGTGCAAGGGCACGAGTTGTTATCATATTTTGTTGTTAAATAAATACCGGTCATTTTTGTTAAATAAAAATTTATTTCTTTCAGACCACCTTCCTCCACTCTCTCTCCCTGTAGATTATAAGCTCAGCTCTGGTTTCCGGTTCCAGGAACCGAGATACAAAATCCTGGTGGCGCCCTTGTTAATTTAGAATTATTTTTGCTAGGTATTGTTTTATTTTATTAAATTAATTAAGGGGCTAATGAGCGGAAAAAAAAACAACCCGTTACAAAGAATTTATTTATTTCAGATCACCTTTCTCCACTCTCTCTCTTATCCCTGTAAGATAAGCTCTCAGCTCTGGTTCCAGTTCCGGGAACCATGATTAAAAATCCTGGTGGCGCCTTTTTGTTTATTAATTAGATTTCATTTTTGCTTAGTTTATTATTTTAATTAATTTAATTTAAGGGGCCAAATGCGCAGCCAATAAAACTGTGTCAACATGTACAGATTTGTCTCAGCTCAGCCATATTTGATGTTCGCTCAACTGAGCAGAGATATATATTTTGGCGTCTTTTAAAATGAATAGTTAAAACTTATTTCCTTAGCTAAACTAAAATTATCAAATGAGGAGTGGGATCTTCTGAACGAGAGAACAAGCTGTTGTGAAAATGAAGGTGAAAAGCTGATAATGCCAAAATTCATAAGCCAACAAGAAGAAGATAAGCTGTTGAACGATATGGATGACATGATTAAGAATACGATGCGTAAACGACCGAACGAGAACGAAATAACGAAAGCAGTCTTATCTGGTAATAAACGTCCTCATATTATAAAAATTGAATCAACAAATTTTCCTCATTTTAACCCAAGATATTTAGTTACAGCAAATAAGTTTGTTTCTTCTGCTCAAATAGTAGAGCCACAAGGAGTCAGCGATGCGAAATCTAACTATGCGTTAACGACAGTTACAAATTATTGTTCTACCACTAACAAGCTTATGATACAACAAAGTCAAATATTGACAGGTGTTGTAAATACTGTCAAGAGCCTTGAGGCTATGCAGCAAAAACTGCTGAACGAGTTGAAAAGACAGCAAGAAAATATTGAAACTCAAGTCAAAAGGTTGAAGGAGATCAGTTCAAAATCTGCATTAACTGACAACGATGAGAGTAACGACGGAGAGAAAAACAAAAGATTGACGAACGAATGGATAACTAAGATTTCTAAATTGATACGACAGGAGTTGAATAGTCAAAGATCAGAAAAACAGGCGCAAAAGAGTGACGAAGCCCATCCGGCTGTTAACGAATTAAAAGAGGCTCTCAAACTTGAAATTATCAGTAAAAGACCAAACACTCGACGAGATTACAAACTGACGACATAAATGAAATTTGAACATTTCTATGATTTTCTCTCTTCTGAACTTGGATCGGGAGAATTGCTGTACGTGATTGATTCAACAGCCGTTACGAATCGGGTTTATGACGACAAGACTGTTGAAGATCACAAATTTCGAGTCAGAGATATTGTAAATAATCGTCTTGGACAATTTCGTTATTATAAAGTTATTCATATTAAAGATCCGGTTAAACTTCTGAATAAATTAAGAGAATTGAAACAAAACGAGACTAATTTGACGACAAGTTTAGTAAGAAGACAGTTAAACAGTTTATCATATGATCCAACAAAAGAGACTTCTTCGGATTTTTGTGAAAAATTTGAGGAATTGGTTCGTGACTATGAAAATATTCCGGGTACGAACGCTCTTTTAGAGGAAGAGAAACGAGATACATTTTACGGTGTGGTTATGGCTACAACTCCTGAAGTTCAATCAGTTGAATTCTTAACGAGGAAGACGTCGGGTAAAAGCCTAACTTATGATAAACTCAAAATGTTTCTAATTCAATTAGAAGCAAATAAAAATCATCAAAGAATGCTAAGGAGACGAAAGCTGCGTTCGTGACCAAACGAAATCCGCAAGATCGGTGCTTTGAATGTGATGATTCTGGACATCACGATTGTATTTGTCCATACAAAGGAACTGGTTTCAAAAAGTGTTATGAGTGCGGCAAATTTACAACTCATAAAGCCAAAGACTATCTAGATCGACGTGCACGACTGAACAGGGAGCGTGAACGAGGACGTAGCTCTGCGAGATGAAAACATCTGATGAAAACTCGATTTTCGAAAAGCGGGGTAAAAACAATAACTTCCCGATTTTTGAAAATTTTCAATTTTCTCAGCGGGAAGTTAAAAATTTGAATTTTGAGGATATTTTTTTTCTGCATTCCTTTACGTTTTAGACAAAATGGAGTCAATTTTGTCTAAGAGAAAAATTTTTGCTACGAATGTTTCCGCGGTGACGTCCGTATGTATGTGTGTGTGTGTGTGTGTGTTTTTTTTTTTTAAGGGGCGGGGAATCCTTTTCGCGGATTCCAGGCATAGCTGTTTGGCCTGGATACGTGACGACTCGACGCAGCGTCATACTAAAACTCGATGCTAACGCTCCTACTCACTAAACCCTAAACCCCTTTTCTTCTTTCCTCTAATCCCTCATGGAAACCGCTGTCAGGCATTACTTCGTGAGGGAAGGAACTAGCTACTGCTCTTCCTTCTAGTGGCTAAGGTGTTAACTACCTTCCTTCTATCTTCTGATATTTGCTCTTCTTCTTTCGGTGGAACGCAAGTCTTTGAGGGATTCTGTTGCAAACGAGTTGGTAGCGTTCCAGGCAGCTTCTGATGACAACATTGCTTCCACTAGTGAATCTGTTGCATTCTCCGGTTCAGGATCCTCTCCAACTCTTCACGTTATGTTTCGAAACGAGGACATACGAAGAATACGTGCTCCGCATCTTCATCAACTCCTGGGCAGGGAGGGCACTCCGGAGAATCATCGGGCTTAAAGCAGTGCAGATACTCGCGGAAACACTCGTGTCCCGACAACATCTGTGTGAGATAGTAATTGACCTCGCCGTGATTCTGGTTAAGCCACATGGCGATCCGAGGTATGGCGGTGCGTCCACCTATCCGTCTCTGCATTATCGCATTGTAGTTGCCATCGGCCTATGCTGTTCTGCCGTTCTTCAATTCTAAGTTCTTCAGGGCTCAGTGCAGTTGACCTTTTTCGTTGGTAAAGGGCCCGTCTTTCTTCTGCTAGAACCATGTCCATCCACAAATTGACTCGTCTGAATGTAATATCGAATGCCATTTCTATCTCTTCGAGGTTCTTTGTGACGATCACGACAGCTACGTCATCCGCATATGCTACAAGTTTGACTCCCGTAGGCAATGTTATTCTCAGGAGGCCATCATACATGATGTTCCATAGCAGAGGACCTAAGACTGATCCCTGTGGCACTCCTCCGGTGATTTCGTACACTTCCGTACCGTTCTTCGTGTCATATTTCAGGACCCTATTCGTGAAGTAGCTCGCTTTCATTCTGCGAAGGTATCCTGGTACGTTTTTTTCTTCTAGAGCCCGCATGACGTAGTCCCAGTTAGCGGAGTTGAAGGCATTCTTGATGTCCAAAGCAGCCACCAAGCAGTATTTCTTCTTTCCACCCTTCCATCTCGTTCCGGCGATTGCATCCTCGGCTATATGAACAACCAATTTGATCACATCCAGAGTTGACAGTCCTTTTCGGAAACCAAACTGGTTCTCTGTCAGGAGTGGATCGACTACAGCCTCTATTCTCTGATAAATTATGCGCTCTCGCGCACGAGCATGAGGCTGTTTATTTTGACCAGTATATCAATAACTTATTAATTAATAATTCCATTCATACAGGATTCATTAAGTTTAATATTGAATAGCTGACAAATTTTAAATTTTTTGTATTACTAATCTGTTTGACTATTGAGACTTTATTATGGGTAGTTATTGTAAATTGCATCGTAATAAGAATAGGGTTTAACAATATTTTAACAGATAATTCAAGGTATTTATTTATTTATATTTTTTGGTTTATATCAATTAAGTTTTATTTTAATGTTTTTTTAAAAATTGTTGTCTGTTATTGTAAGATAACCGACGAAATCGGGATGGTATCGAAAAAATGTCGTATACATGAATAAATCAGGTTAAAATAAAATATTGTGGTCTTTTCACTTGAGTTGTCATTTCTTAGATTTTATTTAAGGTAGTAGTCTGGTAACTTATGCCTATTTTTATGACTTCTTTGGAGGGTGATTTTTTATAGGAAAATAAAAATGAATTATCTTGAATATTTAGAGTGTTTTTATTCAAATATTAAAAATGTAAAAAAAAATTTATTTGAAAAATTTAATAGTTTATTACTATTATTATTGTCACTCGAAGTTGAAACCTCGAAAAAAATGCACGTGGGTGGCCCGGGTGATTTTGGCTCTTGATGTTATCTGAAATCAAATATTCTTGATTATGCTTAATCTCTAGACATGTCATTTTGGTCGGAACTACTGAAGTTAAATTTCAAGGGTAAATAACAAAATGGCGGTCTTTGAAAAAAAAGTCCTTTTATTTTAGCAAAGAAAGGGTTGTAAAATAAAAAGTTAGGGGTGAAAAAAATTCTCATTACTACTGACGAGAACTATAAGTGTGTAAAACAGCCTGTTAAAATTTGAAAGCAATCGGTTCAGTAGAAAAAAAGTTAGGACCCGGGCTGAAAAACAATGTTTTGAAAAAAACGCGTTTAAAGTTCAACAACAAATTTTCATAAGTAAACTTATACTTACGTCAATCGTCTATGCCTGGAGAGTATTATATGCCTTCATCCTCTTCATAGGCATCATTCTCCGCAACTTTGTCCGCTCTTCGACTCTTTTGGGCTTCTTTCGATGACATTGCTGTGACATTTTCCGCTTTTGCAATCCGAGATTTATTGTAAGATTTTGCAAACGTGACAGCGCACGGGCCGAGCGTAACGTCCATGACTTCCAATATTTTTAGTACTGGGAAAAATCCTTCGTTAAATATACATGCTGCAGTGAATGCAGCAATTTCTAACGTTTTTTGGCCTACAAAAATATGTTTTGGTGCAAAACTCCAAACACAATGATTAAAAGCCTCGTTATTATTCTGTCTGTTTCTTCCTAAACATCTTTCCAAAAGATCATCTGATGACAGATCTTCGTAAATTGGTTCCAAAAGATTTGCAGTGGCTTTATCGAAAGCAGGTTGATGAACAAACGTATCTTCATGACCTTCAGATTTCAATTTTTGATACTTGCACCAGGAATCGGGACCCTCTGCACAATAAGAATGCTGGGGCTCTTCATTAGTTGATATCAAATGATAATAAGTTGCCTATATAGCTTTTCTCATATCTTCAACAGAGTCTTCATTTCTCATAATAGCTAAGCCATAATAAGTACTAAGTTTGATCATTAATTTATTAGTTAGTGTCAGACATTTGATAGCTTTGGTGCTCTCGGTATCAATGGTATCCTTCTTTGGTGTTCTTGTTTTTTTTGGTGTCGTCCCTTTCTTCGGAGTTACTCCTTTCTTCGCTGTAACTTCTTTTTCTTCTTTATAATTTTTCTTCGTTTTTTTAGATTTTTCTTCAGCAGCTTCTATTTTTTTTTTTAGCTTTTTGGAGCTGCGTTAAAGTTTTTTTAGCTTCTTTGACTCGTCTGTACATACGCTTTCTCACATGTAAAACGCACTCATTTTTTTAAACTTTAGGATCATTGTTGTAAATATTTGCTTCTAGTAAATTATTATAAGTTTTGGAGTCCCCATCACCAATATATTTTTTATATTTTACGCCGAGCTCTCCAACGGATCGTTGAAACATTTCAATAACTCCGTCAACCTCCATCTTACCAGAACTTCCTTCGTGATTCGCCGTACACTCAGTCTGGTGATCCTCGTACCATTCTAAATATTCATCTGTATTTTTTTTACCCACCCAATTTTCACAAGATTTGCAAACTTTAGATTTAACAATAACGTCTATTACTTTATTAGAGTACTTTCCGATTAAAGAAATGATACCTAGTAGTGACGTAAAGCCACGTTTTTCCCATGAACCATTACCCGAAACTGTTATTTCATCTGCAATATTTCCTTCTTGTTCATTTTCTTTTTTTTCTTCTTGTGCTGCTTTACGAAATAAAACTTTAGCAACACTTTTAACAGCAATATGTATTGTATCAAGGATACTGTAGTATCCGCTCTTACTAAACCCTGGTCCCAAATCCATCATGGCACAAAAAATGTTTATACCCGATAAACCAACACCGAGTAGTCGCATAACAAAAGTAAGACGTCTGTTGACCTCAAACGCATTCCTCACTTTTGGGAAAGAATTAATGGTAGCAAATTCATCGCACTTACACTTTATACACAAGTTAAATCCCAATCCAACTTGAGATTTTTTAAGAAATTTTATATCACTCTTGCAAGCTTTACAAATCAGAACACTTTCTAAAGCACTGAATACTAAAGTAAAACTTAAAAGAGCGTACGTTGAGCTCTCATCAATGGCTACTTCAATATCTTCTTCATTTTTTAATTTTTCAGCAGACTTGCTCACAAATG
Source organism: Cotesia glomerata (assembly GCF_020080835.1). Classification (NCBI taxonomy): domain Eukaryota; kingdom Metazoa; phylum Arthropoda; class Insecta; order Hymenoptera; family Braconidae; genus Cotesia; species Cotesia glomerata. The sequence continues at coordinate 14,617,821 of NC_058159.1, read as the reverse complement.
TTACATCTTTTTCAGCAGTGTATCTATTACCGTGAAATTTTCACTTAATGCCTGGATCTCCAGGACTTTTCGTACCACGTTTTTTTCCTTTCCTATCCATCTTAGATGCTTACATGTCAACGTACGATCAAATACTAACAGAGTACTGTGAATTTTAACTTAAATATACTTTAAAATAAATATATATTATATATACTGTAACAGGCTGCTTTTAGCGCCACCTGTTAATAATTTTACTTTAATTAATTTAATTGAAATGAACTTAAATGGAGGTTTTTGGTTTATCTTTCTGTCCATTGGTTGGATTCGCCGTGACCGAGTCGCCCTCGCGTGAGAAAATTCGAACGAAGCTCGATCGTCCGTGAAACCACAATTTATTGCGATATTAAATAATTTAATTTAGTAATTAAGTTAGCTTTAAGTTAGATTTAAGTTATTGTATGATTGTAATGGTACAAACGACGTCGGCCACGAACCCGCGAAAAGGAAGACAATGAGGATCATCGACGTGGATAATCTTCAAGATCATCATCGACGGATAGAGGCTGTACAGAAAAAACAAGACGACGGACGGATCGGAACTTGGAGTGAGCAAGCGGAGCAGGCGTATAGTTGGAAAGCTGGCTGTCGAGCGCGCCAATGCTCCAGCCAATATATCTTTCGAAACGTCGATATTGGAAAATTAGATAGACGGCGCCATCTCTGGAGTTCAACGCTAACGACGGACCCAGGAGAAAGGGGAGAGAGGCGAGGAGTGCGACATGTGAGGATTTTTTGTTCTTCCACGTTTTCCGATCGTCGTGCACGGACGCATCTTCTGTTATTCTTTTGGGAATTTTTCGTGACAATCCTTGCTGTTCATTAATTACGAGATAAATTTGTTTACGACGTATTTTAAAAGTTAGAATATTGTTAGTTCAGGTGTTAGCCAATTGAAATTCGACGATAAATTAACTGTTTTCAATTATTTGAAAATTGTTTAAAAAATGCGACGTGCCTGTTAGTCAACCGACGTGCCCCGACACACCGGAGTATTCTTTTGAAGATCCTCGCCGAGGATAAGTCATACGTTGACGGACGACTCTGCGCCGGACTGACCGACACCGGTTTCTTGTTGCAATTCGACGTGGAAGCCGAGGGCGATCGACGTGGTGAGAGACCCAGGACATTAGCTGAGGAGTCTTCGACCAGGGTAAGTGGCCACGTCTCCCTCTGAAATAGCTCGTGGGATGTATTGAAATAAAAATTTAATCGAATGCTTAATTGAAGCAAAATTTTTTTTGTTTAATTGATTGTTGTCATCGTTTGGCGGGATATATTGCCAAAGAATTTCAAGGGTGCGTTGTGCTGTAAGTAAGGATAATCCCACGAGGTATTTAGGTACCGCCATTTTGTTGTTAACTGCTGTTCGGCTGTAATTACTATTATTATTGTTGGAATTTTTTTTTTGGCGTTTGTACTCCCAGGGTAATCGATGAGTTCGATTACCCATTGATCGAGCTTCGGTTGCGTGCGCAAGCCGACTTACTGACACCGAGTACACGGCGGTTGATAATTTGAATTTGAGCTTTGCCGCGCTGAACTTAGGGTGATTTTTAATGAGATTTTAGTTATTTACTAGTAATTAAATTCGGCGATTTAATTATTTATTTTAGGACTATAATTAATTATTGTTAACTAAATTCGGCGATTTAACTAGGTAATTGTATTATTACAAATTAGTTATTATTTAAATTCGACGAATTGATTTTTTTTTGTTTTGAAAATTAATTATTTATTTGAAGTCGGCGATTGGATTAATTTTTTTTGTTATTAATTTTATTAATTAAATTAATAAAAATGAGCTCGAAGATTTGAATTTCCCTTGTCATTTTAATTAATAGGTATTAATTAAACTCGGCGAGTTGAAATTTCTTTTTGATATTATTGTATTATAAAATTTAATTAGTTACTCCTAATTAAATTTGGCGATTGAATTATTTTATTTCATCATAATAATTATTTATTATTAATGATATTCGGCGATTAATGCTATTTATTTCAAAATTTAATTATTTCCTGTAAATCAAATTCGGCAAGTGATTGTTGTTGGTTTAGAAATTTAATTATTGAGAATTTAATTAAATTCGGCGATTAATAATTTTTGTTTAAAATTTAATTAGTTACCAATCAAATTCGGCGATTTGAAGATTAGGTTTAATTATTTAATTAATCGTTATTAATTAAATTGAGAGTGAAGAGTGAATTTTTTTTTGTTATTAACATTAATTATTTACTAATTAAATGCGGTGATTTAATCATTTGATTCATTCACTTTATTAATTATTAATTATTATTAATAAAATTGAGCGCAGATTTATTTTTTTTTGTTTAAAGATTTAATTAATTATTATTAAATAAGTTTATTGCGGAGATTTCGGAATTTTTGTACTGGATTGTTAAACTTGAGGTTTGCTTGCGAACTGCGAATCGACGACGGTGTCGAATATTATTATTGGACGTTTCATTCCTTGATATTGTTATCCTGAGCCGATTGTTTTAAGTTATTGTCAATAAATTACTAATTTATTTTTTTTATTAATTGAGAATTAATACGAGCAACCCCGAGTAATTTCCTCGATCCTTCTATAATTAAGTCGTACCCTTAAGGCCCGCCACCCGACGAATAGAGTCCCGGACTGGAGTAGCCGGAATCGACGTGATTGGAGCAAAGCTCTTGGCGCCCAACAACAGGTAAGGCAGGTAGGTCAAGTCATTTATTTCGGTCTTCGTCCTCGATAACGCACGAGTTCGAAATACCCGTTATAATACATAAATATATATATATATATATATATATTATAACGGGGTTTTGCCTGACCCGGGGATTTACCAAGCCAGGCTCACCGTTTATATTGGAAATTTTGGGCTTACTAAAAAAAAGAATTATTATTAAAAAAAGGGCGCCAGGAGAATGATCTCCACCATTACTACTGCGACTTCGGCTAGCTCTTACCTCTTCCTCAGGGTGGCGGGCCATGCTGAAATACTCGTCGTTAAAAAACAGGACAGCAAACTAAACGAAAATTCTTAAAATTACTCGAAATAAATTCAGAAGAATTTAACAGAAAAAAATAACAATTTATTTAACAAAATATACGTTGGAAGTCGATATTAACTTTTAACAAAATTATTAAAACGTCGTAACTTAACGTTTCTCTTAATTTTAAACCAAATTTAAAACGTCGTCACCTCAATTTTATTTCTCACACTCGCATTTATCCATCGGCAATCACACTATGTAATAACAGCATTACAAAAAAAAATAATCGTAAAGCGTTGAATCCTCGCGTATTATTTTGTTAATCAAAATATTTTACAAAATTACAAAGTGGACTCGAAACGCTGGATTCAACACTGAACAAGAACGTCGGCTTACCAAGCAATTGAGCGTCGCCCTCATTGTAGCCAAATATACCATATTTTTAATGGTAAAAATAAATTGATAATATGGTTTATCATTATTATCATTGATATTGTTTTTTAATTATTAAGTATTAAAGTATTAAATTCAAATTTACAACTATCACAACTACAAAAATGTAAAAAATTTTTCAAAATATATGTGAAATTAAAAGCTTACAACTGATCATTTAGTTTATCAATCTGAGCTAAAAAGTATTCGCGGCTTATTGATATAAAATTTTATCAATGCTGCTAGATATTGTACGAAAAGTGATACTTTAAATGATTTCTATTGAAACTTTATAAACATTCAATTTCTGCGGAAAAAATACAAACTTTGAATTGAAAATTTTTTTAATAACAAATAATGTTGAAATTTTTCTTTAATATAAAATCCTTATAATTAATTAGTGAATAACTTTCCATATGTATTTTTCTAAATATATTTTCTTCTAATTCAATTGCATTTAGTAACTAGAGTCAATACTTAAAAGAGCTAGAATTGTTTGATTTTGCTTTCTTCGGAAAAGTCAGCTGATCAAGATCTGAGTAATTCTGTTCGAGTACTGTACAGATACTACAAACGTCTTGATGATTGTAGCCTGTAGGTGGCACTACTTGTTAATTAAGCGAAGTTTGAAACGATGAAACGAACGAATCAACCGATTTTGACCGGACTGGTGGCGATCAACGTGGTTTTTTGAGGTTAAGAGCTGATTAGTTTTTGGAATTGTACCTTTAAGCCGTTTAAAAGTTATTCCAAAAAAACCACAACAACAACAACAACAACAACAACAACAACAACAACAACAACAGCGAGTAGAACGACATTTAGAATTATTGTCTACCCCTCGCTTACGCAATCAAGCACCGCAAGCTGCACGACGACCTCGATTTGCGGCAATCAGTCCGCAGCCAGGTCCGAGTCAGCAGTCTGGCTCAAGCACTGCAGCTCCACCACCACATGTAAACTCAACACCACCACCACCACCACCACTACCACCACGTCGTGGTGTAAGCTGGGATTCACCAGCATCAACCCCTAAAGCACCACGACGACTGAAGAGGTGGAGGGCTGGAATACCACCGCCACCACCACCCTTGTCACCAGCATCTCCACAAGCGTCAACATCAAGTGTACCAGGAATAGCAGTGGTAGAAGAATGGGCACCCTCACTGCTACCAGAACTAGATCTGGTGACACCCCCTTCGCGACGATGTGAGTTTTGTAATCACAACTCCAACTCGCGTCGTCGCTTAGTTGGAAATTCACCAACGTCGTCAACAGCAACAACAGAGCTGTTGTCAGAAAGACGTTCAGATGCTGAAAATCGTTCATCATCAGTGTCACCAATTAGATTCGATGGGCGTTCACCATCACCATTTTCAATTTCTGACTTTTCAATTTCAGATATTGAAAATGATGATAATGAATATTTTAATAATAGCTATTAAAATATTAAACGTATTATTTTACAATGATAATTATTGATTATTATTATTTTTTAATTTTATTTTAATTATTATTATTACTATTCTATATATATATATATATATATATATATATATATATATATATATATATATATATATATATATATATATATATATATATATATATTGTTATGTCCAAATTAATTATAATTAAATAATTATTGGTAGAGTGGGCCTTGAGGAGGCTCGGACACGCTTTTAGATAGATTTTCTCTTGTAGATAAACTACAAGAGTTTTATTTTTAATGTGGATTTCGAACGCCTCCCGGTATCCAGGAGTTCCAAACGGCGAATTTAAAGAGAAGTCGATTACAGGAACCGAACTTACCTTCGTCCCTTATGAATTCAATTGTTGATTTAAATTTGAGTTGTCGATCGGTAAATCCTGGATTGGTTTCTCTTCCTTCTCTCGTGGTTGAGATCGATGTAATGAAAGAGGTTCAGGAACTAATCTTAGAAATAATGGGTTCCACGATATTCGGAGTTTTACTGTTTATTCAAAATTTTAGCCCTACGGGCGAGACGCACTCAATGGTCAATATTTCACTTAATAACTATTTACTTATAACTATATTCAGTGATTTAGAATGTTTAATTATGAGTTCGTGAACAGAGTAACGACTCCGGCGAATATTTAGATCCACCCTTAATTAAATAACAGATCGAAAAGTTGGAATTTAGAGAAAGATATCACTACGGACAACGGGGCCCTCGATCCTGCTCGAAGAGCACACTGGCGCGATTCGTAGATGATATAATTTAAAGAATCAAATAGGACAATAGTGAATTTAGAAGTTTGTATAAGCGACCTAGTGCTTTATACTGCCTCGTACGTAACGCGGTACGGGGACACACACGGCTTCTACGAGGATACCTTCCCTCGTATTCTTTGATAAAAGATTGAACGCACGTGCCGCGTTGCTTAGAGTTTTTAAGCCCTCGGGTCGCGACTTTTGGGAGGGAATTGAATTTTGTTATTGGTATAAAATTGCAAGTTTGACAGAACGTGGGCATGGTGTGCTCAAGGCGTGATCGAGGTGTTGTCCGATTGTCCTTCAAAGTGCAAGCGCTGCACTTTTCGTCGTGAGGCAGAGACCCCGAGTGTTATATGAGGCGACGCCGGATATAACAGCATCCCCCCCCCCAAAGAAGGAGTGCTTCGGCATCCCTGCTTTTGAAAATTCGGGAGTCTCCCTTCTGTCGAACCGTCATCGCTTGACTTTATTTCTTATTTAATAGTTTTATTTTTTAACATTCTAATATTTATCTTTTACTTATTGAGTGCGCTTTTGCCCTTAACATGAATACATATTTATAGTAGTAGATAATTTATTGTATATAGTTAACAAAAAAAAAAAATTATTATTTTATAATAGTATATTGTTTAGTCGTTACATTTAATTTAAATTTGCCCGCGTTGTCTTGTTGGCAGAGTTACTGTTTTATCAGTAGTAGGGGCACTTTTAGTTTTTGTGTGATTATTGCGTACAGATGAGGTTCTTGTCTTGCGCGCGATGATTTAAAGTTAGTCATCTGGTGGCGCATTAAATCTTATTATATTCCCGCTCTTTTATATCTTTGCTGAGCAGGGGTTTTATTGTTTTAACTCGTGGCAAAGTGTTAAGTGTCGGCGTAAGGAGAAATAGCGAAGATTTAGTCTTAATAAAATAGTACTGTAAGGTGTTTGTGTTGCGTAGTGGAAGAAAGAAAAGAAGATTTTGGTGATGTATACCAGTAAGAGGAACTATGAAGGATATGGAACTTGGTTCCAATATGTGACTGCTGTTTTCCGGGAGCGGGTGAGTTTCTAAAATTATTAGTAATAATACAAAGAAAATGAAGAAGTTAAATAATGAATTTTTACAGGATTTGCGGTACGGAGTGGAACTGTTACGTGCTTTGCAGGGACCAATTACTCCGGGAGAGGCTATTGGGGTCGTTAGGCATCTTTGCGATCTTTTTGGGCCTGTGGCTCCAGAAGTAAGAAAGGCCGCCGCCTTCTATTTTTTGTTTGAGTTGGAGGATCCAGGCACTTATGAAGAGGTGGTCGCTCCCAATTTTTTGGAGATCGCAACATTGCGGATTGCGATAACCGAATTTGTTTATCAAGGTCTTGCCTTGTAAAGTAAGTTTTGGTATTTCTTTCTCGCCCCTTTTTTTTGAAAGAAAGAAGAGAGAAAAAAAAATTTTGTTAAAATAAAAGGAATTTTTGCAGGGTGTCAGGTTTTTGCTGACTGGGCCCGTATCACAACGTCTCCCGGCCACTTGCTATTGGAACCAAGATCAGGTGATGATAATATATAAAAAAAATTGTACTTTTTATGTTAAATATTTTTAAATAGAGTTAAAAATAAAACTAACACAAAAAAAATAGAAAGTGGAAAAAGTTTTTTTTTTTTGTTTAATTTAGTTATTAGATTTAGTAATAGTTTTAATATAATAATTTAAGCTTTTTAATAAGGTCGTTGGGTAAGCAGTTGGATAGATGAAGGGGATTAGTTGGGGACTTGGAAGGGACCGTTTGTGTGTGTTAGTAGGTAGGCGTGGTTGGGAGGCGGTTATTAGCAATTAGTGGTAATGAAGTCGACTAGCTTGGCTACTGTTCCTTGTTACCATCGCTTCTTGTATGGTAATTAGTTCGCCGCGGTTAAAATAGAGCTCTCATTGATTTATGTGTTGGATCTTTTTAATAATTCAACCGCCGACAGATGACTCACTTTATACTAATTTGAAACGATAGAAACATTATATTTAATTTGCTGAGTTCTATATTGCAGGTTGCTATTTATTACACAAAATTTGTATTGTAGAGGGAAAGAAGAGGGGGGGAAAAAAAATAAAAAGAATTGAAAAAGAAGAGAAAAAAAAATTTTTTTTTTTTTGAAATTAATATTCTTTAAAAAAATTTTTTTTTTGTTATTGATTCTTTCCTTTTCTTTCTCTCACGGGGATGAAATATATAGGTACGATGTATGTGCTTAATTCTAATGTTTATTTAATAACAATAAAAAAAAGAAGAATATATAGATATAGATGTAATTTTACAGGGATATTTTCTGTCTTGTTTTTAAATTTTTATTCATTCTAGTCATAGTCGTAGTCGGCGAGTCGAATGCCGGTCCGGGCTGGAGTTAATGGTGTTACCATCTGTCGTCCGTGAGTTCCTGGTAGACTCTGTTGGTGTCTTGCTGGTCCTGGAGATCTTGACCGAGTTGGGTACGTTAAAATTGTGTCCGTGAGTTCGAATGTTTCGTTCGTCTTTCCTTGGAACGATTTTTGTTTTTTTGTTTTAAATTTTTGCAGAGGTTTGAGGCAGTTGCAACAACAACCGTAGTAATAATATCCAAAGAAAAGTGCGAGGGATGTTATAATTGAGAGCACTGCGCCTGTGTTTGCGATTGTGACGTACCGATGTTTTGACTCTTCTTGATGGTGAAGTCCAATTCTCGTGAGTCTGTTCTCGTTTCCTTCGAGGCTGTCGCCCCATGGAGAGAGTAGGGTATTTTCCCCTACTGGTTCTTCGGCGATGTTTGTTAGCAGATGAGGTGGTTTTGGTTTTTCGGTGAGGTTAGTCACCAAATGTGTTAAGTTTATGGTGGGGAAGGCGAAGATACTGATTGTGTCTGTTTCTTCTTCGGTCCCTTTGATTACGAGATGATTATTTGTTAGGACGCAGCCGGGGGACAAGGTGAAGGTGCCCGAGCCATGGATCTGGTGTTCGATGCATATTTTTGAATCGCATGTTGTTATAAAGTTTTTTGGCTTACAGGTGGAATAAGCCCAGGAATTTGATTGATGTAATTTTATTAGTTGCGTTGAACATTTAGGCAATATTTGGACGTCACATTGTTTCATTGTCTCGTTGTTTGGCTTTAAATAGAGCTGTAGTTCGCACTCTGTGTTGTCTTTTATTGGTTTGAGGGGGACGTTAATTTCACAGGCTAGGTCTGTTGAAATTGTTTTGCAATTTTTTATGGTTTCCGTGTCCGCTAAAAAGTATTGATCTTGGAGGGCGTCTATTGCGAGATAATCCTTGCTTGGGCGGATCAGTAGGCTTCTCATGGCTCCTCCGATTGTTTGAGGGACAGGTATAGGTCTTATTTGATATAGTTGGAGTGTGACTTGGTTGAACAATGGTAGGGTGATTATAATTAGGAATTTATTATCTATTCTTCCCGTGTTCACCTTTGCGATGTTGGAAAGGGTCTGGAGATTTACGTGGTCCACTGGTTGAGGGGGATTTAGGTTGGGAAAACGTGTCGTAATATCTCTTGTTGCATTTTTCAGTTGGTCTGGTGAAAGAATTCCTCCTGGGACGACCCCTCTCTTAGCGTCTTCTATCGCTGACTCAGCTTCCTTGAGGTAGCGTAATAGACTCGACGTTCTTTGTACTCTTTCGTCGGCTCTTTGCATAAAATGTAGACGTAGTTTTATTTTCTCGATCGCGCTCCCGACCTTGGTGGCGTAGCTGTTGATTGTTTTGGACAACAGGGTGACTCTGGCCTTAGTGTTGTTTTGATCGGAGATGATTTTGTTTATTTCTGATTTTATCATATGCGTTGAGTTGTTTACGAGTGTTGTTATCTCTCTTTGGTCGTTGTATAATTTGTCTCTTTCATGAGAAATGTGTTCGTGGTCGTCGTAATCCATAAGTCCGAAGGCTTTTCGAGCTATGGATCCTACGAATCCAAACCAGGGGGTCCTTCGGTTTCGGATTTTAGTTGATGTAGTACTGTCTGCTTGTTTTAGATTTTGTCTTAATCGATTGATTACATCCTCTCTGTCTCTTTCTAAGTCTTTTAATATAGCTTCTTTTCCCAGAATTGCGCACTCCGGGGGAGAGAAGTATGATAGACAAGTTTGGCGGCATTCTTTATCGCTGTATGATGACATCTCTTGCCAAGGAGATATATTTATGATGGTTCCGACGTCTATGGTAGAGATTATTTTCCATTCTCGTTCTATTAGATGGATAGTTTTGTATTTTTCGTATAGGATTCCTGGATTGGATGAAGCTGGCTGAATTATTAGAGCGTCTTGACCTGATTCCACAAATATGATGAGTAGGCAGCATATGTTGACTTGGAGTAGCCGCATATTTATTATATTATTTTTTTTCGTATCGTGTTACTTGGTGTGGACATGATCGTCTGTAACAGGAGTGTGTTTATTTTATTCAATAGCTCTTTTCAGTTTGCTGGGATGTTTGATTCCGCGTTTTCCATTGGGAAGTTCCAATGTCAGACAGCCCTTATCGGTAATTTCTACGATCTCAAAAGGACCTTTATAATAGATATCGAGTTTATTTTTCCGAGTTTCGTTCAAATTGTAAGCGAAATCTCCTACTTGAAAATCTATTGGATGTAAGTTTTTATCGAATCTTTCTTTAGATCTTAATTTTGATTCGACAAGTGAATCGCGAGCGACAGTCCAGGTGTGATTTAATCGATTCATTAGGTCAATCAGATAATCGGGGTATATTTCAATTTTTTCATAATCGGGGAACTCGGTTGGAGCGCGAGCCTTTTTACCGAAAACTAACTCGTGAGGCGTGAATTTTGTCCCACTATGGACCAAGGTGTTATAGTTAAACATGGCCATGGGTAAGTATTCATCCCAGTCTGAGAAGGATTGACAAACACTCTGAGATATTCAACAAGAGTTTGATGGCTTCTCTCCAGTGATCCGTTAGCTTGAGGATAGTATCCAGAAGTTGTTACTCTTCTTATTTTTAATATTTCCGACATTTTTGCCAAGAGTTTTGAAGTGAATGATGTTCCTCTATCCGACAAGATCGTTCTCGGACATCCGTATAGGCAAATATATTGATTGATCAGGGCCTCTGCGATTGTTTGGGTCCTGATATCCGGTATTGCTATAGCTGCGCAATGTTTTGTAAAATTATCCTGTATAGTGAGGATATGTAAGTTGCCCTCTGCGGTCATAGGTAGTGGCCCTACGGTGTCGATCGAGATTTTTTCGAACGCGTCGGACGGTGTATCGGTGATTACCATAGGTTGTTTAGTTTTTATTCTGGATAATTTCTTCTGTTGACAAGTGTCGCATCTCAGGATGTATTGGTAAGTTTGTTCTTTCATTCCTGGCCAGTAGAAATTTTCTCTTATTCTCCAATAAGTCTTGAGGACTCCTTTAAGTCCTCCGATCAGGCTTGCGTGTTTTTCTTTGATGATTTCGGGTCGTAGTTCTTCGGCTGGTACGGAGATTTCTCCGTCACAGAGCGTTATTTGTACAGGGCAATCTCGTAGTTCTTTCATCAGGTGTTGTTGTATATTTATGGACCCGAATCCATCTCCATTTTGAGCCATTCTTAGGGAGTGAATTTTGTTCACTCGTTCTAATGCGAGGTGAAAGCTTTGAAGGCCGTTTATTAAATCTTCACTGGATATTTTAGTCCGATGATATTCTCTGACAAAGATAGAGAAAATCCGATATTTGCCAATTTTTGTCACCAGGAAGTCTCCTTTACGTGGTTTGGCCTGTTTCAGATCGTCAACATCGATGAATTTGAGGTCACGGAGTAACTTTGCTGTTGGGGTGGCTAGTTCGCAGTCTGTAGTGAGAAAGTGAGCGATGTTATCTCGAGCGTAAGTGAGTCAATCTCGGCTTTTTAATAGTTCCACTACTCTTAGTTCGTCGGGTCTATCTGACACTGGATCTTCCGAGTTTATATATTTTTCCATCCCCCCCTCTAGGTTTTTGTTTAGAGGCTGGTTATTGTTTGGCATTGTTTTCTCATCGGAGGAAGTTTCTAGAGGTTCTATGATGATTTCTCCTTTTCTCTCTTGACTGTGAAACCTTATTGGCGTGGGAGGGTCATTGTTTGCCGTTTGGAGTTGCAATTTCTGGATTTTGTTGAGCTGTCGAGGATGTTTCTCGTGAAATCGTGTCTTCTTTTTCGTTAGATAATTCCGGAGACATAGGTGGATTATTTGTTATACCCGGGGTTTGAGGTATAGGTTCCAGAAAAGAGACTATTTTCTTTGATTTTTCTGTGTTCTCGGACGCTGTAGATCCGAAGTCTAAGAACCGGCTGGAGCTTGCGCCAGGTGAGTCTGCGGTATTTATTGTAGGTAGTTCTGATAGTCTGGTCCTCATCTGAGTGATGACAGATTGATCTGGTATGGGTCTATACGGGGTTGACCCTTGGTGATCGCTAGTGTCGATTATTGATCTTGACTCTGGATCCCACTTGATGCCCTGTGATTCAAAATTTTCTATCATTGTACGAACTAAAGTTGGTGTTTCTGGGGCCAATTGGATGGTGGTATCAGTGATGTCGGTTCTAGGTGAGAAGTCATCTGTAGGAGATTTTTCTTGGTTAATTTCCGGGCTTTTCGTTGTAGGTCGAGTTACGATTACCGTGTCGTCTGGTTCGCTGATGTCACTGTACTATCCTGGTCCTCGTTTGCTTCTTCCGAGATAAACTCATTTATGGTTATTTCAGCTTCTTCGCTGGCTTCTTCGTTGAATGTCTTTTCCAGTGATCTTATTTGTTTAAAATTTTCGATAGATCTTTTTACTTCTTTTATTACGTCAGGACTTGGCACAGGTACTGGTCGCCACCAGCGGGAATTTCCTTTAGGAATTGTTGGTGATAAGGGAGGTCGGGATGGGGTATGGATTTGATCATCGGATAATTCTTCAATTGTTCTAATGGTGTTTTGAATGTTAGGAGTATTTTCTATGGATGATTCAGTGATTTCTCCAGACGATTCTGTCTGTTGTGGAACTATGGGGGTCTCTTCTTCTTCTTCATCTCCATCGTCGCCAGAGTCAAAATAGGCCGGAGGAGTTAGTTCCCTAATTGAATCTCTAGCTGGTAGAGATGGACTAGCTTCCCCCCTCTTGGTTCTGGAGTGTGGAACACATCGTCATCTCCAACGTGGTCTTGACCCAACCCTTCGGCTTCTTCGTCGTTGCTGGAAGTGGCGGGTTCCATGTAATTAATGGGATTCTTATGAGATCCTCTGCGTAGTTCCGACCGGAATCGAGAAGCAATCGTTTGTCGAATCTCTGGAGCGCTCTTGAGGGCTGGCCGATTTTTTGAACCTAAAGGTCGTCCAGGGCGGCGTTTTGGAGGATCTGAGGTGATTTTCTCAACTCCTGTTGCCGGTAACAAGACGGCTTCTGGTATGTTTTCTTGGCTGGTGATTCTAGAGGGCTCGTTAGGCGTTTCCTCCTTTTCTTGGAGCTCTTGTTTTCCTTCTGGACGTCCTGTAGGGTTGTATGAGAGTGCATCCGCGTATTGATCTCCGACGTTGGTCCGGATAGCGATCTTGAAGTAGAATTCGTTGATTTTTGATCGCCATTTCCGTTGTCTGTCTGTGAGATCGTGTGTGTCTCGTAGCCAGGCTACACAGGCCTTTTTTGTTTGAACGGTGAATTTTTTTCCGTATAAATAAGGATGGAACTGCTGGATGGCATATACAACGGTGAGACATTCTTTTTCGTCCGGAGTATAGCGTAGTTCTGCGTCACGTAAGACTCTGGATGTGCATGCTACAATTTTTTCATTTTTATTTAAATTTTCTGCTGGGTCAGTGGAGTCTAATTCTTGGCTCAGGATACCCGCTATGCCTTCTTCTGAAGAACTGACCGCTAAGATGAAGGGCTTGTCAAGATCTGGTAATGAAAGGGTTGAATTTTTGCACAAGGCGTTCTTGATGTCTTGAATGGCCCTTTCGGCTTCTTCGGTCCATTTAAAAGGTTTCGTTTTTCGCGTTAAATCGGTTAACGGTTTAGCTTGAAGGGTGTAATTATCGATGAATCGGCGATAGTAGTTTGCCAGGCCGAGGAATTTTCTCATCTCTCGTTGGTTACGGGGATTCGGAGCGTCTCGGATTGCTTGAATTTTTTTTAGGATCAGGTTTCACTCCGTCTCGAGAGATGACATGTCTGAGATAGTCGACTTCTGAGCACAAAAATTTGCATTTGTCTGGTTGTAGTGTGAGCCCTGCGTCTCGGAGTACTCGAAATAATCGTCTGAGGCGGATTCCATGTTCTTCTAGAGAACGAGCGTGGAGGATGATGTCGTCTAAATAAATTAGTATCCATGGTAAGCAGCTCAAAGTTGAATTCATCATCCTTTGGAACGTGGCTGGGGCTCCTTCTAGTCCGAAGGGCATTCTGGCGTACTTGAAGTGTCCGAATGGAGTGGAGAATGCAGTTTTGTGGGCGTCTTCGGGGTCCATTTCTATTTGATGAAACCCACTGGCGAGATCGAAGACGCTGAAATAGAGAGCATCTCCTAGTTGATCCAGGATGCCGACTATAGAGGGTAATGGGTATGCGTCTCCTATGGAGATTTTATTTAGATCTCTGAAGTCGATTACCATTCTCCATTTCATGGCTCCTGTTTTGGGGTCTGCCTTCTTTGGGACGACCCATACCGGGGAATTATATGGAGATTTAGAGTTTCGTATAATTCCCTGTTCCATCAAGCTGTCGATTTGCCGTTGGATTTCGTCTTGGTGTTGTTTAGGGAAACGATATTGTTTCACGTTGACTGGTTTATCAGTTATAGTCGGAATCTTACAGGTTGCTCGATTAGAACATCCTAATTTGTCACCAAGTAGGTGAAAGATGTCGGTGAAGTCTTGGACGATGTCGGTGATTTGTTGTCGCTGTTTTATATCGAGATGTTGTAGTGGAAATTTATTTAAAATTTCCGTTGCCCGTTGTTCAATGGTCTTGATCTTTGCTGGACCGTCGTCTGTAGAGTCACTGGAACTGTTGAGTGTCTAGTTCGATTTGAAGCGTTGATATTTTCCGAGTAGAAGCGGACATGCTAATTCGATTTTGGGACCACCGCCTACCGCGAGCATTTGAGATTCGCAGGATCCTCGCTTTATGATGAACGGGATCGGACGAACCGGCTGACTTCTAAGGACCATTGTATGCCAATAAAATGAGATGTTGGCTTGTTCTTTGGCATGAAATTCGCTGCCGAGGATGGCTAGGTAGCCTCCTAGTCGGCGAGGTACTATCCGGAACGGGATGGCCTTGTCGAACAGACTGAGTGTGACGAGTCCGATGATCGGTTGTTTGTTTGTTCCGATCCCGTTCACTTGCCCGAAATTTTCGTAGATGAAGGTGGTGTCATCTGCTAGGGCTTCGATGCTGATGAAATTGTAGTTTGCTCCGGAATCAATCAGTATTTCACAGATGTTGTTAAGAAATTTTGGGTTTTTAACCGTGATAACTGGTCCCCGGCCGGTGACTAGGGCGATTCCATTTACTAATTGTGTTGACGGTACATGGCTGCTATCATTTGTTGAGGCAGTTGGGGCTGGCTCCTCTTTACCTCGGTCGGACGAGCGCCCATCAAGTTTAAAGAAGGCTCTAAAGGATCTTCCTCTTTCTTGAGGTTTCTCTTCGGGCAGCCTGGGCAGTTGCAGATCTCTGAGCTTTTAATGTGTCTTTCTAACAGTACTAGTGATGACTCAGAGTATATCCCCATTGATGTAACTAGGGATGGCCCTTGCGGCGGTTGGGTTGATTGCACTATTCCATGTGTTCTTGTTTGCTGGTATTGGGGACGTTGATTTTTCGCAAAATATTCGGGGTTTTGGGAAGAATATTGGGGTTTAAATTGTGGGGGGTATTGAGGATTATATTGAGGGTTGTAGGGAGGACGGGAGGTGTAGGGTTTGTAGGAAGGATTATAATTTCCAGGGTGATTTGGATTTTGATAGGGAGTTCGATATTGGGAATTTCTTTGTGTGTGATTGTTGTTATTTTGAGGATAGTTATTGTTGACGGAATACGCCATCGCTTGAGGATCTTCGCAATCTGCATGTTCGCATTCGTTGTTTCCGCAAGGTGATAGTCCATACCAGCCTTGAGTTGCAACTGGATAGTCTTCGTAGTATTGTGGTTCTTCGGTAGCGAAATTTGATATGCTTGGTGCATTGTAAGCGAATGCGACCGGTTTCGGATTGACATAGAGATCTGTTTCCGGTTTGGACCACGGGTGTCCATGGGCTGGGGGTCCTTGTTGATTATTTTGGAAATATCCTCGTGGGCCGTTATTGCGAGGATAGTGATTCCCATTCTGATCTTGAGGAAATTCTCTTTGTGAAGGTTTCGGATTTTGAAGCCTCATGTTGTTATCGTATTTTAGTATTTGTTCTTGAATTGACTCATATAGCGCGGTTAACGTTGTGTGCTGTTGAGTCGAGGCAAGGCATTTCAAATAATCTGGTAAAGATTCGAAAAATAGATCAACCGCCAGACGGTGAGCTTGATTGGTAATTGCTACGCGATCGGCGTCTGGGACTGCAGCCTGTATTTTACGAAGCATAGATCTTAATCGGTAGTAGAAGCTCTCGAATGCATCGAATTTTCCCCTCTGGGCTGAGGTTAATTTTGCTAAGTTTATTCGAAGCGGGTCTCCAAGCCGAAAGTGGCTTCGTAGAACGTTGACGAGTTCTTGTACGGTTCGGATTTCCATATCTTCGACGACGTTTCTTGCACGACCCCTCAGCTTCCGGAGGATGCGTCCGATAAAGGGCTGTTGATTATTTTCGGGCATCATATGTAGCCAATCTTTTAGACGGTTGTCGAATTCTTCATAGCTGACATCTCCGTCTCCGGTGAATGTGGGGAGAGCCTCTTCCATTTCTTTGGTGATTTTATAGTAGTCCTTCTCGGGTTCATTCCGCGTGAGGTCGAATAATTTGACTCCTTGTCGATTACCTTCATTGTTGTCTTCCTCTTGTATCCTGCGGAGCCGCTCCGCTTCTCTGGCCCGTTCTGCTGCTGCTGCCGCTTGTTCTGGATTTGGAGGTGCCATTGTTGTTGTTTTATACAATTTCGAGATCTAAGGTATTTTGAATAGTCCGACTGGAGCTGGGATGTTACTTATTATCCTAGGCTTCTTAGATGGCGTTTCTTCGACGAAGGTAGGATCTTCCCAATAACGCGATTCAAAACCCGACGGCTGGAAGTTCTATTCGAGACAGATATCCTTGGGTCAGTCCTGGATTTTTGATGGGAACTGGGGCGAACATTTTTGTTCTGGGAGGAACGGTAAAGATAGACGGTTCGAAGATGTCTAGGCTAAAAGGTATAGGCTCTAGAGGTCGAGCCATGACGGTAAGAGTTTGTGCTCGCGGTAGGCGGTGGTCCCAAAATCGAATTAGCATGTCCGCTTCTACTCGGAAAATATCAACGCTTCATTATAGACACAGGAGGAGACGTCACGATCATCAATAAATCAGTCCTTCAACCTGGAACTTACATAAACCCGAATAACCGACCGAGGGTTAACGAAGGTAGGATCTTCCCAATAACGCGATTCTATTAAGGGGCGGTGGTAAATTTGACCGTTAAAGAAGTCTGAATAAGCTTTTCGGATTTGAAATTTAAAACCGCTTCGCGAATGTCGGACCATCAATATATATTTTTATTGGTGCTATAGTTAGCACTTCATGAGTTCGATAACAAAGGAGAAAAAAAATTTTCTTTAACAAACAAATAAAACAAACAAAGAAAATTTCAAATAAACAAAAAAAATTGTTAGTGCTGTGTAGCTCTCAAAATTTTCCAATAGAGTTTTGTTGCTCGATAGACAGCAGCAAAATTCCGAGAGGGAGATTTTGTGTCGCAAGGGTGTGAAGAATAAGCCCACAATTTACTAAATCGAAGAATCGACCTCGAGAACGATCCTCGTTGCTCGTAAAACAGCAGCAAGGTGTTTCGAAATGACCTTTTGGTCAAGGAACTGCTAGTATTGTAACAGCACCCCGTAAGCAAATTGAAAAGTTTAATCAGCACTAGTTCACAGCTGTTAATATGATAAAATAATAAGATAAAAATAATAAGATGTGGACGAACTTGAAAAGAATTTTTCGTGTCAGCAAAATTGAAACGCGATAGCTAAGTGTGTTTGCGACGGGTAAGTTCAACGGACGATGCGTTAAGGAACTAAAAGTCTTAGTCAGCAAAATTTCTTTTTCAATGCAACAGTCTAATATTAAAATAATAAAATGATATTGAAGGAATGATTAAAATAATGTTTTAAAGCAAATAAAAATATATTTTTTTTTTTTTTGTTGAGGACCGACGCCCTAGTCTAACATAACAATATTTCGTTTGAGAGCTGATTTTTGCGTTAGCAAAACTAATTATTAAAGGACTCGGTGAGTTTAAAGAGTGGGATTAAAATTTATATTAATAAACTGGAATGTCTGAATCAGCAAAAAAAAAAAATTTTATATGCAAGAATTTAACGATAGAATAATGAATCGATATTTTACTCGGAATAAGAAAAAATTTAAACTTTATGAGCCAACGCCCTAGACTGAAGGAAATTTAAAATAAAGACGGTATTTAAAGGATCGATCAGTTCATAAGGGAAAAGAATTTCCGTTTTCTAAATTTTGAGTGACAATTTTGCCAAAATTTTCGAAAAGTTAAAGAATTTTGAAAATTTAAATAGGACTTTCGTTTGTGGTAAGCCGAAAGGATGCGTTCGAATCCCACCGCTGCCACCATAAATCTGATCTGTTATGTCCGAATTAATCATAATTAAATAATTATTGGTAGAGTGGGCCTTGAGGAGGCTCGGACACGCTTTTAGATAGATTTTCTCTTGTAGATAAACTACAAGAGTTTTATTTTTAATGTGGATTTCGAACGCCTCCCGGTATCCAGGAGTTCCAAACGGCGAATTTAAAGAGAAGTCGATTACAGGAACCGAACTTACCTTCGTCCCTTATGAATTCAATTGTTGATTTAAATTTGAGTTGTCGATCGGTAAATCCTGGATTGGTTTCTCTTCCTTCTCTCGTGGTTGAGATCGATGTAATGAAAGAGGTTCAGGAACTAATCTTAGAAATAATGGGTTCCACGATATTCGGAGTTTTACTGTTTATTCAAAATTTTAGCCCTACGGGCGAGACGCACTCAATGGTCAATATTTCACTTAATAACTATTTACTTATAACTATATTCAGTGATTTAGAATGTTTAATTATGAGTTCGTGAACAGAGTAACGACTCCGGCGAATATTTAGATCCACCCTTAATTAAATAACAGATCGAAAAGTTGGAATTTAGAGAAAGATATCACTACGGACAACGGGGCCCTCGATCCTGCTCGAAGAGCACACTGGCGCGATTCGTAGATGATATAATTTAAAGAATCAAATAGGACAATAGTGAATTTAGAAGTTTGTATAAGCGACCTAGTGCTTTATACTGCCTCGTACGTAACGCGGTACGGGGACACACACGGCTTCTACGAGGATACCTTCCCTCGTATTCTTTGATAAAAGATTGAACGCACGTGCCGCGTTGCTTAGAGTTTTTAAGCACTCGGGTCACGACTTTTGGGAGGAAATTGAATTTTGTTATTGGTCTAAAATTGCAAGTTTGACAGAACGTGGGCATGGTGTGCTCAAGGCGTGATCGAGGTGTTGTCCGATTGTCCTTCAAAGTGCAAGCGCTGCACTTTTCGTCGTGAGGCAGAGACCCCGAGTGTTATATGGGGTGACGCCGGATATAACAATATATATATATATATATTGCATTTTTTTTTTCTATCACTAAAAACATTTCTCATCATTATCATAATCATCGTCTTCATCATTATTAAGCTAATAAAAAGTAAGTATTATTATTATTATTGACTAAAACATTTTTTTTTGTTTTGACGTGATAACGTCTTATAAATTGATGAACACCGTCAACGTTCATGAAAAAGTGTCACGTTCCACCTGAGTCTGTACGTGCAAGTGAGAGCATGCAACAAGCGATAGAGAGGTACGATCAAGCAGATGATAGAAAGACCCAAGCTTGTTACACATATATATATCTCTCTCTCTTCTTGTGTGACATTAGAGCTGTTATGTCCACCCGTAAATTTTTTTAAATTTAAATCACCCGCACAGATGGAAGACTTCTCCATGCGCAAAAGCCACAATAAAATATAAGCTACGTGACTGCTGGTTGACTAGCGGGGACTTTTGCAAACTCAGCACCGCGAGCATTTAAAAACGAGAAACGGAGACCGCTCCTGGTCTTTGTTAATTAATTCGACTTCCGCGTTTAATTGACGGGCCCGTGCCTTGTAGAGTCCTTTGCTTTAATTTGCACTGCACTTAAAGGAAGTTTGGACGCGGTTTAACCGGCAGGCCACGTATTAATTTTAAGTATCTTAGAGAGTCGTCTTCTCAAAGTTCTAATTTGCCCTGCACTTAGGCGAGAATTCGGCCAGTAAGTAAATCATAGAGAACCGTATTCTCAAAGTTCTAATTTGCCCTGCACTTAGGCGAGAATTCGGTCATTAAGTTTATTCAAAATTTCCTAAAAGCTAGTTTGCGCACTTTACCCTACGGGGGACTGGAGGACGTTAGCTCAACCAAATCAATAAAATTCATTAAAATAAATTACGTTAAAATTAAAATTGCGAAAGTGTAAGTTTTGTGGTTATAAAAATAAATATCAAAAGAAGTGAAATCAGTTTCGAGTTAATTCATTTCTTAAAAATAAGAAGCCCTTAAAGTAAGCAGCCCCAAATCCATCCAACTTAATCCGCTGCAAGGACCAACCAGAGGGCCAATTCAAGGAAAAGGCGCTAACAGCAGCCCCGGAATCACGGATCCGGTAACAACAAAAATCCTGCAAAGAGTAAGTACATCTATTCTTAATAAAATCCGTGTTCAGTCTCAAACGAAGGCGTGATAAATTAGTCCGTCGAAAACGTCCCGCATAAATAATTAAAACAACGGAATTAAAACTCCGTTGCGTATTCTTTAAACCGTTAGTCCAAACCTCCACCGTTTACGCTACCACTTAAACGCCCTTGGACATAACATAAAGAACACTGGTAGCAGCGGTGGGATATCGAGTACGAAATTATTTAACTTTCGTTTGAGAAAATTTAAATTCTCTAAAATTATTTTTCTTTTCTTTTTCGTACTATCTAAATCTTTATTAACATCAAGTAAATTCCACTGTTAAGTAAATTCTAGTTTTGACAGTTTAAAATCTCTTTCTTAAAAACTAAATTTATCAGTTTCTTTTATTCTTAAATTTTATAAATTTTCAAGTCTTATTTAAAATTCGTAAAATCTTTTTGTATATATCATTAACTCCAGAAAGTCTAATTTTTGCTTAACAATTTTTTTTGTTCACATCAAAATTTTGTCTTATAATTTGCTAAAGAATTTCGTTTTCAATTTTTTTTATTTTTATTTAAAGAAGTTAAAAAATTAAAATAAAATCATTTCTTTTCATTATCTTTTTCACCTTCTATAATAATTTTCTTTTCTTAATCTAATAATAGAATAAAGATTCGCTGACGAGGTGCGGCTCGCATCACGCGGACTCACACGTGCATCTCTTGTCAGCAAAAGTATTATACGTCCGTTTAAAGAATTATTTTGATAATTAAGCAGTTTACGAGTATTATTTTTAAATTCTATTATTCAAATTTTATTTATAAAAGTTTATTTTTGCCTTTCATCATTTTAATCTATTTCTAGAAATTAGTTAACAAGAACTTATTTTGGCTAAAAGTTATTTTGAACCCTTTACACTCATACCTACACATTACGAGAAGGGTGCTTTGAATTTAGCACCTTCTCTACACGAAGGTTTCCAGTTCTGGAAAGATGCTTAACAGCACTTTCTTTAGCTGAGAAAACTTTCACAAAACTCAACTCTTGGGAAGGGTGCTTTGAATTTAGCACCTTCCCTTGATCACATTTACTTGGCTAAAAATAAAATTTTTACCAAAATAAGTCAGAAAAAAAAACTTAAATATTCGAAAATTTTTTTAAAATATTTGTTTATATATATAAAATTTTTTTTCTCTCCCAGAATTTCTCTCCTCTCCAGAATTTCTGTTGACTCGAGATGCTACTACTTTAATAACAAATTTTTTTTTTTTTGAATGAAAATTTTTTTTTGATATTGACTATTATTCGATATTGATTACTTTTGTTAAAATTAAGAACCCTTTTGCCCTCATTTATAATATTAGGTTTTCGATATATAATTACGAATACCGTATGAAATTTTGTCTCACCCCTCCAAACAACCGAATTATATTTTCGTGAGCTAGAAAAAAAAAAAAAAAAAAAAAAAAAAAAAAAAAAAAATTTTTTCTTTGGAAATCAATTTCTTTACGAAATATATTTTTGTTTTGCGTTCGGTTACTGCGTCAACAAATCGACGTTTTATTTTTATCTTCGATCGTATAAAAAAAAATTTTTTTTTTGAATTATCGAGGCCACGAAATTAAAACATTACGCGTCGATAAAAATTTTTTTTGAAACTTTAAAGAGCCGATGAGAAAGAGTAGACGGTCGGGCTATCGATACCATTTAAAACAAGTTCATTCAGATTTTATCAACGGAAGGGTATATCACCGCCCCTTGATAGAAACTAAATATTGGGAGGAAGATACTGAGCACGCGAAGAACGTAACCGATAAAAAGGCTGGTAGGCCAAAGATTATAGAAAACGTCGCGGCCGTCGCTGAACTTTACAAAACAATATTAAAAATTCGCCAAGCCCAAACCCCTATCAAGGCACCGTTCGAGTACAAACTCCATCCGATCGACCCTAAATCACCAACCCAAACCTAAAAACTTAAATTCTTGTTGATCATCTTCCTTTCAAATCTTCAAAAATTGAAGTCCGAAGAGCTCATATAAAAAGAAAATTGTTAGAAATTTTTTTTTATCGTTATAAATTTTCATAAAACTCTTACATTAATCCATTATCTTACATTCCGCTAAGTGAGCAAAACTTAAATTTAACTTCAGGATTTAACGTTTATACGTTGGTGTAATTTGACTCCAATCTTATTTGAAACTCATATAAAATTAATAATAAAATCAAAAAGTTTTTTTTTGCTGGAAACTAGGAATCGGTCAAGCTGTTAGAATTCCCTATCATTTTCTTTAATCATCTTTGCTGACATAAAAAATTTTTTTTTAAGAAAAAAAAAAAAAAAAAAAAACGGAAGAGAAAATTTTTTTTGTGTTTTGTCGTTTTTTTTATTTAAATATTAAATTCGCTGACAATTAATAAAAATTTCTTTTTCATTACTGTCTAATTAAAATATTCGATTCTTCTTTTATTACTATCTTGAAATTGCTTATAGTAAACACACGTCCTTCAACTCTTCCGTGTCTATCCGTTCGTACTCAACATATTGTAACTCTATACTCACGATAACTAATCTTTTTCTCCGGTTATTGTACTCTACAGCTGTGACCTACTTACCTAGTGACCGATAAAAATACATCGCGATTTAAATCATATAAAATTCGTTTTTTTTTTTATCTTTCTTTTTTATTTTGAGTTCTTTGAGCGAAAACTTTCTTCTCAACCTTCGTTTAAATTCAAACTTTACCCAGAATAGTCAAATTTTATCTCAAGTTAGATCACACTAGAACCGTGGAACCCTTCGAGAACGAAGAAGGAACGTTTTTCGTCCCTTGTTCGAACAATTTTCCGTTTGGAATCATGGCTAGGAGAACTTTCCGCGTAGACACCTCTATAAACGAGGAAAATCTTAATGCTCAAATACAAACATTGGCTAAAGAGCGACACGATGCCCTCCCCTACTTCAACGGGGAAGGGCCAAACGCTGTAAAAGATTTTGAATTGTTCGATGGGATAGTAAGAAATTGGCTACCGAGCATTCCAGCAGACAACCAAGACTTCTTCGCCCGTCGTATAGCCCAAAAACTATATGGACGAGCCAAGAGATTAGTTGAACATGTCGAATTAGGTTCGGTAGAAGATATCTTACTAGTCTTAGGTCGAAAACTCAAAACAGGTGACCCATACATCACGTGACAGAAAAATCTAGCTGCTGCGGCTCCAAAAGATACGGAAAATATCGAAGATTTCTATTACCGGTTAAGCGAGATGGTTCGTCGTATCGAGCTCAATGCTCCCGAAGCTGATAGGGCCGTAGTAAAACGGACATTTGAAAAAACAGCGGCTACTACCCTGTACGAATATCTACCAGACTTCTTACGATGCCTATGTAAAATAAAAAGAGCCGAAACTTTAAACGACATGTATCTAGCCATCGAAAATGAAGCGTATAGAAGACCGGAACGAAGGCGACCTATGAGAGATGACGGACTCATTCCGGGAGAATCACTTCCACCCTCGGTAGAATTTCACCGACGATCCGGACAAGACGGTAACCGACATTATCCGCAAATGCCGAGACCTTCTCGCGATTACGACGATCGAGGTAATTATCGCGAATTACCCCGCACCTTGGCATACCAAGAATACAGTCAAGGTCCAAGAACATGCGCTCCTGGGTATTACGATGACCCATTCCCTGACACCTACGAAAATAGTCACTACGGTGAAAGTTATCAATCGGAACAGCTAATGATGGGCTCCACGTTTGCGTACGGAACCGAACGAAATCCGCAATACACGCCAAGGTCACAGGGGTATTACCAACCGCGACCCTTTCAAAATTATAACCAAAATCGTTATACGGGAGTACCAAGTCCTACAAAGAGGGCGGTACGCTTTGAAGAAGACGAAGATTCGGAAGAGGCAAAGTTACGGCACAAATCGGACCCGTCGATAATCTGTAACTGCCCATTCTGCCCAAAGGGAGAACGTCGAGACGCGTACGATCCTTTAAACGGATCGGGCGCTCGTCAACCGGAGGCAATGGCGAGTATGCCCGTCCAGTCTCCGTCCACTTCAACGAGAACTCCCAGCAATTACCAGCAATATCCAAGGAGTCAATATCGGAGTTACCAGAATCAATACCCTCGATCAATTCTGCAAAATTCTCAGAAGCAGGTCTTAGAACACCAATCGACTATGACGGAACCAATGTCTCTACCGAGACCGGAACAACCATCAATCCAGAGCAACACGATGTCACCAGCAGGGCAGCAGAGCCCTCAAATGATGACCGCAGGAGAGCTACGAGCCCAGGCGAGGACGAACCAAAGTGTCTAACAACAGGAAGAGGCCCAACAGTCCATCTACGAAGTCCAGCACTTCGAAAAGGCGGAGTAAACGCCCTCCTCGACACCGGTTCCGACCTTAACTTACTCTGCATAGAAGAGCTATGCGACGGAGCCCTCTGTAACATCGAAAACACGGGAGTAGTCGGAGGTATTACTACAAGCTCAATGCCTATAACCGGTTCTATCAGCCTAAAAATATTCGGAGCTAAAATCACGTTCCATCTCGTACCAAAACCACCCGGCGGTTATAGAGCTATTCTCGGAAACGAATTTTTCATTCAAAATCGCGTAACCATCTCGTTTTACTGGAACACTCTAGTAATGAAAAACAGACCTATACAACCAATACCGATCATCAACCCACGAAGGTTCCCCGAGCAAAAGATCCTCGCTCTAGGAACCGGGCCAAAGGTATACATCTCGTGTAATCTGCTCCTAGGTAATTTCCAGCGATTCCTCATCGATACAGGCGGGGATGTATGCCTCATCAATGTATCCGCGTTAAAACCTGAAACAATTATCGACACTGGAAAAGCTAGGAAATTCCGAGGTCTCAGCGACAGTACCTTTGAGACTCTAGGAGTAGCTAAATTAAAAATTCTCAACATCGAAGTCGAATTTCAAGTTTGCCGGGAGGATTTACCATTCCCCGGAGTGGGAATCTTGGGAAACAATTTCCTTGAAACCGAAAAAGCCGAAATTTCTTATGACAATCAAACCTTAGTTCTATTATCTTCTCCAACAAAAACAACCTCCTTTAGCCTTGAAACAAAGCCTTCTTCAAGCTATACACTACCACCTCGTATGAAAATAGTAGTAGCAATACCAGTCCAGGACTTCGAGAAGAGCGAGGGATATCTTCCTCGAATGAACCTTCCAGAGGGAGTCCTTGGAGGAGAGGCCGTTGTCAAGGTAGAGGACGGGTATGCCACGTGTATGGTCATTAATCTTAATTCAAATCCAGTCGACATAGACATCGGACCCCAAGCACTCGAAGATTTCGAGTTCAGTAACCCTAGTTCAGACGGGGATGAGTCCGATGACCCTTCCATCAAAAATTCTAGTCGTATAGCCAATCCAGAAGTTCGTATTAAGACCATACTTCAGAAAATACCCCTAGGTCATCTAAATGAAGAAGAAAAAGAGCAAGTTCAAGAGCTTATAAAATACAACCACGATGTCTTTCATCTCCCTGGAGACAAACTGGGTTGCTCGAAAAATTTCACCTGCCGGATTGAAACTACCACCAATGAACCGGTGAGAATAAAACAGTACCGATTTCCCCCAGAACATCGGGAAGAAATCGCCAGGCAGGTTGAAAATCTAGAAAAACAGGGAATAATTCGAAAATCTAACTCTCCGTACAATTCACCTTTGTGGATTGTACCAAAAAAATCTAATGACCCTTCTATAAAAAAATATAGAATGGTTATCGATTTTAGGCAATTAAATAAAATCACTAGAGGGGATGCCTATCCTTTACCCCTAATTATCGATATTTTAGACCAGTTAGGCGACGCTAATTTCTTCAGCGTCTTCGATCTCGCCATGGGTTTCCACCAGGTCCCAATGCACCCCGCTGATGCACCAAAAACGGCATTTTCGACCCCAGATGGCCACTGGGAATATTGTTGCATGCCGTTTGGCCTAGAATGCGCTCCGTCTATCTTCCAACGAATGATGGATTCCACCTTAAGCGGGTTAAAAGGGACGGAATTATTTATTTATATCGATGATTTAGTTAGCTATGGTAAAACCCTAGAAGAACATGGGGTGAGAGTTCAAAGACTATTCAACAGATTAAGAGAAGCGGGTCTCACTCTCCAGCCCGAAAAATGTAAATTTCTCTGTCCGGAAGTAGACTATTTAGGTCACGTAATAACGAAAGAGGGCATAAAACCAGACCCGAAAAAGGTTTCATCACTAAAAAATGCCTCGCGACCTAGAAACCATACGGAAGCCAGAAAATTTATGGGACTCGCCAATTATTATCGAAGATTTATCCAAAATTTCGCTGAAAGGGCTAAGCCCATAACAGATCTTACGCGAAAAACAAAACCTTTTATATGGACCGAAGAAGCGCAAACGG
The DNA here is from genome assembly GCF_020080835.1 of Cotesia glomerata. Lineage (NCBI taxonomy): Eukaryota > Metazoa > Arthropoda > Insecta > Hymenoptera > Braconidae > Cotesia > Cotesia glomerata. The sequence goes on along the minus strand of NC_058159.1, from coordinate 14,590,797 downwards.
CATTTGACGATATCAAAAAAGCCCTCTGCGAAGACTCTTTTCTTAAATACCCAGATTTTAACAAACCCTTCATCCTAGCTGTCCATGCGTCGGACTCGGGAATATCCGGAATTCTGAGTCAAGCAACGACAGTGGGGGACGACGATCCAGAAGGAGATGGAGAAAAGATAGTCTCTTGCGTTTCAAGAGTATTTCACGACACCGAAACCCGATATACGGACGTAGAAAAACAATGCCTGGCAGTAGTTTACGCAATTCAACAATTCCGACCATATCTACAAAAACATTTTACTCTAATAACCAGTAGCCCTTGCGTTACCTGGTTAAGGGATAGCGCAACTGTCACCGAAAGACAAGCCAAATGGCGCTCTAAATTAAGTAGATACAAATTTAACGTCGTAGTCCGCCATAAAATCACCGAGCAATACGCGGAAGGGCTCTCTTATAACCCAGAAGGGCGTCCAGAATCCACAGAACTTTCAACATATAATAATACTGAAAATAATCCTCTAGCTTTACCGATTTCTGCATTGACGAAACCAAAAAGATTAAATAAAAACCTCTCGGACGAAGAGGCGATCCAATCGGTCAAACGCCCCGGTCGCCCTATCGAATCTAAAAATCGACCACGAGTCAGCAGCGCTCCTGAAGTAAGAGAGACAATTGCCTCTCGACTTAGAAAAAGAGAAATGGGAAAAATGCGAGTCCCACCAAAGGTGAATTATCACGAGACCAGCGATCTCGACCTAACTTCAGAAGATCCGAAGTCTCAAGAAACCAGAAATGAAGAGGAGGGGGACGACGAAGTTTTCCTTCCAGGACCAAGTACGAGTAACCAAACACCAGACATTGGCCAAGAGGGGGACGACGAGGCGGAGAAGGACGATGAAGCCGAAAAGGACAGCGAAAAGAAAGTTCCACAAAAACAACGACGGTCAACTCAAGAATTAGTAGGAATGTTCGACGAACTTCTCAAAAGACGGCCACCACAGGAAAATACCTATCGAGAGCGAGCTCTAGAGAAAATCCGTCGAGAAGAAGCGATATTCAACTATACTTCCCAAGAGTTAGCTGAAATAAAACGAACAAGTTCTGAGACAGCGAAAACAATTAGCCAATCATTAAGCAAAATGCCCCCACTCTGGCGTAATGAAGAAGACTCGTTAGACAATGACACCGCAACCGAAATTAATGTCGACGAATTTCTCAGAGACAACAGCGAAAACCCTGAGGAAGAATCAAGTAGCGATATTAGTCCAGAAGACACCGAGAAAAGCGAAGATCCCAGCGAAGCGGAGCATCCCACCATCATAGAGCCAGCACCATCGACCTCAGCAGACGACATCAATTTCAGAAACGTCACCGATACATACGATAAAAACGAGTCAAACATAAATACTCTCACTCCCCGGAACGTAAACAGATCGCGATTCGCGGGATATTTAGGAGACGGTCCGGAACCCCGAACCCCAATCTTCGGAAGAGTCCTCATTCCCGATGAATTAGCGGCCATGGGAATCCATTATGACCATGCTAGTGGCCAAATCGTAGATGAAAACGGTGAAGCCATAAACGAAAGGGCCGAAACCGAATCGGCCAACCCCAATAACATACCTAACGAAACAGAATCAGAACAAAATAATTCACAGATTAATAATAAAATTATTCAATCACGCAGTAATTCAGTAAAATCCAGCTCAGAAAAATCTAGCGATTCCGATAAAAATAGACGCGAAACAACTACAAGTGGGAATAAAACAGTGGGGGATGACGTAGGGAACCACCGATTTGGACCACCCTTTGTCGCCTATGACCCTCCAACTTTCGAAGAGGCTGAAGATATTTTTGCTGAAAGGCGCCATCGACCAAGAATATCTTCACCCTCGAGTTCAGACGAAAGTATACCGCCAAAAGGGTCCGAAATAAAAATCAAATTTTCAACCAGCCGAGACGGGCTTACTTATGCCCGAGACCACTTAGTACACTTTTTAGCAGCTGACTGCGAGATAATAAAACCTGTAGCGAAGCTGCTCCACGACTTAAAATTTATAAATGCCGACGACCTTCACGCTTCAAAACCTACAAAGGGGGACGTATTTGTCACCAAGTTAGGTCGTTGTAAGATCTTTACGGTATTTATTAAAACAAAACATTTCGAAAAATTAGATCCAATCGACCTGATCGAAGGATTGAGAAATCTTCGACAATCAATGCACAAACATGACATTCATTCACTTCGCTGTGCAAAGCAGGGCGATGAATTTGACAACTTAGACATTCAAGCTTATTTATTACACGAGTTAAGAGACTGCCTAATAACAATTACATTGTGCGAAGGGAACGTCGAGGTACCAGACGAATCCCTTCGAACAAAGATAATTGAAGAAAATCATAACAGCTTAATAGGGGGCCACAAAGGTGTAGTAAAAACGTATTGGCGTATTCGCGAAAAATATTACTGGCCAGGAATGAAAGATAGAATCTACAATTACATACGAGCATGCGAGATATGCCAGAAAAATAAACTCACGCGAATAAAAACAAAACAGCCTATGTCTATCACCGAAACACCTTTCGAACCTTTCGAAAAAATTAGTATAGATACGGTAGGACCCCTACCTATGACCCCCGATGGAAATGTACATATCCTAACAATCCAGGATAACTTTTCAAAAGCAGCTGCGGCAGTTCCTCTCCCCGATATCAGAGCAGTAACTGTTGCAGATGCTCTTTTAAATCATTATATCGCCCTTTATGGTTGCCCCCGCGTAATTCTATCAGACAAGGGTACCTCATTTACAAGTAAATTAATTCAACAGCTAGCCAAGGCGCTGCAAATTCAAAGAATAACAACTTCTTCTTATTATCCACAATCGAACGGAGCCTTGGAACGATCTCACCAGCCTTTAGTCGATTACCTCCGGGCTTACGTAGATAAATTCAGTAACTGGAATCGGTATATCCCAATGGCAATGTTAAATTATAACACCACCGTGCATACAGCCACGAAATTTACACCATACGAAATTTTGTACGGGAGAAAAGCTCAGAGTCTGACCCAATTTCCGGACTTTAATAAAATCGAATCTTATAACGATTATCTAGCAGACTTAATTAGTCGAATTTCCGAAATTCAGCGAATATCAGCGGAAAATTTAACTAGAGCGAAACACGAATCAAAAGTCCGGTTCGACAAACATATCCATCCGGCAAAATTTAATGTAGGAGATTTCGTATACACGTTGAAGGAACCCAGAAAAAATAAATTAGACCTTTATTACACCGGTCCATACGAAATAATTGAAATAAATGAAATGGGAAATTTAATTATTGAAAAAGAGAACGGGAAACGGAAATTACTCCACCCGAATAAGGCTAAACCAGCCAGCCGTGAAAAATTTGACTAAAAAGAAACCCAAGTTGTTTGTTTCAGATATATTAAGCCAATACAATTTCAACATGAAAATCGTACTACTTCTCCTCCTGGGGCTCGGATACCTGGCACGGAGTGCGGGGGAAACAAGAATAAAACCAATGGAGGCAAACCCAGGACTACTCTACGATCCATTCAAGAAAATACACCTGATCCGCGAAGAATGGCAACTCATCAGTTCAATCAACATCGAAAAACTGGTGAATATATATACCCACACTCGAATCAAAGTCTATGGGAAGCCTATGGGATATGCTCAACAAAATTCAACCATTCAGTCTGCACGTCATATTTGAGGGTCAACAGTCATCAAGAAATACAGGCAGAAATCCAACAAGCCCAACATCGCCTGAGACAACTCCTCGAGGACCCACAACTAGAGGAATTCGATTCACAAAACCGCACCAAAAGAGCCCCCTGGTTCGGATTCATAGGAACAGTTGCTCGAGAACTGTTTGGAACCATGGACTACAGCGACAAAGAGCACATAACCAAGGAAATAGACAACCTATACCAAAACAATAGGGAATTAGTACACTTATCTCAAAACAACACTCACATCATCAAGAGTGAAATAAATAAGATCCTTAAACACGAAGCAAATATAACCGAGAGGATCAAGGAACTGGTCCGAACATCAGCCTACCTCAAGCATGCAGTAAATAAACAATTAAGCGATCTACAAAGAATTCAATTGTTCTCAATGGCTGGAGACGAACATACTCACCTGATGACCAACCATCTACGGACTCTAAACAACGCAGAAAAAACCATAGAAGAGGCGAAATGGGGCAGGCTCACCCATTTAACAGTGTCAGCCAAACAACTGCACCAAGCTACCGCCGACATGATGAAGAAACATCCGACGCTCAACCCACCTCAACCTCTGGACCACATGGACATCAATACACTAGCCAGGGTGTCCACGGTAGAGACAGGAAAAACGAACGGACATTTCCTGATAATAATTACGGTTCCACTATTCGACCAAATGCCATGGTTAGCATATGAGCTAAAATCACTTCCCAAGCCCGAGAAAATTGGGGGCCAAATATCAACCCTGACAATTCAACCTACATCAAAATACCTTGTGTCAGAACCATCGTTCGACGAATATTTTCTCGCTGAACAAGATTATATCAATAGCTGCAAGCCCATCGGACCGGACATGGCATGCCTACCGGACCTTCCGTCCAAAGCAACCAAGTTGGTGAATGAGGTAGATTGCGAAATGGAATTATTAATGAATCCGAAAACCAAAAATCTATGGGATTGTAATGTAAGAATAATTCCAAAATGCAAGTTAACTTGGATAAAAATGAACGAGAAAAACACCTGGGCATATTCGACGTGCAGGCAGGAAAATATTCAATGGAGATGTCCAGGACAAACAGCCGAAAATCAGGTAATTAATGGAACTGGCCTGATACACATCCACCAAGGATGCCAAGTGACGTGTAATGAATACACTATCCGAGGGATTGCCAGAGAGTCAACGAAAATAGACCTCATTGCCCCGAGTTTTAACCTATCCTTGGAAACGTTAAACTCGAGCCTGAAAATCAACAACGCAGCTCCAAATTTGCTCGCACAGAATCAAGATCCAGCTACGATTATCGACAAATTTGAACCTTGGGGCCAGGGATTGGAAGAAAACGAAGAGAAAATGTCACTAATAGCCCTGGATCACCAAAAAGAAGAAACTCATCGGAAAACAACTATCGGAACAGTATCAACTGTTGGAATAATATCACTTATCATTGGGGGGATAGCTATACAAAAAACTGTCCGCCGATTTCTATTGAAACCTCGCCAGGCTGGCAGAAAAGATGAAAATCCAGTCGTAATCGAGCTGAAAACAATCAAAGAAAAAACATCAAGCCTGCCAGAAGTCAACAAACCACTTCCAACAAGAACTAATACCGACAACGAGAAGAACGTCTCCATAGAAACAAAAGTAACAACGAAAGAAACTCCTGAAACCGTCGAAGCAGCAAAGAAGCCGAAAACCTTCCGGCTGAGAGACTACAAATCACCGATCTAGACGAAAAACCCAGCATCAACATGGTAGAATTTGAGGTCATTAATTAAGAAATTATCACATAAACAAACTGATGGCTTCTTTGCGGAAAAGTAAGAGAATAACTTAAAATAACAATAAAAAAAAATTTTTTGCTCTCCAAGAAGAATTTTATTTTAACAAAAAAAATTTTTTTTTTAATTGCCAAAAACGAGCCAACAGTTTGCATAAACAGTCTAATTCAGAATACCTAAATAAAAAAATTGCTTATTTTTACATACATAGAGATAGTATAATGAAAATCAGTAAATTTATCTGAATTGTGAAAAGTTTTGCTGCTTTGTGACTCACAAGACCGAAAATAATATTATCTCTGGCCTTGTGGGGACGAGTGGGAATAACGCAAAACGCCGACCGAAAATTTTTTTCTTCCCCTTTTAAAAGCGGGATTTTTAATAATTCTCTTACTAAAATTTTCATTCTACTATCACTATATTTTCATATTACACATTATTGTACTATTATTATATATTTATATCCTACTATTATATCAAATATCATAATCACTATTTTTCATATAACCATTTATAAAATTTTATCGTTATATATTAAACATTTTATATTTCATAACCAAGTATTCAACAGAATTATATATATATATATATATATATTAATTATACTTTATCTAATACTTTAATATTAATTATATTTTATAATAACTTTAGGAAAATCGAGCTAACGTCACTCATAAAAAATTCTTTTAGAATCCTAAAATCTTGTTTCAATTCAAAATGATTATTCTAAAAGCTCAATATTCAATAAGTATAAGTAAAATAAGAAAGAGGACAGGAAGAGTCATCTAGCGGTAATTATAATAGGGCCGCTAAGTCAGGTACTATAGCTTACCAACACCCGCTCTATCGCGACCGCCTCTCGGTAAGCCACGCCTACTACACCACAAGACGTGCCGCCTTCAATGCATGTCGGATACACGTACATACACATACGTACATAAATATATACTTATATCTACATCTACACTCCTCTCTTACCCTCTTTCAAGATTTAACTCAAATATATAAAAAAAAAAATAAAAAAAAAAATATTTTTTTTTCTATCCTTACTAATTGAACAAATTTTATTCAAAATTTCCTAAAAGCTAGTTTGCGCACTTTACCCTACGGGGGACTGGAGGACGTTAGCTCAACCAAATCAATAAAATTCATTAAAATAAATTACGTTAAAATTAAAATTGCGAAAGTGTAAGTTTTGTGTTTATAAAAATAAATATCAAAAGAAGTGAAATCAGTTTCGAGTTAATTCATTTCTTAAAAATAAGAAGCCCTTAAAGTAAGCAGCCCCAAATCCATCCAACTTAATCCGCTGCAAGGACCAACCAGAGGGCCAATTCAATGAAAAGGCGCTAACAGCAGCCCCGGAATCACGGATCCGGTAACAACAAAAATCCTGCAAAGAGTAAGTACATCTATTCTTAATAAAATCCGTGTTCAGTCTCAAACGAAGGCGTGGTAAATTCGTCCGTCGAAAACGTCCCACATAAATAATTAAAACAACGGAATTAAAACTCCGTTGCGTATTCTTTAAACCGTTAGTCCGAACCTCCACCGTTTACGCTACCACTTAAACGCCCTTGGACATAACAGAGCTAACAGTTAGAATATTATACTATAACAAATTGCTCATGATTATTTATATTTAAGCAAATTAAAAATTGATGTTTTTAACTAGTAAAAAAGAAAAAAAAAAAAATAATTTATGTTAGAATATATCAGATTATTATTGTTGATCATATTAATATTAATTCTAAACTAATAATAATAATTATTAACGATAAATTAATGAAATAATTGAATTAATTATAAACAATAATTATATCAAATTACTGTATCAAGTTTTGATTAACAATGTATCAATAAGTCCTTTTTGTTAAAATAATAATTTTTGAATATTCAAAAATTTTTTTTTTTTTTTAAATACAAAATAATGATAATTCTGAGATAATAATTCAATTCAATTCACAAGAGTATGCAATTTTTTATCAATATTTCTTTCATCAATATTTTCTTTCATATCGTTGTCACGTAATACTGTCGTTCATAAACCAACTTTACAAACAGCTAATTTTTTTTTTCCAAATAATATTTATTTATTTATTTATTTGAAAAAAAAAGGTTAATGATATTAATATCTATTTTTTTTTTTTTTAATTCAAGAATAAATGAAAACAGATTTATAAAGTTGAGTAAGGATGAATAAGTCAAGGCTCAAAATCACAGCTCGGTTTGAAGTGTTTGAGTTCAAGAACAAAAACTGAATGATGATCTCGCGGTCGCGAGCTGACTTTATATCGTTGATTCCCCCACCATAATACACGATAAAAAGTGGGGGTAAATGCGCAGTAAGGATTGCGTCAGAAAATGTCGTCATCAAACTAGTTTTTAAAATGTAGCTGAAAAAATAGCGGTAAAAGGGTTGTAGATATAGTCAAAATGGCGACCACCAGGTCAAAAAAAAGGTGGGAAAATGGTGGAAATTAAAATTTAAAAAGGGGTGCCAAAATGGTGGGAATAAAAATATAAAAAGGGGCGCCAAAATGGTGGGGATAAAAATTCAAAAAGGGGTGTCAAAATGGTTTGAATAAAAAAGAGGGGCAGGAAAATGGTGGGAATAAAAATTCAAAAAGGGGCGGGAAAATGGTGGGTATAAAAATTCAAAAAAGGGCTGAAAATATGGTCAATAATTTAGCATAGACACGAACCACTCGGTCGGTAATGCAAATTCATACCTTACCGATATCCAGAAGCCCCCCTGCTATACTACTGCCGTATGAATTATTCTAGAGTATGAAAATATATCTTATGTATTGTAAGTGTGTGCGTATGTGGTATATGAGTGGAAGATCTTTATAAAACGTAACATACTCATTATTAGGACGATTTCTGAGGTTAAGTTATAAGATGAGCCAAATCTGTCGGTTAGTTATTAAATGAAAGCAATTCAATAATTTTTGAAACTCGATAAAATTTTCACTTTTACCGTATTTCCATGCAATACACAGTGAAAAATTAGGAAAACGGTTGACCCGGAAGGCCATCTCTGCAACTTCCCGCCAATCTTAAACCTAAACGCTTGAAATTGCACTTATGACGTTTTTGAGCTTTTCGAGCTCATAAATACGATTTGTGTGTTATTTTGAGCTATCCGAGCTCAAAAAAATAGCTTTTGTATGCTTTTGAGCTTTTCGAGCTTAAAAGTTTAATAGAAGTTTGATAAAACACTATTTTTTGAATTTTCAAATCGCAATAACTTTTGAATGAATGAACCGATTTTCACGCAGTTGATGGCATGCGACGCAGTTTTTTAAGCTCCATAAAGAATTCTTAAATTTAAATTGATAGAACAAAAAATTGTGAAGTAATTCCGAAAAAACACTTTTTTCGGTTTTCTTTCGTCAGCGATAACTCACGAACAAATCAACCGATTTTGACCGGACTGGCAGCGATCGACGTGGTTTTTTGATTTTAAGAGCTAAATAGTTTTTAGAATTGATCGGTAGAGCCGTTTAAAAGTTATTCCAAAAAAACCCCATTTAAAAAAAATTTTTTTTGTGCTTTTTTTTGCGATTCCTCAAAATCTACAGGTTTGAATCGTTCCAAAGTACACACACGCACGCATGCACGCACGCACGCATGCACACATGCACGTACGCACACACACACGCGTGCACACAAACACACGCACACAAACACACGCACGCACGCACGCACACACACACACACGCACGCACACACACACGCACGCACGCATGCACGCACACACACACACACACTCACACACCCTCGCGGGAATAGTCAGGGAAGCTTTCTAGGACCTCAAAACGTCAAGATTCGATGAAAACTCGATGTTTGTAAAACGGGGTGAAAACAATAACCTTCCGATTTTTGAAAATCTTCGATTTCTTTTGCGGGAAGTTAAAAATTAAGAGCTATATCGGTTGATGAAAACCTCGAAAAAATGGCACTTTTATTTTAGTTTCGATTTTTAACTATGATACGATTCTGACGGTAACAAACTATAAGATCCGAGGCCATTATGTTTTGGTTTATTGTCGAATAAATACACACAAAATCCATGATAGAAGGGCAAAACACTTTAAAAACTTCAACCACACTTTATGTCGTGGCGCATTATTAGATAAACACAAACAAATCGCGGATATAGTGTCGTGGATATAATGACCACCGATTCCCTGACGTAGAATCGATTCTGGCACAGTTATGAAACCATTTTTTTCGAATTCCTCATTTATTTTTCTATGGACTTATGAGCTTTTCAGATTTTAAAAAAAGGCACGCCATATTGGAAAAAAAATAAAAACCAGTTTTGATGCTAATATTCACTTTATTTACGTATTTTATTTTTAAATCTTGATTTTTCTCGCTTATAGATATCTTTTTTTTTTTTGTATTAGATACTCAATTCTGAGTCACAAGTTAAATCTTAAGATATTAATAAATATCAACTAAAATATTATGAACATTGCACACTTATAACATATGAAACAAATTTTAGATAGTTAATTATAAATAAATAACAACAAATATTTAAAGGGTATATTTGACAAAAAATTTATAATCACATTTCATCAGTCTTCCTCACTATCATCTTCAATCACAGGTGAAACATTTTCTGTATCAAATAATTTGCTATGCCTCAATATGCTTTTGGGATCAATAGCGTTTTTTTTTATACTCAATAAAACATTTATAAACCTTTTTATTGATTTGACGGGATTGAACTTGAGCTTTGAGTATGTTTGACTGATCTTTAACGTATAGAATAGTAATATTGCCTGTTTTATCAAGCATTTCTGCTAAATACGACACAGCCTGCTTCAATTGGTAGGAATCAGTGAAAAAGATTCGCAGATCCGTTTCCGTAATTTCTGGAAAGTATTCTAAAACTTCAGATGAAACCGTTTGAAACGGCAATTTTTTACGTTGCCAGCTATTTTGTTGAACTTCATTAGCTAACGAATTTTCTACATTATTTTGCGATTTCATTGTTTCGACGACTTTATCCAAAATCTCTGAGTCGAAAGTAAGACGCTTACTGTACATATTATGTAAAAATGAGGCAATTTAAAAAAAAACTTCCAATTCTTAAAGGCATTTTGTTATCAATTCTTCGATCGAGTAAATGATATTTTTGTTTTAACATTCCATGAGTTGCCTCTACGGACCAACGAATTTTAGTTACATATCTTGAAGCATTAGACTCAGCTGTTGTTAATTGATTTTGTTTTTCCTTTAGTGTTGGCATTAATACTTCATAATTTTTCCTTTTTAAGTATTCTTTAACATCACGGAATCCACGATCAACCACAAATGCATCGCCAGGTTCTGATAATTGACATATACCATCAGGATTATCTATAATGTCCCGCATTATAGTAGCATCATTTTGGTTAGCATAATGCGGTCCCAGCATATCATCTATGTATCCATCAGTTGTGCAAATTGTAAATGGCTTACACAGTGGTACTCTCTTTTGACCAGAATACGACTTTCTCTGATACTCATTATTAGAACTTTTCTCATGACGAGCATAGGTCCCATCACAAATTAAAATGAGTTTGTCATTCAAATCATCATGAAGTTTTTTAACAACTGCAGATGTATGATTTTGAATAAGGTCATTTTTGGATACTGCATTTAAGCCAAAGCGCGAAGGTAAAACGTCTTTTTCAAAAGATTGGATGATTTGCTCACAATACTTTGACATTAACTGCTCTTCATCAATCTCCAAAATTGTGGATATTAACTTATTTGAATTATCTGAGCGAAGCTTGACTAAAAACACTATTAGTGCTTGAGTTACACTTCAAGCGTCAGTATTTCCCATTAACACTAACCAATTCCGCAACTCAATCACATTTTCCCATTTTGAACCGGTCAAAACACGAAGTTTCTCATCTGACACACGATAATCATCCATTTTATCTAGCAATGTTGAATCACATTCAACGGAAAAATTTTCCATCATGTTACTCAATTCTACTGACGAAATTCTCGTCCAGTCAGAAAAAACTCTTATGAGATCTAGAGCTTCATCATAGAACCGTTTATCAAATGACTCCGATAGCATCGATTTCCATCTGGTATGAAAACTCGTCGTTTGATAAATGACTGCATTCGGGCTTTTTGAGGAATAGCGGTTAAATCAATAGTATTATTGCACAGACAACAGTATCCATGGGTTGAAAAAGTTCGTTTAATTGAAACCTCAATATACTCTGTGCCATCATCGGTAGAAGTGATGTTAGCTCTGAAAGAAGGATCTTCTGAACTTGATTGAGACAATGTCATTTGTGACAAACTAGACTCCGTTCGTTCTAATAGTTCACTAACGATAGATTCAGATTCATATTCATCAGAGCCATTTGCACCTGGATTAACTTTTCTTTTTTTATGCAACTCTAAGCGACATTTGCCACAAACGATATCACCAGTGACAAAGTCAATATCAAAGGCTGTAGAAAATTCATCAATGTCTTGTTCTGTTAACAGGGTTTTAGGAGTTCCAGATACTTTCTTTACTAATTTTGAGCGAATGCAACACTTATCATTGACGGTTTTATTTGAAGACATTTTATTAGATTAATAAATAAAATATAAACACTCTATCTTTCTCATCATAAGCACTTGTGTCAGCTGTTGCGTATGCGGCTAAACACGCAAGTGGGCGCACCAGTCACGTGGTTTTTTTTTTTTGACGTCTGACGACTGAGTCGATAATGTACCATATGCAACGACTAATAGCGGCAATTTTAAAAATATTCTCGATATTATTACGATATAAATCATGATTGAATATGTGTTCAGTGAACAGGCCCAGACGCAATGAAGTCGCCCCTGGGGGACTCCCAAATTTACGAGCCGCACCTGTAACCGCTAGTTCTCGCAAAAACTAACCGCCTGCGCAAAGCTTAACTTGACCAATCACGCCATGTCTCGATGGTGTGATTGGCTGATTGCTCCGCAGACATGCGCAGTCAGCTTTCTTCCCAAAGCTGACGAGAAAGAAGACGCATTATGATTTTTATCTTTCGCTTCTACGCTTTCGTTGCAACTAGTCACTATTAGTAATTCTTTATTTTCCCTTTTTGTTAATAAACCGTATTTTGCTTATTTAATAATTTAATTTGCTTAAATTAATTGTTATTAATCTGCTTTAGTTTGTTACAGATAAATTGTGTTATTTGTGCAATTAATTCACCGTTTTTCCAGTGCCGGCATTGTTTCAACCACGTGTGTCAACCGGCTTCGCTTTATTATTCACGCAGTGCTTTATTTATCCGCTTTTATTTAAACAATCTTTTATTTAAAAATAAAATACATAAATAAAGTAAATATTAGCATGAAAAATAGTTTTTATTTTTAACTTCCCGCTAAAATTTGAAAATTTTCAAAAATCGGCAAGTTATTGGTTTTACCCCGTTTTTCGAAAATCGAGTTTTCATCAGATCTCGACGTTTTGAGGTCCTAGGTAGCTTCCCTGACTATTCCCGCGATGGTGTGTGTGTGTGTGTGTGCGTGTGTGTGTGTGTGTGTTTGTGTGTGTGTGTGTGTGTGTGTGTGTGTGTGTGTGTGTGTGTGTGTGTGTGTGTGTGTGTGTGTGTGTGTGTGTGTTTAAGTATGTAAACCTCTTATAACTTTTGAACGGTTGAACCAATTTCATCGCGGTTGGTGCCATTCGAAAGGGCTTGGCCAAACTTAGATTTGGAATACAATTTGGACTGATTCGGACCGATGGATTTCGAAAGATTTAAAGGAAACTGTAAAAAAATTTTTCTTTAAGTGGTTTTTATGAATAACTTTCAAACGGCTTTATCAATCATTTCAAAAAACTAATCAGCTCTTAACATAAAAAAACCACTTCAATTGCCGCTAATCCGGTCAAAATCGGTTGATTCGTTCGAGAGATATCGTGCTGGAAAGAAAACTCAAAAAAGTGTTTTTTCGGAATTACTCCGAAATTTCTAGTTTGACCATTTTAAACTTAGAAATTCTCAATGAGGCTTAAAAACTGCGTAGAATGCCGTCAACCGCGTAAAAATCGGTTCATTCAAAAGTTATTGCGGTTTGAAAATTCAAAAAATAGTGTTCTATGAAACTTTTATCAGACTTTTGAGCTCAAAGAGCTCTGATTCTACTTTTACAAGTGGACAACATTTTGATAGCGAGTAATGATTAACGTAAATTGGTCGAAGTAAAGAACGAATTAAAGTGCGAGTTTGAAATGACTGATCTGGGTGAGCCAAAAGAGTTCGTGGGAATTTCTATTGAGAGAGATCGCAAAAAACAAATTATTACTCTTACTCAGGAGTGGTATATCAATAAATTATTGTTGAAATTTGGTATGACCGAGTTACATCCTCAAAGAACACCGATGGTAACCACTCAGGTGGCTAATAAAGACAGGAAAATGAGAGAGGCAGATTGTGACGACAAATTATTACAACTGACGAAGGCAAAAAAAATATACCATATCGTGAAGCTACAGTAGGAAGTTTACTGTATCTGGCAGGAGCGACTCGACCAGATATCTTATCCGCTATGAACGTCTTGAGTAGATATCAGATAAATCTAACAGAAAACGAATGGCAAATGGTTAAACGGGTATTTAGATACTTAAAAGGAACAGAACATTAAGGTTTAACATTATAAATAAGATAGCAGGGAAGTGGACAATGAAATAATGTAAATCAATATATCAATTACTAATTCAGCGACGTTTCGGTCATATATTTGACCTTCATCAGGCATCTATAAATAAATAAACAAACACAGCACATGTTAAACTTACTAGTACATAACCACTACATGACTGCTTACAATATCAATATATTTACCTAAGTATACAATATATAATAAACATCATAAGTATAGCACTATTGATCTTAATTTCAACTAAACCCATTACATAATTAATAAATCTGTTAAAAGTTATTAATTAATAAGAGTAAAAAACGTTATACACATGTGACTTGTAACTTTTGCACACATAATAAACCTCATGACAAAAATATTACCCATGATTACATATAAAAGTCTTCAGATGTCGCTATATACTTCAATTTAAAATTCAAAACATTTTCAAAAGAAATAACCATATTCCTGTCAAAATTCTACTTAAAAGCAGACTTAAAACCATTTAAAATTTCATTATAAAAAATACTTAAGTTATTCGTGTCAGTTCTTTTATTTACTGTCTCGTTTACTCTAATAAAAATCATTTCTACAAATAGAAACCTACAATACTTAACAGTGTTTCTCCCACGAGCCAAGTCAACAACAGACAAACGACTGTTCAAAACCTGCTTAAATTTTGATATAACAGTATCAATGAAAGACTTATAATACCCATTTTTTGTTAGTAATGCTCGAATGATATCAAAATTTTTTTCATAAAATTGACTATCACTTAATCTGATCATCCTATCCAAAACTCCAGTAATCATTCCCATCTTTCGAGATCGAGGATGGTTTGAATTATAATTTAACAGTCCACCTGAACTGATAGGTTTGAGAAATCAATCTGTTATGAGATGACCATTCATCCTTTTTACCAGAACATCTAGAAACGAGATACAATTCTCCTTTTCCACCTCCATAGTAAATTGGATATCATTATTAAAACTGTTAAATAAATCCAACACATTCTCCACCTCATTCTCTGGGACTGCCGCGATGGTGTCATCGACATATAATTTCAAAAACTGGATTTCAAATGGAAACACACTTATAATTTGACCTATCACGTAATTCATCACAATATTAGCAATAGAAGGACTAGCTGGATTACCCATGCTACTTCCTTCTATCTGCGCATAAAACTGACCTTTAAAAACAAAATAACTTGACATGAAACAAAATTTAATTAATTTAATCAAAATATCTTTAGGAGCTTTAATCAGTCGAGCAATATTATCCCAAGTCTCATCAATCATTTTTAAAACTTGAAACGGTATGTTATATTTCCCTTGGTCACCCCTTTTACTCTTAAGGGCGCCACTGGATTTTTAGACTTAGTATCCAGAAACTGGACCAGAACATGGAGTATTAGGTCAGGGTCGTGAGAGATTTCTGAAAGGAACTAAGAATTAAACACAGAAATTCATTTAACAAAATTATTTATTTATCTAATCCCTTTTACAATTGAAATAATGGCCAAAATAACAATATAAAATTTCATAGATAAGAATCCACACTCACCCTCACTCTCATTCGGTATATTTCAAGCTGTCAAGCTAGACCCTCACGTGGCTGTAGTACCCGATGCCTACTGGACTCTCACGTTACTCTATCTACTTCGCGGCGTCCCCTGGACCTCTAACGCTACTCTAACTTAGTTCAAGCGGTCTCACGGACTCTCACGCCAATGAGCTGGACCCGGACGTGACTACACACGTTGTCCACACAGTGCACGCTGTCCCCCAAACTTCACGCTACTCTAAGAGAACTACCCCGAAGCCAGAGGAGTATACCATGAAACCGAGATAGTCTCTTTACTCACACAAAACCACACTATATTCCAATAACAATGTTACACAAAGTATTTCCGACTAATACACAATTTCTAACATTGTTTCCTAACTAACAATTTCTTATTTACTAATTATCATTTCTTCTAAATATTAATTTACTGCCGTGTTCTTAATATTACGACAACAAATATTTAAAACAAGAGGTCTTCGTATCTTGAATTAATCCTAATTGTTATGTCCGAGAATTATTAAATAAATTTTAATCTTCATTTTAGTAAAATTAAATAAATCCGATAATTGAGCAAACCTAAATCTTTCCTAAGTTATTTTTATTTAATCCAAAACATTTTATTTAATCCAGTATCATTTATTAAATCCAGTTATCGGCAGAGAATTTTAATAAGTTTTATCCTTATTCTAAATGTGAAATTATGACAAAAGATTATCCTATTATATTTTATTTTGTGTCTATTGAAACTTAAAATTTTATTTTACTCGAGTTTATTTTATTTTAACCGAACGGAGACTTTTGTCTTGACCTTGAGTATCCTCTACTCAGCGATCTCGCGCGAGACAAGATGGCTGACGCTCTCGCTCAGTCTTGCGTCTCTGTCGCAAGTTTTTAGTGTAATTTTTTTCTCTGACGAATTTTTACAATTTTTATTTTCTTTTCTAACTTGACAGTTCTATTGATTCTAATGACAATTGCTGACTCTAGTTTTAATTTCCATTATGACCGATATTAAACAACGCGAAAAATGATTTACTAAAAATAATTTTAAATCGGAATAAATTGTTCTCTTAAATAGTTTTAATTTAGCGGTTTACCCAATTCTATTCCTATTGGCTTAAACCAAACTATAGTCCAAAGATTCTCAATTAATAAATTTTACACATGGCGTAAAATCTGGAATTAATAACCTGAACTAAATGCCTAGTATTATTAACCCCGACAGGCCTACGTTTAAAATTAGTAATGACCGAGACAAATTATTTTCCCTAAACAAATTAATCAATAACCCGAAACATGTCCTGATATTATTAATTAATTCTAATATATAAAATTCTCGTGTTACAGTTTTCGTTGCCATACTCCTCCGAAACGGCTTGACCGATTTTGATGAAATTTTTTGTGCTTATCCGGTATCTATAAAAATCGGCCAACATCTATTTTTCATCCCCCTAAATGTTAGGGGTAGTCCACCCCTAAATTTTTTTTTTATTTTTTAGACAAAATTTTTAATTTCTATTTTTTTATGATACAACATACAAAAATACATACAATCCTCAATTTTCACCCTTCTACGATCAACCCTTATTTTTTAATAGCCATTTTAGTAATTTAATCATTTTTCCTCTCCGGTCGAAAACTGATCAATCGTCATTTAATTAGTTATCCCCGCCAGATGTCCACAGGTGTCACATCTGACCCAGTAAACAGCACGGAGTAGGGATGAGAACGAAGCCGGTCTCCTTTCTTTCTCACTCCCTACACAGTTGTCGGCCATCATTATTGTTTATGCATCAAGTGCAGTAGTAACGTTGACAATTATTATTTTGCTATCTCAGTGTAACTCTCATATTAACTTTTAATCATTCCTATTTTATCTATATCTATATCTATATATCTATCTATATATATATATATATATAGAGTATATATATATATATATATATATATATATATATATATAGCATGCATATATATATATATATATATATATATATATATATAGGAGACTTTCTATAGATATAGATAGTCACTCATCACGATATCTCTGGAACTATAAGACCTAGAGACTTGAAATTTGGCAGGAATATTCCTTTTGCCAAGTAGAGGTCAGCTAAGAACGGATTTCACGACATTCCACCCACAAGGGGGGTTGCGGGGGTGTTCACGAAAAAAAATTCATATTTTTCAATTATGGCTTTTAATAGTTTAAAACTTGGTCAGAATGTTTCAAATTACATTTAGAAATTTTTTAAAAACGAATTCTGTGACATTCCACCCCCCTGGCGTGCCCGTGTGTGGGCGTCAAATTAAGAAAAAATTCGTAAATTTCAATCTATAGCTATTAATACTTTAAAACATGGCCAGAAGGCTTTTTTGGCGTTTTTGAGCTGTTAAGAATAAATTTCATTAAATTCTACCCCCACATGTCCGTGCGTGGGCGTAAAATTAAAAGAAATTGTACCTTTTAATCTATAGCAGCTAAAGGATTGAAACTTGGCCAGATTGATTTTTTTGGAGTTTTTGAGCTGTAAAGAATGAATTTTATGAAATGCCACCCTCACAAATCCTTGCGTGGGCGTTAATTAAAAAATTATAAAATTCAATTCCTAAAGGATAATAAGAAGGCATTAAATATAAAAAAAATTAAAAATTTTTATATAAGGTAAAAGCCCTAATAGATGATCATGTACCATTATATAATCACTCTATGTATTTGTATACCTATATTTGTGAATCTATATATATATAAGAGATTTCCACCTATATATTGACTCATCACGATATCTCTGAAACCATAAAGCGTAGAGACTTGAAATTTGGTAGGAATATTACTTTCGCCGTGTAAAGGTCAGCTAAGAACGGATTTTACGAAATTCCACCTACAAGGGGGGTTGCGGGGGCGTTGACAATGGAAAATTCCCATTTTTAAACTATAGCTCCTATTGACTCCAAATTTGGCAGGAATCTCCTATATGTGATGTAGAAATGATCTAAGAGCGAATTTTATGACAATCAACTCCCAATGTGGATTGCGGGGGTGGGCGTTAACAATGAAAATTTAAAATTTCCGAGCTATAGCTCCTAGAGAATCCTAATTTTGTATGAATTTTTTGTTAGTGATGTAAAAATAATTTATAAACGAATTTAACGATATCCTACTCCACAAGGGGTTGCGGGGGTAGGTGTTAATAATGAAAATTTCAAATTTCAGAGCTGTAGCTCCTATAGGCTCCAAATTTGGTAAGAATCTGCTCTATGTGATGTATAAATGATTCAAAAGTGGATTTAATGACAGCCTACTCCCAATACGGATTGTGGGGGTGGGTATTAACAATGACAATTTTTAATTTTCAAGCTATAGCTCCTACAGACTCCAATTAAGTAGGAATTTTCTCTAAGAGATGTAGAAATAATATACGAACGAATTTTAAGATACCTCACATGAGTTTGCGGGGGTGGATGTTAACAATTAAAATTTTTAATTTCCAAGCTATAGCTCTTATAGACTCCAAATTTGGTAAGAATCTTCTATGTGATGTAGAAATAATCTAAGAGCGGATTTTACGACGAATCACCCCCAATAAGGATTGCGGGGGTGGGTGTTGACAACAAAAAATCTTAATTTCCAAAACATAGCTTCTAAAAGGCGTAAATTTGGTAGGAATTTTTTATTTGTCATGTAGAGATCATCTCAAAACGGATTTCAATAAATTCTACTTCCGACAGGGATTGCGGGGGTGGGTGTTAGAATTTCAAATTTCCATTTCCAAACTGTAACTTCTACAAACTTGAAATTAGGTAGGAATCTTTCATTTGTCATGAGATCATCTCAAAACGGATCCCAAAAAATTCTACTTCCGATAGGGATTGCGGGGGTGGGTGTCAAAATCTAAAATTTTAATTTCCAAACTGTAACTCCTGCAGATTCTAAATTTGGTGGGAATCTTCGTGTACGATGTCAAGTTCAGCTGAGAATGGATTTTCTCGAATTCTAACCCCAAAAGGGATGGTGGGGGCGTTAACAATGAAAATTTCTCATTTCCAATCGATAGTTTTTATAGACTCGAAGTTTTGTTGAAATCTTTTATTTATAATGTAGAAATTATCTCGAATAGGATCTTACGAAATTCCTCCCCCACAAAGAAGTGCGGGAGTAATAATTGTCAAAAAATTCATATTCTTTAAATACAGTTCCTACAAATATAAAATTTGATAGAATCTGAAGAGAAACAGGCAAATACCGGGATGGCCTCCAAGGTCAACGGATTTGAATATTTTTCTTTCTTAATAGTGATATTTTCTTACAACAATCGTCTCTTTGGCAGCGGCAAAAAAGTCGACTAAGAATTTTACATACATTTTTTTTTGCTGATCACATAACCGATGAATTGTTCTTATTACGGGATCGCGAAAATGTAACAGATTAAAAGCATTGCATTTTCTAAACACATGAGATATAGAAAAAAAATTTGGCTACTCATTTTAAGAAAATTCGTAAAAAACAAGTACAAATAATTTTCTATGTATAATTGATGTTACGGAAGAAATTTTAATTAACAGCGAAATTCGTCACAATTTAAGCTAGGCAGATTTCAACTTCACTTATGAGACCTGCAATTACTTTAACTAAAACTTACAATGCTCATTTAAAATTTTTTTTCTTCGTGTCAATTAATATTCATTTTTGGAAGAAAGCCACGGGAATGTTATAGTGATTGCACATTGAAAGTTTTAATGAATTTTAGCTAGAATAATCATGTGGACACAATATACAGACCAATTTGATGGAATTTGGAATCTGTGCAAGTCAAAACAATCTTCCAATTAAATTTCAAATCTAGATCTAAAAATACAATTCTATAAAGCGCCCAGCGGAGCGGGCGGGTAACAGCTAGTCAATAATAATTAAATTATCAATTTTGAGTATATTTTGCACGATTAGTTAATCAAGTGATTTTATAACCTCAAAAGTACTCAACACGTGACACGAGCTTCCAATAACAACGGATTTTGTGTTGTAAGTATACTTTTTTTTATTTATATTGAAAATGTTGTTGATCTTATAAAAATGTAATATTAATTTAATTGTAATAAAAAAATGTAATTGAACAATTAAGATTTTCATAGTTTCCAAAAAATCAATCATTATGAATCTTTATTTTGAAATGTCAATGTAAATATTGGTTGTATGAAAAAATTATAAGAGACAATGTTTTCATAAAATTTAATTTTTTTACTTTTGTTTGAAAAATTTTTCCATAAAACTTATATTTTTGTTATAATTTCATAAATTAAAACTAATCATTTCAAAACTGCGGCAAAAATCCTGGCCCTAATTATACTTTTAACATTTTTCATCATTAAATAATTTCATTAATTCTATTTATGTATGTTTTGTACAGTGAGCAATGCCAAGAAAACGCAAAGGGGCTGATTTGAGCCGCAGTTCAAGTAAAGCTCGAAACTTGCGAAATAGCAGATCCGAAAGAACAGAAGAACAAATATAGCAACAAAATACTGATGCACGTGTCAGAATGGCGCAATTGCATCAAGGAGAGCCAGAAGATACACGAGCTAAACGCAATGAAGTCAGAAGATTAGAACAACGACAATCATGCCGTTTCACAGTCAATAGACGAAGAACAAATGACCAACAACGACAACAGGTACATCGAGCATTTATATCTGATTCATTCCTGTGTCTAGCATTCCAGTATGAGCCCGATATTGAATATTATGCTCATTCAAAAGTGGTAATTGGAATGGCTCAATCTACTACATAAGCTATTCAAACTGCATCAGGCTGGAAGGACTTACTTGCAACAGAAGGTAAAATAGCAAAAGGCGCCAACAGAATGGTCACACGTGCTTATATAGTATTAGCGGCCATGCTGATGCACTGGTCGAATGTGCCCGAGGCTACCCGAGATGCTACGATGTCCAGCGTCGTAACACAACTAAACTTATTACATAATTAATAAATCTGTTAAAAGTTATTAATTGATAATAGTAAAAAACGTTATACACATGTGACTTGTAATTTTGCACCCATAATAAACCTCATGACAAAAATATTACCCATGATTACATATAAAAGTCTCCAGATGTCGCTAAATACCTCAATTTAAAATTCAAAACATTTTCAAAAGAAATAACCAAATTCCTGTCAAAATTCTACTTAAAAACAGACTTAAAATCATTTAAAATTTCATTATATAAAATACTCAAGTTACTCGTGTCAGTTCTTTTATTTACTGTCTCGTTTACTCTAATAAAAATCATTTCACTAATATTACGCTTTAGCCAATTGGCCTCTTTGATTAAAATTTCAATCCTGTTAAAATCAAAATCGTGATGTAAATTAAAATGGTGCATCGCCAAACCAGTTTGAATTTCCTTATTAACATTAATATTCCTAGAGTCGCTTATATGTTGTTTTAATCTCGATCTTACAAACTGTTTTGTTTGTCCAACATAACACAAGTCGCACGCACAAGGGATTTTGTACACCACACAAGCCTGTTGTTCTTTACTCAGTGAATCTTTTAATCCTGTGTATATGTTGCTAATCTTAGATAAATTATAAAACGCCAACGACATTTGTACCCGAAAAACACTTATTAATACCGTGTGATAACCCTACAATATAAGGAAACCTACAATACTTAACTATATCATTAACTAAACAATTACGATATTAAACAATATCAATCTCTTAATGCTATAGCGTGAACAATATTTTTTGTTAGTCCATCTTCAGCTAATACGAACAAACTGAATGGTTTACCAACTCGAGAGCATGCCACGTATAATTGTCCGTGTGAAAAACATGGTGTTCTCAAATCTAATTCACAAACAGACATCGTTTGACCTTGGGATTTGTTGATAGTCATTGCAAATGCCAATCTAATCGGAAACTGGATACGTTTGAATTGAATTGGCACATCTGTAGGTATAATAGGAATCCGTGGTATGAGTATATTTTCACCTCTGAACTTGCCATTTAAAATCCTGGCTTCGATCACGTTTTTCATTAATTTTTGAATGACTAATCGCGTACCGTTGCACAGCCGGGGCGGGTTCAAATTACGAAGCAAGATAATTGGAGATCCAACCTTTAATTGTAAATTATGCGGTGGCATGCCTGGCGAATCCAGTGAGTTCAAAAACTCTGTGGGAAAATTTATTGCTTCGCTGTCGTCGCCAACTGTATCAATAGATTTATATGATACCAAGTTCCCTGGCAACAACATTTGTATCTTCAGATTTAAATTGTCAACGTCTACATTTTTTGCCGCTAAAATCGCTCTTTCTGCAAGCCACTCATGATTTATGTACTGTGTGTGTACATCGGAAATATTTGTTCAATGAGAGTATCTTGTGAATCAGCGATTGTGCAGAAATCGGTCGGTAATTTTACGTATCCAGTTTCATCTATAGCAACTTTTCCATCACCGATATCTAAGAGTTGTTTTGAAAATGTTTCAGCGGATGGATCTTGAAGCATTTGAACGCGCATATTTATTTTTAGCTGTAATTTTTCAACATTACGCCACAATGGAGATGATTTTAAGCAAGCGTTGATCTCATCAGCGTATGTTGAACGTGAAATGACTGGAAGTGTTTGTCTGAAATCACCTGAAAGGACCAACAGAGTTCCGCCAAATAGTTTGTCACTGTTTTTAATATCTTTCAATGTCCTGTTCAACGCCTCAAGTGAATGTTTGTGTGCCATAGTACATTCATCCCAAATAATAATTTTACACCGTTTCAGCACAGTGGCCATGGACGATTGTTTCTTAATGTTGCATACTGCGTCAGGGTTATTCTGAATATTTAGTGGCAGCTTAAATACTGAATGAGCTGTTCTACCTCCATCCAATAAAGTTGCTGCAATGCCCGATGATGCAACGGCCAATGCGATGCCATTATTTGATCGTATTTCAGCAAGAATTAGCGAAATAATGAATGTTTTGCCAGTTCCACCCGGTGCATCCAAAAAGAAGAACCCACCTTGTCCAGCTGAAACTGCGAGCATAATGCGATCATAAATGGTTCTTTGTTCCTCATTCATTAGTGGGACATTGCGGGCAACAATCGCTGCCATTTCTACAGTACTGTACTGCAGTTCACGATTCATTTCAGTATTCATTAAATCAGATGCAGTTCGATTTGGCGAATTCATACCGAAATTACTAAGTGGTAAGTTGGCAATGACAATGCAAAGATCCTCAATAGCAATCAATGCTTCATTGTACATTTCGTCGCTGAATGTTATGGTTAGATCGTGGCACCGTATACGATGTTGATGCAATACATCATCAGTCATTGAATCTTTGTGATTTTCCCATAATATCTGTGCTCGGGCTGGGAAACATGTAGTCAACACTATAGCGAATAGTAGACGAATTTGTATTGCTGTACAGTTGAATGCAGCTTCAGCAAGCATGCATTCCCATTGGTTGTCGTCTTCCAGCAAGCCGAGTGCGAGGCATGCATCTTTATACGTTGGATATTGTTGCCCATTCACTTTACGTATATCTTGAAATGATAATGGGCCAGTAACATTAACCAACAACAGTCGAAGATAAAAGCACTCCGTGTGTCTTGGATTGACTGTAAATAATCGCCCCAAGGCGTTTGATTTAAATAAATTGAGACATGCAGCAACTGGTGAGCCTTGCTTGCTGGGCATCCATGTTTTTGTTTGAGTCCATGTGAAATAGCGTGGTACTTGTGAATAGAGTAATGTTCTTGCAAAGGAACCAAAATCATCCGTACGATTACACAATTCAAAAAATGCAGTGAGTGTAGATTTAGGTGGATTTATTGCACGATCAATCGCTGTCTCGTTCGTGAAAAATACACGCTGACCGTTTTCAAGATGGATGGCTAACTGAACAACTGCTGGATCCCGTTCATGAATTGGAAAACCAAAGATACGCCAAGCAGCTTCATTGGAGCTGATGTACCGACCAATTTTGTAGAGCGTTATTTCATCGTTTTTATTCACTGGAGGAGCATTCACATTAGTATTTTCCACTCTAAACACAGCCACATCACTGCCTTTATGGACATACTTGCAAATGTATTTGATGCTCTTCACAGAACTGCAGAACTCAACATTAATATGGGCACTATATGTCTTGCTCAGCAGAGGCGAATATGGCACCACCCAACGATTGTCAATATCAATGTCTGTGTTGATGATATTTTTAATAAATGATTGTCCGCCATTTTCAGGATTTCTTCGACGATATATTGGGTATCCGTCGACATTTGTGACCGTATCATTGGTAAAATCTTTAGGGAAATTTTTAGTACATTTTCCATCAGCCATGCTAGCCGATGAACTATTAAGAGTACCACATGGACCATGAATCATGTTTGTTGTAACAATATCAAACAGCAGTTGGTCAGTGGATGGATCTGGAATTTCCGCAGAAATGATACTATCGATTTCTTCAGGACAGCCTACGTACGATGATGGTAAAATGACATGGTTACCAATTTCGGCGACGTCGGCGTTGTTGTTGATAGCGTCTCGCAAATGAATGTACTCTTCCGCGCGCAGCTTTTGTTGATTATATCGTAAGTATCGTAGTCGTTCGCTCTCAATTTTCGCGTACATGTCGACCATGAATTGTTGACAAAGCTCACAACATCGTAAAATGACGTTGTCCAGGCCACGTCTAATCATTAATCGGTACGCATAATAATCCTTTGAGCTAACGTTCTTGTTTGTTTCAGCTCCTGTAATATTTGTTCATAAAAATTAATTTAAATTTATTACGTTCAATAATTTAATTGCTTTGTTAAATGATTAATGATCAAATTAATAATCAATGAAGTACCTGATACGGGATCTCGTTGTTTTATGTTTATGCAATATCCGTCTTGTCCCTTCCAGAATATTAGCGGATATTGGAGAGCGTCATATGAACGATGTGTGTCAGCAATGAACTGAAGATTATTATTTCTTCTACGAATCACAATTTCTCGTGCAGCTGTACAATCGCCAATCATGATTCTAGCAACATTATCAACAACGGGTGCATTAAATCTACGGATATGCTCTCCAGCTGGTGTTTTATCAGGATTAATGACGATAGCGTGATTATCACTTTATAATTGGTGCATATGTGATTTGAATATTTTCAACAACTCGTTGTGCTCGTTTAAAAGAGCATCTAGCTCGCTGACGATGCGCCTGGCATAAAGTGAATCAAGGTTATTATAATCACAACGTGCATTCACGCGATTGGCAAGTGCGCTTCCGGAATCCTCGCCGCCCATAAAGTAGATTTGTAAAAATTTATGTGGTTCGTTTGGCATTGGCAGCAGTGAGCCCATTTTATGATAAACTTGGCCTCTGATGTTGAATGTAGAATTGAATTGTTGACCATTTGCATTAGTATTTCGAACTATTTCTGTTGCTCCGAACGATGTCATTTGAAAGCATGAATTGAATCTTCGAATTGACTTCAGGATCACGTTAGAATCTGGATCCGTGCCGATAAGTAAGCCGTTCAATGGTTCAGGTAGTGTTTCAATTTCAGGTAGTTGCACTTTTCCTGACGCGCAACACATCCCAGCTGGCTCATTTTTGAATTTCAGAGCATGACAATGCGGACATTCCTTGTCCATAGCACCAATTACCACTTTTGAATGAGCATAATATTCAATATCGGGCTCATACTGGAATGCTAGACGCAGGAATGAATCAGATATAAATGCTCGATGTACCTGTTGTCGTTGTTGGTCATTTGTTCTTCGTCTATTGACTGTGAAACGGCATGATTGTCGTTGTTCTAATCTTCTGACTTCATTGCGTTTAGCTCGTGTATCTTCTGGCTCTCCTTGATGCAATTGCGCCATTCTGACACGTGCATCAGTATTTTGTTGCTATATTTGTTCTTCTGTTCTTTCGGATCTGCTATTTCGCAAGTTTCGAGCTTTACTTGAACTGCGGCTCAAATCAGCCCCTTTGCGTTTTCTTGGCATTGCTCACTGTACAAAACATACATAAATAGAATTAATGAAATTATTTAATGATGAAAAATGTTAAAAGTATAATTAGGGCCAGGATTTTTGCCGCAGTTTTGAAATGATTAGTTTTAATTTATGAAATTATAACAAAAATATAAGTTTTATGGAAAAATTTTTCAAACAAAAGTAAAAAAATTAAATTTTATGAAAACATTGTCTCTTATAATTTTTTCATACAACCAATATTTACATTGACATTTCAAAATAAAGATTCATAATGATTAATTTTTTGGAAACTATGAAAATCTTAATTGTTCAATTACATTTTTTTAATAAAATTAAATTAAAATTACATTTTTATAAGATCAACAACATTTTCGATATAAATAAAAAAAAGTATACTTACAACACAAAATTCGTTGTTATTGGAAGCTCGTGTCACGTGTTGAGTACTTTTGAGGTTATAAAATCACTTGATTAACTAATCGTGCAAAATACACTCAAAATTGATAATTTAATTATTATTGATAAAATAGAAATGATTAAAAGTTAATATGAGAGTTACACTGAGATAGCAAAATAATAATTGTCAACGTTACTACTACACTTGATGCATAAACAATAATGATGGCCGACAACTGTGTAGGGAGTGAGAAAGAAAGGAGACCGGCTTCGTTCTCATCCCTACTCCGTGCTGTTTACTGGGTCAGATGTGACACCTGTGGACATCTGGCGGGGATAACTAATTAAATGACGATTGTTCAGTTTTCGACCGGAGAGGAAAAATGATTAAATTACTAAAATGGCTATTAAAAAATAAGGGTTGATCGTAGAAGGGTGAAAATTGAGGATTGTATGTATTTTTGTATGTTGTATCATAAAAAAATAGAAATTAAAAATTTTGTCTAAAAAATAAAAAAAAAAATTTAGGGGTGGACTACAAAATAGATGTTGGCTGATTCTTATAGATACCGGATAAGCACAAAAAATTTCATGAAAATCGGTCAAGCCGTTTCGGAGGAGTATGGCAACGAAAACTGTGACACGAGAATTTTATATATTAGAATTAATTAATAATATCAGGACATGTTTCGGGTTATTGATTAATTTGTTTAGGAAAAATAATTCGTCTCGGTCATTACTAATTTTACACGTAGGCCTGTCGGGGTTAATAATACTAGGCATTTAGTTCAGGTTATTAATTCCAGATCTTACGCCATGTGTTATATTTATTAATTGAGAATCTTTGGACTATAGTTTGGTTTAAGCCAATAAGAATTAACTAGTAAGTTTAACGTGTGCTATATTTGTTTATTTATTTATAGATACCTGATGAAGGTCAACTATATGACCGAAACATTGCTAAATTAGTAATTGATATACTGATTTACATCATTTCATTGTCCACTTTCCTGCTATCTTATTTATTATATTAAATCATAGACACAACAACTCATAATTAAGGTTTAACCTATTCAGCTGAACGTAACGATATGCAAGTATATTCCGACGCAAGTCATTCCGATTGTAAAGGTTTACGAACGGCCTGCGGGTTTGTAATTCAGCTATACGGTGATACCATCGCTTGGAAAACGCACAAATAAAATTATGTTGCGTTATCAACGTGTCAGGCGGAATATGTTGCGATGAGTGAAGTATGTGAAGAACTGGTTGCTATGAATAACTCGTTAAAAATTATTCTGGACAAGTCATTTTATCCTGTGCAATTGTGGTGTGATAGCAAAGCGGCACTAGCGAGTGCTCAAACGAGTGGAGGTAATAAGTTGCATCACATGACTGAAACAAGAGAACATTACGTTAAAAAATGTGTAGATCGTAATTTAGTTAAAATTAATTGGGTTGTCATATTCACAAAACCGCTTTCATTTAAATTGCATAAACGACTGACGACTAGAATCATGAATATAACAAGTAATTCCAACTATTGATATTTTACAGGTGCTAAATCAGAAAATTCAAATCCAATTTTAAATGACTGAAAGATAAAAGTGGCCAAAGGAACAAGCTTCAATGTGGACTGGACATCGAAACTTCGACTGAAATATTTTCTGATTAAGAAGATGATTTAAATTTGAGAAATATTATAAAAATACTTTTATATGTTTAATTAAAATTAGATTTAAATAGAACATAGTCGGGAGGGAGTGTTGGAATAGTACAGTTAGTGCCTAAGCTATTTGACTCTACTGCGCTCTTTGCGCAGCTTTTTCCCTCCTACTAGAGTACTAAGGGTTCAGAGCGTCCGCACCTTTTGAGTACTCACAATCTCTTTTTGGATGTCTTAACGATCTGTAGGACTGTACAAAAGCCTTAATAAATTATAATTAACGTTAACTCTGCGTTATTATTTATAAACCATAACTCTAACACATAAAATAAAATAGTAAATTAAACAAATAATGTACTTAAATTAAAAATTCTACAGCTACCTAAACGCCTTAGAGCGAGAGAGACAGTAAATAGTCGCTTTGCGTATGCGCTGCCAAGTCGGGCGAGTTACTCAACAAATGTAATGACTGATCACTTTTTTTTTTATTTAATAAAAAATATAACGGGATATTATTGTTTTAATACAAACTTTGAATATTTTTCTTTACGATCATGTGAATAAAACTTAGTATTACGTAATTTATTTATATGTAATTAATCATCAGTTTGTAAAAATCGAGAATTTTTGATTTTCAAAAATTCATAACTTAGAAACTATCAACTCTAGGAAAATTTTATAAGACTTTCGTCTTTTAATTGCCCAAAATATTAAATAAAAACCAACCGATCCTAAAAAAATTATTTTTTAAACAATTGTTTAAACAAATGGTTATAAACAATTGATGGCCCGGGATTTCGAAAAAATAACTGTGATATTCGGTTTTAGCGGGTCCTAAAACATAAAAATAATATCATTTTGTACACAGACCTCAAAAGTTTACGAAAAGCTAATACAGCGTCTAGACTACTTCTGAAAAGTATTGAACTGATGGATCTGTTGACTGCATGTTATCTGATTGATTTTTTATAATTTTACTGAAATAAACAATATTACAATAATTTAATATTTTTTTTCAAATTTTTTATCCCGAGTATTTACTGAAAATTTATCATTTACCTATCTTTTTATACACTTTGAGTATTTTTAATAAAATAAAAAAAATAAAATATAGTCAGCACTTTTTCATCGTTGACTAATAAAAAATTCCTGACTTACCGACATTATACGCTCGTTTCACTTACAAACCACTGTATATTTACCACAGAGTTACGGTTTTTTGACTATTTATATGTTTTTGAATGACTGTCAAATGATAGACGATCGATTGATGATCTACGATTTTTGCTTAGGTAAGAAATCGGGGAAACCAAATAAAAATTTGGTTTTCCGAAGAGTGAAGTATGATAACTATACAGAATAAAAATCATAAAGTAACAGTGAAAAACTGTCACAACGATACTCGTCGTTCACTGTCAAACGACGGCCGTTCGATAGTCAAGCGACGGTCATTCGACGATCATTTATCGACACTGTGAATTCACAGTACATTCACCGTCGTTTCATGATCATTTTATCGTGACCACGAATCCGCCCGGGTTTACTTAACACATTATCTAAAGACTATAAAATTACTTTACCTAGAGATTCATCATCAAGTAGAGATCGTTTATTTTACACATCATCCAAAAACCAATAACTTTACTTAACACATTATCTAAAGACCATGAATTACTCTACCCAGAGATTCATCATTAAGTAGAGATCGTTTACTATCACACACACTCTCATAACTGGTGCCAATTTTCACACGCACAACCTACACATAACTAATTGAATTTACTTTACTTAACTTTATAATTTATTAACAATTTCTCCAACAATTCAAATTAACGTGAAAATTCCCAAATAAATATTCAGTCATCAGTTATAGACTAACTCACAATATTCAATTATTAATTCCTGCCTATGGAGTGAATTTTGGTACCTTGTAGTAATTATGACGATCTAATTCACTGCCTAAGGTTGAAATTCTGGTAGTATTTCGGCTTCTCTGTCGTCTCGTAACTACTCCGGGGACCAGCTTCTCTTGTAACTCATTCTTGATTATTCCATTGTTCTTGCTGCTTAAACTTTTCAGTTGCACACGGTCTGGTGGTTACACCTCTTCTTCCATTTCACTGCTCAGCTCACGTGTACGAACCCAAAACTACTCCCTCCTACTTACTCTCGAGGCCTGAAGAGTGAGACGCGCCAGTGTTGCGTCGAACAATTATCGATATCCGGTAACTTATCGATTCAAGGTATATTTACCCTGTTACAGAATCAACGGGTGCGTAAATTTTGATGCCATATTTGGCTGGTTTGTTAGCTATGTATTGCTTGCTTGCAGCGTCCTCTAAATGATTCTAGCGTTTCATCAACGGTTGTAGACTCATCAACAGCATAATTTTCGATTGCAGTGCAGAATAAACTAGTCCGAAAATTTCCTAATGGGAGCTGAGTTATCAAGTATTTTGCGTTATTCTTGAGTGTTGGTGTCATCAAATCCTATAACCGAAGAGAGAAGATATAGTATATGACACACCTAGTGCAGGAAAATCAGAAATGTCTTAGATCACATGTAATGTTGGCCGAGGCGAAGATGACTATGCATACTATTTTTCTGATCAGCGGAAGTGGAAAGCGGGAACTTCATTTTGCGCAGCGGGACAAAAGTTGACGCTTTCCGCCCGGGGGGAAAGACAATCTTTTTAAACTTGTTGTTTCACGAAACAAATCGGGTGCAGATCCGTCATTCGTTCAAAACATAATAATGCAGTCCGAGAAAAGTGTGTATCTCTTCTACATCAGTTGGAAAAATTTTCAAAGGATTTTAATACGATACTCTTTGTTTATCAAGCTCAACACTAGTATATTGCTCGATCAGCTATACGATGTCTATAGTAAAAAATAGTTTCTAGCTATTAATGGGAGTAACTGTATGTTTAGCGCATTTATTTACGCCAGGAGCTTCTAAAACAATATTGTGTTTCACAATTTTCTTATTTTGAGCAAGAGTATTCAAGAACCATTTGGTATTTTCATCTTCTCCTAAAATATATCGATCATTCAATACTTGACCATTATTATTATCATCACCATCATCATTAGTGTCACTGTCTTGCTCTTCATCGTCGTCATCAGAATCATATTCGGACTCAGATTCCATTTTATCAAGCTCGGATGCGTCTGTACAATCGATCTTCATCGGATATTTCATCTTCTGATTCATCATTCAACCATCCTGGCGGAATAGTTTTTTTTTCTGCAACCCCTCATTGGACTTCCATCCTATCATCAATTAAATTTGAAAATTTTTTATTTATTTGTTAAATTTATAATATTAAATAAGTTGTAAGATCAGTGAAGAATAATCGTATTGAATAATTTACAACTCGATTTTTATGAACTATTCTTCATAAGCCAATAATAATAACTTACCCTTTTCAAGCACTTTATAACTTAATACCTACCAGTAAAAATTGATACTACGTTAATTTATTTTTATACTTATTGATAGCTGTTTGTATACTTCACATATGTATCAACAAACTCAAATGTGCTCTCTACGGAAACCTCCAAATTGCGCCGATCGGACCCAACGTTTAAAATCCTGACTCTTTACTTTACTATAGCGAGGAGAAAAAAACCTTACAAAGTTAATAAAAATTTTTTTTATTCTTTCATGTTAAATATTATTAAAATAATGATGTAGCGATCTAAAATAATATTCATTTTTTGATAGATAGAAAAAAAACTAAGTGATCATTCCATTAGAATTTTAAAAGGAAATTTGAGTTATTTATGAGCGTCAGAAAAAATCTTATAGCGAGTGCTGAAGGCTTAAAGTATAATTAAATCGAAATAGAGTCGTTTGAAAGTAAAAGACCTTTTATTGCGTTATTTGAATTATTATTGAGACAAATGTTAGACAAGTGAAAAATGAGAAAAAAATTATTTTTTCAACAAAAACCAAACATTGCTAAAATTTGTCGAGTGAGATTTGCAACAATGTTTATTTAAAATAAAAAACATTTTTTTTTCCATTTTTTCGTTAACGATGACGATGTTTCTCAGCGTGGAAATGATAAAACAAAAAAAAATAATTTTTTTAGAATTTCTTAACTGATCTAAAACGTTAAATTTCAGAAGCAAATCTTGCTCCAATTTTTTTCGAAACTTAGAATTATCGGTCCGGAAAAACCGCTCGATGGATATATCTGAAAATGAACAGGGCTATCGGCGGTACATTGAAGTACATTCCTATCTGATATGCATCGGTTTTACCAAAACTAGGGATAAAGTTATTTTTTTTTTTTAATTTTTTTCAAATGAAAATTGCGAATAAAAAAAAATCTATTTCTTCGATTGTCTTGACAATTTTTTTAAGAAATTTATTCAATTTATTTAATAAATTGAGAAAGTTCTCAAAACTGCCTTTCAATTTTCTTTACGGTCAATAGATGTTGAGATATCAATGGTTGAAGACAATAGGTTCTTTTTTTGTTCAGTTTTGGAGATCTCCGCGACGAATAGACGTAGCAAAAAACCAAAAAATAAAAGTTAAAGCTAAAGAAACAGGCTATCTAGTCCAAATATTTGTTGATTAAAAAAATTTTGTGCAAGCCTGTGAAGCAAGAAAAAAAAAAGTTATATTTTGAAAATTTTTTTTTCGCTCTATTTCTCTAGATTACGTTGAAACCGTGACACCAGAAGTTTTTTTAGCAAGAATCTTGAAACTATAATCTAAGAGTTACAAAATGCTTTTTTAAAAAGTATCTATGACCACTTTTTTTGAGTCTAGTTAATCCCAGAAATAAAATCTTGTAGCTCTTTTTTTTCATAATATGATAGAACGTACCTTAGACGAGCTATTTCGAGCATGATTTCCTTATTTTTTAACTCAAGTTGAATGATAAGTTCACGTTGAGTTTGAGAAGCGTCTGCAGGAGTTGAGTTTGTGTCCAAGGGAGCTTTTCCATGCTATATCGTAAAAAATAAAACAGTTGCTTTTTTAATGTGACAATCATGATGTATTTATGCAGATGAAATCCACAGATTCGGTAGAATCTGGCGCCAAGTTCCGTTCAAATCCGTTGTCAACGGAGCGCCAGACTTTACTGTTATTAATTAATCATATTCATTTATAACAATTAATCTACTTGAAATTACTAAATTTAATCAGCACAAACTATAGCAACGCAAAAATTTCGATTCTGACTTTTTTTCGATGGGCAAAGTGATCTGCCACAGACTAAATAATTCGAGAATGCATAGTAATCCTTCATTAGATGGGAAACTACAGTTAAAAAAGATATTTCACAGCTTGCATCTACACCCACCGGGGTGCGCTGAAATTATTTTTACACATACTCTAGCTTCAAGAGGATAGTTTGTTATAAAAAATGCAGCCAACGCGAGATTTAAGTTGGTACCAATTGTAAATTTTTATTATAATTACAAAAAATACTAAAATCTGAACAAAAACAGTTTCACTGTAAAAAAAATCGCGCCAAATCCACGTTCATAAGACTATTAAGAAAAAAAAATTTGTTTTTTTCTTTACAAAAAGATATAAAATAAAAAAATAAAAAAATCCAAGTAACCAATATAATTGTTTATGATTTTCGGAAATTAAAAAAAATTTTGTTGTAAATTAAAACAAAAAAAAAATATTTGGAACGTACTTGGTGTGCGTCATTGTGTATTTCAATTTTTTTAAAGTCCTAGTGAATAGATTTTACGAATTTCATTAAAAGTAAAATATTTTGCAACCGCGCACACTAAATACGTTACAAAATTTTTTTTTAATTTTTAAATTTACAACAAAATTTTTTTTACTTTCCGAAAATTATAAACAATCATATTGGTTACTTGGATTTTTGGATTTTTTTAGTTTATATCTTTTTGTAAAGAAAAAAACAAATTTTTTTTTCTTAATAGTCTTATGAACGTGGATTTGGCGCGATTTTTTTCACAGTGAAACGGTTTTTGTTCAGATTTTCTTTACAGTTGTCGTAACAGACAAGTACCATTCAGGTGCATTGTGTTTTTAACTTTACCTCTAATGGTCTACGTAACGCATTTTTAGTTCTAACTACGCCGTTAAGTAGTATTATCCCAATTTGAATTGGAGTATAATTGCTCTTTATTAACAAATTGTTATTCGTATGAGAGTAATAACAATAACTAAACACCGATCGTCGAGTCAGATATATATATATATATATATATATATATATATATATATATATATATATATATATATATATATATATATATATATATATATAAATATATTAGACGATGCAAATTGTCTTTTTTTCTCAGCCCTCAACTGACTGTCTGAAAACCCTCGTTACCGACATTGGGTTAATTTTCTTAATTTTTGGCGGTAGAGTCTCGAAAAGAGTGGGGATAAACGGCCCACGCGACAACACCAAAAATATTAATCAGACTTCGATCCAACCCCAAACTAGCAATCACGCTAACTTTATAACTCTCTATACTACTATTTATTAATTACTAATTAAGCAAATTATAACGTTTTATTATATTCTTAAAAATTTATTACTGTTTAATTTAAGTTCTACTATTATAATTAATTGTTCAAGCATTTATTACACTCGAGAAATAATAAGTAAATTATTAGTGTGTGGAATAAAATAGTTATTTTGTTATAAATTGTGCATCATCATTACTGTAAATCTACCTACTTACTACGATCATTTCACCTATACGTTCTTTGAAGGACGAATAATATTAAGGGACAAACTGATACCTCACGAGCTGCAGTGCTATCCAGAATCTTATAAAACTATCATCGCTATATATTGAAAGTAATCAAAGAATATTTACTGGCATACGTGAGACTTCCTATCAGACTACGTACTCTTTCTATAACGTTCTATTCATTCTAAACTTCTAAAAAACTAAATACGTCATCCGTAAGGAAGCGGATTTCCGAGAGTTGGTGGTCCTAATAAATAAATATAGAGAATCAATTGACTAAATTCTTATCCGCGAGGTTTCGGTGAATTGATAAATGAAATTTTTATATTAAAGAAAAATTCTCATGTCTCAATAACGCTCGAACAGGGATCCAGCTCTCATGCGAGTAACGTATTTCGTGCAAAAATTGATATAAAATCAATTAAAATTAATTAATTTCTAAAATTTGTAAATTGTTTGATAAAATTCCAATTCATTTCGAAAATCTGCAAAGGAAAGATGATTAATCATATAAAATCTATCGAAAAATTATTGTATTTCAGAAATTTGAAAATTATTTAATCTCATGAAAAATTCGGCATTATGCCGATAATCCTGTAAATATAAGAACTCTAACGTCTTCATGAGTCATCATTCACTAATTTATTAATTATTCATTAGTCATTATTTATAAAATTGTAAAATAATCCTCATTACTTATTTATCGTATGTATAATTTATTAATATTTTTGTTGTTAAATAAGCTGCGACGTACTCTCGGGATAATTGCTTTAGTTCATAATATCCAATGGAATAAAAATTATTTGTTTTATTTTATGTGCCGGGTCGTATGCCTTAGATCTATTGTTTACGCTGCAGTGTAGAGGATTATAGCATAAACATAGAGTCGATGCCTGCATATACGGGTCTATTGTGCTAAGCACTCATCGTTACCGTCATTTCTGAGAATCAGTCAGTCTACGACACTTATTTATTTCGTTAAAATTACTTTATTTTATTTTATTATCCCCTAAGTTTTCGGAATTATTAATTATTAATTATTAATTATTCTCCGGCTTAGTATTACTGATAATAAATCAAAAATTTATTCATATATTTCTCACACTACCTAAAATAAAATTATTTAATACTTTTTTTAATTTAACATTACTGATAATAATTAAAAAAATTATCTTATTTATTTTGCTTTATAAAATAAAACTATCAAATAGTAATTTGAAAAATTCATTCTAGAAATTTATTTTGATAATTAAATAAAATTAGTAAATTGATAATATTAATAATAAAATTAAATTAATCAAAATGCTTTCTCGCACTCCAGTAATACGTCCGCCTGCACCTGTAGCTAGTACATCAAACGCGATTTAACAAAATAATTTCGACCCTTTATATCCGATACTCTCTCCTCCTACAAATGATGACTTATTACATCCGGAAAATCCCCAAAGTCGCGTCATGAATAGTACTACTAACCCAGCAGTTGACCCCGGCAACGTTTCCACAGCCCACGTGAGTGGTATCCAACCTTTAGCTGAATCTGAATCGGCAAACAGTTCTACGCAAGTATTGCAAGGAGTTATCCAACAGCTCCGCGCTGAAATTCAAGCCATGCGAGCAGCGCAACAAGGCTTGCCACCAACATGTACAAGTACCACGTCACATACAAATACCATCCCGGTAAACAGTAATGTTCCTGTAGATTCATTCGGGAATAATTTCACTTTTTACCCCCGTGAGTTATTTCCAGTGCCGAACGCGCAACCAGCACCTCAACCCCTTTCGGAGGGTATACCACCATACTTTTATCCCCCCGCCTCAGGTGCTCAGCGGAGCTGCGCGTTTATCGTACGCGCCGCCACCTATTCCACTACCACGACCAACATTACTTCCACACAGTACAGTCCCACCTGCACAGACTATATCAGCCCCTCCACCGAGGCCACCGGTATACTTCTATACCCCGGTCCCACATGGACTGCAACAGAACACGTTACCGTACCAACACACTTACATCGCTCCCAGACACTCTACAGCGCCTGTCCCCACACAGTCGTGGCAGAGCACTAACACAACGTTACGACCCAACGATATATGCCGTACAGCTAAGTCTTGGAATTTTACTTTTTCACCACGTGATGCGTCAGTCAAATTAGATGCAAAGAAGTTCCTCACGGTAATGGAACAACGTATGGATAGTAATGACATCCCTATTGACCATTTCAGATCAGTAATTACTACCACCTTAACTGGCCATATTTTAGAATGGTATTACCAAAATGACCATTTATTTATTAATTGGCAAACTTTCAAAGAACATTTCAAAATTTGGCAAACACATCATTCAGATGCGGCACTGTTACAAGAGATTTTCTCTTTACAGCAGGGTGATTAAGAGTTTGGAATAGCTTTTATCAATCGTATGCAGTTCTTTTTTGCTCAACTAGAGGAACCCCTTCCGGAAAATAGACAAGTTCGGATCATAATTCAAAAATTTAATTTTCAATTCTTATCTTAATTTGCTGAAGAGCCCATTAACACCTATTCCCTATTATATAAGCGCATTAGTGCATGGAAATCGGTAATAGACGCAGGACGACGTAATCGGACTGAACAAACAGCTAATAATAAATCAAAAACTCAGTCCAGTAATAATACTTCGAAACCACGTACTAAGATAAACGCCGTTACCGACTCAGACCCACTAATTCTAGATAACTCCGAAACAGTCCCGAAAAATGACGAACGGACCATTCTTGATGCTATTACTAGTCCACCAAATCCTCATTTTTCTTCAAAAAAGGATTCTACTAGCCCTACTGCACTCATGACTGCCGATATGCAGGCTATAGTGCAAGTTATTATGGAAAAACTCCAACCAACTTCTAATAATGCGACGTCATCCACTACTTGTGGCCGTTGCGGACGTATCGGACATATCGCAGAAAATTGTTGTGGCCGAACCAATGACGAGATTCGCGCTAGAGCAGGCTTGCCACCCTTCGAGCGAAACACAAATCCAAAAAACGAGTAGGTGCCCTGGTGGCTCCCTCTACCTCAACCAAGGCCAATATATCTGCAGTAGAGCAAACTAATATCACTGACGAGACAGTACAAGCAGTTATGATATCAAACTCTCCTACTCACACCCTTCAGGAGTCCATAACAAACGACATAGAACCACAAACCCTAACATTATCGAAACAAATCACGAGTCCTTTAAATTTAAACCTTCCGGGTTCAGAATATTGTTACGTCTTAGCGTAATTTTTAAATTATTTAATTTTAATCCAAATCATTTAAGATCTATAGATTGGGATCGGGAGTATTTTAGCTGGTTTAATTTTAGAAATAATAAGACTTTGGTTACGGTTAATACATATATTGTAAAATAAAAACAAGTAAATAAATGTACAGTTAAATACGTACTACAAAAGTTAATAAAAATAAGAGCGCAATGCAAAAATTAATAAAAGTAAAAACGTATTACAAAAATTGATAAAAACATTAAGATCGTAATATAAAGTTTGATAAGGACAAATGTTTCGACACGATATATATATAAAGAAAATAATTTTTAACGCTTTAAGATCGATAAGTAACGAACTTTACAATACCTGTATTACTTGGATAATCTCTGGAGATAAATATTGGATTCGAGATTTACACGTGATTACTATTTGCAAAAGAAAGAAAAAGAATACTTTACACAGTGGGAATGCCTGCACTGGTAGAAATTAAAAATGAGTCTGAGTCTGAGTCAGAGTCGAAAAATGTACTGCACTAGATGCTATTCTCCATAGAGTCCCATAGTTTTAGTTTTTTTGGGGGGTCCTAACTTGTGGGTCCTAGAAGGGACAATTTCCATCCAATTTTTACTTAAATTTTATTATTTTCAAATTATTTAAACCTTATCTTATTGAGTAAATTTTAGAATCCTTGTACAAACGGAAATAATAAATTTTAACCATCTGGAAAAGAAGTTTCTCTTCTATTCGTCACTCTAACTACTATTTTTTTCTTTTAGCCTAATTACACAAGATGTTAAAGATACTTTTCCCTTATCCTTTTACATAAGGCCCTATTTATTCTATTTTTATGGCTTTCCTTTGAAATAAATGTGAAACTGAAATTTAATTTTTTTTTAAAGTATTTTTCTGGGAAAAATGTCTTAGTCCTGTGTATGTCTTCACTTTAATGACCCTGGCGTCACTAAAGCGATAATTTTAAGTACTATTTAATGTATAAAAATGTTATATTTTATTTCTAGGGTCGCTCGAACAAAATTATAGTCATTGAACTATAATTTGTATTTAAATCATTTTAATGTTTCTCAGGACGTAACAATATGAAGATTACGAAGACGATTCAGAATCAGAAATATTAGATGATAATCCCGACCTTAAAGTAAAATCAGACTATCATGAAAGAGCAGACTATTTAATGCCCATACACAGCCCAAATGCGAATCAATTTGAAAACGTCACCAAAAAATTCACCTCTTACACGAGTAAGCCGAATGCTTGCAGAAGTAACTATCGGATCTCACCGAATCGAAGCATTACTAGACAGTGGCAGTGAACGGAGTTACATTTCAGCCAAGGCTTACAAGCTCATCCAAGGTAGCGAACTCCAAAAGTTAGGGCCAGATCCCACAAGCACCTTCGGGGTAACTCTCGCTGACTCCGCGTATACTTATACACAAGGCGGCGCACCTTTTCGAATTGAACTTGACAGTTTAGCAATCTTTACCTGGTTGAGTGTACTCCCAGGGCTATCAACACCAATGATTCTTGGCCTAGACTTCTGGCAACGAGCAGATGTTCGAGTTGAATCTAAAGCAGCCACTTGGCAACTTGGCGACAACTAAGTGAAACATTATTTCCGCTCTAGAGATCATAACACAAACAGACAGTCACTAAATGTACTAACATCATCCCAACGATCTGAATTAAATGATTTCCTTGCGGTAGAATTTGCGAAAAATAAAACTGTCAACTTAGGAGTTACTGACTTAGTCCAACACCGAATCAAAGTAACAGACGATATTCCAGTTCGCTGCAAGCCCTACTGACGTAGTCAACCAGTAATGAAAGCATTACACGAAAAGGTTGGCCAACTGCTTGAAAAAGGTTATATTCGACCGTTAAATAGTAGTTGGGCATGCTTACCAGTTATGGTAGCTAAGAAAAATAACACCTAGCGCATGTGTATAGATTATCGTGCCTTGAATAAAAAGACTAAACAATCAGCATACCCGTTACCGATTATGCATCGAATTTTGTCCGGTCTCCGTGGAGCTAGCTAGTCATTTCACTCATCGATCTCAGTGACGCGTTTCACCAAGTCGTAGTTGAAGAAAATAGTCGGCACTATACCGCCTTTTGCGTCGACGGTAGAGGCCAATTCGAGTGGGTTCGGATGCCTTTCGGTTTAATAAATGCCCCAAGTACTTATCAAGCACTCACTGACAAAGTTCTCTGTTTAGTTATGCAAATTCTATATCAAAAAGCAAGACAATACGTTTCTGGTGCCCAAGAAAAAATTTTCGCGTACCTTGATGATTGGATCATAATTAGTAACACCTTAGAAGAAGATCTAGTTTATTTACAAGCCGTTTTCGAAGCTTTTCGCCAAGCAGACTGTTACGAGTGGAAACTTTGGTCAATTTGATGAGTAATACAAAACATTCCTACTGCAAGACAATTAAAATAGAAGGATCAGGGTTTAAGAAAGTAAAAGAAGAACAGGTGCTACAATGGAAACTTTGGTCAATTTAATGAGTAATACAAAATATTCCTACTGCAAGACAATTAAAATAGAAGGATCAGGATTTAAGAAAATAAAAGAAGAAGAGGGGTTGAAACCGATTAAAAGGAGCGCCGGAAAATAAATAAACACAGGTCGAAACAACGTTTGCGCGACTGACGAGAACAGGATGACAGAAAACAAAGTAGGGAGCTTCACGCTAAAGTTAAGGGTGCCACATATCACCCCGTATTCGTACGCGTGGAATCAGGACTCCAGGAAAAAGAAGAATAAAGACTTTAACTATGCGAATGTGGACGGTAGTATTCCGTTTAAGGTCCCCCACGAACAAGACGAACACAATTACAGAATTCACAGGAGTGGTACCCCACACCATTCTAAAGTGTGTCACCTGAGGAATATTCCAGAATAAAATCCATCCCTTAGCAGTATTATAAAAAGTAAGCATCGGACTGCCAGTGCCAGTGCGTCAGGAGCTTTTAAACTACGAGGAGGCCCTCAACGAAGAGTAGTACGAGGAAGCTCTCAACAAAGTGTAGTGCAGTACAATTTCGGGAACTCTTTTGTCTTGAATAAGATTTCAATCAACTAAATTTCAATTTCTAATCGACATCTATTTATTTCTACTGAAATCAAGCATCGATTTCGAAAATTAAAATTAAATACAACAGAGTAAATATCGAATTAGACTCCATCATTCATTAACTTCAGCATTGAAGCTGACAATCAACTTAGTGTCTCGCGCACTCAACATCGGAGGACCTTCCAGTTTCAACGCCTCCATTCTCCAGTTTCAACATCTCCAACCTCTAGACGAATCAACGCCAAGTTCGTTGCGACATCACCTTCAACAACGAAGACGACCTAAAATTCAACTTCACGCAATTACTCACTGACCAATTCCAATCGTAACAACCCGGTAGAGAAGTGTTCCGTAACAACATCCTGAGTGTACCAGTTATAAATAAAACACCTATTTAATATTATTCAAATCGTAAGTAAATATTTAATTTCTTTCTTTAATATTTCATTTTCTCCTCTTTTCCTTTTTCCAACCGGTTCTGATGGTCATCCCTTAGTGTTAATTAGTCAATAAGTTTCTAAATCAAAGAGATCTGTCAATAAGTGTGACTGCCACTCCCAGGGTAAAGGCATTTAGTTGTCTGACCGTAAAAACAAGCAGTTGATTACATTTGTGTCGTCCCAGGACGTAACACAAATAAAATTTTTGGTGTCAGAAGTGGGATTCAATAGAAAAATAATGCCCGTGACGATCTCTCTGGTATGGAAACTCCATCTCCTGGTAGAGGGAAATTAAACCCTAAAGTTGTTATTTCTCCACCCGTAGGTCAATCAATACTTCGTACTCCAATATTACCACGATATCGACCTCCAGAAAATCCAATAGACAGTATCGTAGTTCAAAAATTAAACCCCGATTTAGCAAATTTATCCGACGCAAAATTCGAGGACTTAGAAAATCCGGAACACAGAAATCAAAATCAAATAATTCCAAACGTTTTTAATCGAAGCAACAAAATATTCGGTCAAAACGGTCAAAACGGAGCAGACCATCAAAATGACCCAGCAAATCCACTAATTCCACCAGTTCCGCCAAATCCAGATAACGAAGACGATCGAGTGGCAAATCTACCCAAACAAGTCGCCGACGTGAGACGACCATATGCCGTTCCGGTATCAATTAAATATGCTATCGAAGCTGTACCTATTTTTGACGGTCAAAATATTCCATTCTCTTATTTTGTCGAAGGCTGTCGCGAAGCAAAAGCAATGATACCCCCTGAGGACGAGCTAAGTTTAGTTAGAGTTTTACGAAATAAACTACGTGGACAAGCCCGACGGACAATTCTTTCCACAGAATTCGCGAATGTTGAACAATTTATAACCTTCTTAAAAAACTTATATGCACCTTCTAAAACATACCTTCAGTTGTTAGGAGAACTAGGTAGAATTTTTCAAAGGGATGATGAAAACGCAGTAAATTACACAAATCGTGCCCGCGAATTAGGCAACAGAATTCTTGACGCCTATAAAGCTCAAGAAAAAAGAGATATGCCTCTTGCG
Source organism: Cotesia glomerata (assembly GCF_020080835.1). Lineage (NCBI taxonomy): Eukaryota > Metazoa > Arthropoda > Insecta > Hymenoptera > Braconidae > Cotesia > Cotesia glomerata. The sequence goes on along the minus strand of NC_058159.1, from coordinate 14,547,418 downwards.
TTCAGAGAAGTATATAACATAGAAATTAAAAATTCTTTAATTCAAGGCTTAAAACCAGAAATTGAGCAGAGAATTTCTAGAAATAAAAATTTTATGGACACGGTTCACGAAGCAATTCACATCGAAAGACAGTTAGAAGCAAAAAACGCGTTACGTGGAAAAATGCCTCATAAGTATAATCGATCGACGGAAACGTATAGTTTTGACAGAAACCCACGAAATACAAGAGATATAAATGTAATTCAAGATCAACCGTTAAAATGCGAATTTTGTCGCGAAAATGGACATTCGACAACAAATTGCCCACAAAAAAATAATAATAATAGAAACTTAAACTCTCGGTACTACGATAAAATGTGTAGATATTGCAAAAATCCGGGTCATACTATTGAAGAATGCCAAAAAAGGCAATATAATAACAATATTAGATATCAACGTCCAAATAATTCAGAAAATTTTCAACCTTTAAATCCAGCAATTTTGAATCGCCAACCATATTATTTAAATACGCAGAATTCCTATAACCGTTCAAATCAACCAAATTATCAACGAAATCCAAATTTTAATTAACCTAGATTTCAACAGAATAATAATTATAATCGTCCAAATTTTCAAAACCCAAATTACCGAAATTTTCAACCACCCGAAAATTACAATCGCGCAAAATTTCAAAATTCAAACTATCGAAATTTTCAACCTCCTAATAATTATAATCGTAATAACTTTTCACGCGAAAGTTCCCAACCTCACTCAAACAATTCTAATAATCGAAACAACCCAAGTAATTTTAGCAATCCTAATAATTTTAATGATCGAAATAAAGGACCGGTAAGATTCGCGGATGATCAGCAGGTACCAAACATCGATCAAAGTCCTAGAAATACGTATCAGGGAAACTTCCCACCACTTCCCCGAGCGGCGTATCGAGGGAAGCTCAAAACGAACGTCCAATTTTGCACATACAGAACGCAGATACGGAATCAGAAACAATAGAAGAATCGGAAACGTTAGGAGAATTGTTTCAGTCGCCTCTATCGAATTAAAACAAAAATGTCAAGCTCCTACAATAAGAATCGATACACCTAGCTTTAAAAATTCTGCAATAGTTATGATTGACACCGGTTGCGAAATAAATTTAATAAAAATTGGTGCATTAAATTCAGAAACGTGGATCGATAAAGATGAAATAGTAAAATTAAAAGGTATAACGACAGAACATGTCGCTACATTAGGGAAAATCAATACTACATTTCACGGTGTCCCAGTGGTATTCCATATAGTATCGAATGACTTTCCCATAATAAGGGAAGGAATTTTAGGGTCGGACTTTTTAATTAGTAATAATATAGATGTCCTATATTCTAAAAATTGTCTCATGTGGAAAGGTAAAAAAATTAACTTTGTACATGAAGAAACAATTACTATCCCGTCACGCACAAAGGCAGGAATGTATGTGCGTGTAGCTAACCCTAAAGTAGATACGGGGTATGTCCCACGGTTGTTCGTAAATGACGAGAAGAAGAAGAATAAAATTTTTATTGGTGAAGCATTAGTTAAAAATGAAAACGGTAAAGCGTATTTATATGTGATAAATTCTACCGATGTCACTGTAGACATCGCTATACCGAAAGTTTTTCTTGAACCTTACGAAATAAAATATGAATCGAGAAATTATATTAAGTCTAATGAAAATTCAAATTCTACTAAATCATACGAAAATTCAAATTCGAATAAAAATAATAATTCGCGTAAAAATATTCATTCTACTAGTTCATGTGAAAATTATAATTCTACTAGTTCCACTGAATCTTATAGTTCTTGCGAAAGAGAAAATAAACGGAAATTAAAATCAAAAAAATCTAAAACTTCGAAAATTTTTAATATACATACATTGTCGGATAATATACAAGAACGTATTTCGGAAATTTGGAATTCGTTGCGTACAGAACATTTAAATGAAGAAGGTAAAAGTTACCTTGAAAAACATATTATTAAAAACCATGATTTATATTATTTAGATGGAGATAAGATGGGTTGTACAGACGTACTAGAGCATAAAATCGATACTGTAGATGACATACCCATTAACGTGAGACAGTATCGTTATCCTCCTATGTTAAAAGATAAAATCGAAGAACAAACACAAGACTTATTACGAGACGGTATCGTTGTACATTCTAAATCACCATATAACACGCCTGTATGGATAGTCCCGAAGAAGGATAATTCTCAGGGACAAAAACAATGGCGTATGGTTTTAGATTATAGAATGTTAAATGAAAAGACAATTACAGACGCATATCCATTACCTTTAATTACCGACATATTAGACCAATTAGGAGGGGCGATATACTTTACAACATTAGACCTCAAGTCAGGTTATCATCAAATTAAAGTAAGTCCGAAGGACAGACATAAAACCGCTTTCTCCACCCCCTTAGGTCATTATGAATTTGTACGAATGCCTTTCGGATTAAAAAATGCTCCTGCAACATTTCAACGTTTGATGAACATTGTATTATTAGGTTTACAGGGAATCGATATTCTAGTGTATCTCGACGATATAATTATTTTTGCGAAATCACTTGAAGAACATGAAGTTAAACTCGAACGAGTCGCGCAACGACTTCGCGAAGCAGGACTTAAACTACAGCCGGATAAATGCGAATTTTTGCGAACAGAAGTCGCGTATCTAGGTCATATTATTTCCACTGACGGCATAAGGCCTGATCCGAGAAAAATCGAAGCAGTTAAAAATTTTCCAAAACCACAAAACATGAAAAATATTTGACAATTTCTAGGATTGGTAGGATATTACCGTAAATTTATTCATAAATTTTCTCAAACTGCTAAACCTTTAAAAAATTTATTGAAAAAGACGATAGTTTTTGAATGGGGTCCAGAGCAACAAAAGGCATTTGAAATATTACGTAATAAATTATGCGAAGAACCTGTATTACAATATCCCGATATGTCTCAACCGTTTATTGTAACGACAGACGCGTCGGGAGTCGCAATAGCAGGAATATTGAGTCAAGGTCCTCTAGGAAAAGATAGACCAGTAGCATATACATCGCTTGTTTTAAACGATAATGAAAAGAAATATAGTACATATGAAAAAGAAGCTTTAGCTATTTTACATTCAGTATCACAATTCCGCCCATATTTATATGGACGACCATTTAAACTAGTGACCGATCACAAACCATTAGTATGGATGTGTAACGCGAAAGACCCTACATCTAGACTCACGCGATGGCGTTTAAAGTTAGAAGAATATCAATTCGAAGTAATTTATAAAGCCGGTAAAACAAACGTAAATGCCGACGCACTATCTCGTAATCCCCCTAATATGCCGGACAATGAAGAAAAAGAAATAGCGAACAGCGAGAATTACATTTTTCCAATTACACGAGCTCAAGCTGCAAAATTTCGTCAAGAAATAGCGGAACGAGAAGCAGAAGAAAAACAATCCAAGCAACAGAAGAAGCCAGAGAAAAAGAATAGTCAAAAGAAGAAGGAAGAGCCAGCAGATAAGAAATTACAAGGTTCACCTATAGCTCATCGTTTAAGAAGCAAGATCAAAGCAGACGACATATCTCTACCCAGTACATCTAAAGGAGTGATGAGAAGAGTTTTCGATAAATTACCATCTTTCAAAAGAAACCAATTCAGTAAAGTAAAAAAGTCATCGTCATCAAGATCAGCAAGCAGTATAGAGTCAAGTGGTGAATCATCGGCAGCTGAAAGATCGGATATTAGGAAAACACCCAAACGGACACAACTATATACTCCAGTAACAACGCCTCGTTTACAACGACGACCGCATGAAGAACGTTTAACAGACCTAGAAATCTCAGGTGAATCCATGAGTATGTTTTCGGATGACTCTGATAGCAAAACGATTGGAAGACGAGTACGAGTACCACCATTTATTGACAGACGTGTAAACGAAAGGGAAGATGGATTACATAGCGAAGTTGAAGAAAATGAGGACCAAGAAGATGTGAAGGCTAATAGATCAGGACGAGCAAGAAAAATTGTTGAAACCAGAGACCAAATATTTATGCAGAAAAACAATTATTTGTATTTTCTGGATGAGTATGGTCAACCGGTTGATAGCGGAGCGACGAAATTAGAAGAAAGATCATTACTGCCTAAATTTAAGAATTTACAAGCAGGTAGTATAGCTATAACGAGAATAGGTAGCAGACACCATGTAGCTATAATAGTTAGTAAAGGGGAATCTTTAAGTTGGGTTGTCAGGACATTGACACGCACCTTGACCAGACTTAACTTACGGACAATATCAATAGCTAAGTCTAGTAGCGTAAACGGTATCCCCTGGACTCGTATATCAACAATGTTAGGGGAATGTTTTTCTAAAATCAATACTACACTGGTAGTATGTCTAGGAATAGTAACTTACGTGCCGAAAGAACAACGTAAGCAGGTAATAGAAGAAGCTCATTCATCAGCTATAGGCGGTCATAAAGGGGTAACAAAAACGTATAACCGCATACGTTTACGTTATTTTTGTCAATTGTTTAAATTAAAGCGTATTAAAACTAAACAACCGATGCAGAATACAGATACTCCTGAAGCTGCGTTTGATAAAATCGCGATGGATATCGTAGGACCATTAACACGAACGAGAAATGGATATACTCATATTTTAACTGTACAGGATCTATTAACTAAATTAGTTATCGCAATTCCTTTGCGACGAACTACTTCTGAAGATATTGCGCGTGCTTTAGTAAAGCGAGTTATTTGCGTTTACGGTACACCTAAATCGGTTTTAACAGATCAGGGATCTAATTTTGTTAGTGAATTAATGAAAAATTTCGCGAAAATATTTAAAATTAAACAATATCGAACTACTGCTTTTCACCCTCAATCTAATGGATATATTGAAAGATCGCACCATTCACTCGTAGAATATTTAAAACAATTCTCCAATGAGGAAGAACATTGGGACGAATGGTTAGAATTAGCTACATTTTCGTATAACACTAGTGTTCATGAAGGAACTAGATATCAACCCTTTCAATTAGTATTTGGTAGGCCGGCACGGTTACCAGCTAGCGTTTGTAATAATGAAGATGAATTACGTACATATGAAGACTATTTAATTGAATTAACTACTAAAATTTATGAAATTCAAGAAATCGCGAGAAACAATTTAATTATAGCTAAAGAAAAATCAAAACAGCGTTACGATAAAACGGCGCACCCAGTAAACTTTCAAGTAGGAGATTTCGTTTTCTTAGTAAGCGGTAAGAAAAAGGGTAAATTAGGTAATCCGTATGAAGGACCATATGAGGTCACTGAAATAATGCCCGACGGTAATGTAAGAATTCAGTATAATCAAAAATCTAAAGTAATACATCCGAATCGGTTGATTTATTCAAGAATCAATCCCAACGAAGAAACTGATAGTGATTAAAAAATTGTTTGTTTTACAGAAAAGATGAGGAAACTATTTCTGGGAATAATCTTTTTCGGGTTCACCTTTTTAATCTACGTGAGGGGAATAAAAGGGGACACGGTCAAGTATACATCATTTGCTCACAAAACCGGTATTTATTTCGAATATTTGTAAGATGTCCGACTCACCAAAAACAATTGGAAATTAGTAGCACTTTTTAACTTAACTGATCTTGAACTTAAAAGACCAACAATTTCAAATTTACAAATAGATTCGGTTGATCTACAATGCCAAGCATATATCAATATATCAATTTGTCGTCAATATATCGAATTAAATCTCTATAACCATTTTATCCAACAAATAAATTTAAAATTAACCGAGTTAAACCACTTAATGCATGCCGATAATAATCAAGAAACACCCATAAATTCTGATAAAGAAGTTACATTTCGTAGATATATCATTGATTTAAGTAACATTTTTCCAACCATATACAATATACATACTCATATTTATAGATATAGTCAAATCGTTGATGCCGAATTATTCTTCGAACAAGCTCGTTTATTTAAGTCCCAGGATAGATATAACAAATTAGTAAAGAGTATTACCAATTTCTTGAATCAAACAAATCCATCACCTATAATATATTTTAATTACTTGAATGAATGGAGCATTCATATAAGAGAATACTTTTCTCAGTACCTTGATCATGCCAAAAACGTAATAGAAACCGTAATTTATGCTATGTCGGGGAAATTGAGTCCTCGAGTTCTTAGTCCTCAAATACTTTCACAAGCCCTAAAAGAATTCCGAACAAATTGCACCAGTTGTAACCTTATAATTGATCCAGAAGATGTTTATTTAGGAAAAGTCGGAATTAAATTTGACCTTTTTAAGAATTTCTTGTTCTTCACTATAAAAGTTCCTCTTTTAGACTCTGTTCAATTTAGCTTGTTGAAAGGTCACCCTTATCCAGTCCCACAAAAATGCAAAAACAAAACAATGTCTGCTTACGTACAACCTAGTTCCGATTATTTATTAATGTCTTCTAAATGGTATTCTCCAATAACCCGTGATGAATTAAAACATTGTTACAATTTTAAGGACTACTTAGTATGCAAGCCGAATTTTATATTCTTTGAAAATACCACTGACCCCATTTGTGAGATAGATCTATTGTCTACCCAAGTACAAGACAAATTTCCCCCTCGGTGTATTATCAGGGTAAATCAAAATTTTAAACCGTATTGGAAACCATTGGAAAAAGCAACCGGATGGTTATACTCTGTTTCAAATCTTGAATTACAAGAAACTACTCTTAATAAAATAGTAGATAAAATAAATATTTCCCATTCAACAACCCTCACATTAATCGATTCTTCTCACTCATTAACAGTTAACGATATTAAGTTAATGGGATTTTCTAGTAAAACCGGGGTCTATACAACACAATCAACTTACGAGTTAGATTTAATTTAGATTCTACCTAACATCTGCGAAATAGAATTTAAAGCAACAAATAACATTCCTTATATTCTTAATCAATTATCATATGATTTTACTCTAAACGACGTCCCATCTCAAACTCAAAATGTGTCAATTCATAACCACCCAAATCGTGGCACATTCTACCTTATTTTGGGTATATTTTTAATTATTTTTATCATTATTATTCATATTTTGTGCTTTAATTTCAAGAAAATAGCTGAAAGCACCCCAATTGAATTGTCTAACCAAACCGAAGTTACTTTAACAGAGCCTGATGCACACATCTATGATGTTCCATCTAGCAATTTATCGGTAAGCACTTCTCCTAATAATTCTAAGAGCGAGTCGAAACCTCTCAAAATAGAAATGCGTAATATCCGAAAAACTTTAACTTTTAAAGGCATGCCCGAAGAAATTTAATTTCTAATACATTTTCCAATTCTTAGAAAACCGATAGGTATCCCTCCGACCAACCCAAAGGAATAACCTAAAGCCTTGTCGATCCTATTTTTAGAATAATTACTAATAAGAAATTATCTCTACCACTACCTGATTTCCCTCCAAAATGCCTCAAGAAGTATAAAAGAAAAGATTGAAATTAAAATATATACCCATAATCATACTTATTCATCTACTCTATCAAACGAATTATTTTATGCTTCACACTAATAGTATTTAAAAAATTTTACAGAGCAACGTGATATTACTTTATAACCCATAAAGTATTTGTTTACGGATTAGTAATAGCTGGCGCATCAAGTACCGAAGTCGACACCACTAAAGGGAATATAAATCAAGATGAATCAAGGTGGAAATCACTACGATCCAAAGAGGCCACTAGGAATAGATGATCAATTCATCGAACTTATCATTACAGTAGTCAGAGAAGGTTATTTTAATTATTCAGAATTTAGATTACGGGGTCCTCCTAACATGGCGTCACTATTAGAATTTAAGGCTGAAATATTAGTATTGTCCAATAAAGAAGTCAGGGAAGAAGCAAACAATTATAAGCATAACAATTCACGTAAGATATGAGTGTATCTGTTCACATATATGCATGTATATGTGTATGTATAAACATGCATACAAATAGTTGAAATAATAGCATCCACAATTGACAGTGTTATCTCAGTTATTGAGTTACTGGCTAGTAAACCCTCGCTTTCGCTTAAGATTACTCCTTTGCCGTTCAATGTTGAAGTCCACAATATTTAAGCAGAGAAATTTTTCTAATATTTCTTGTCATCATTTGACTTTGGATAACTAGCATTAAGTCTGTATTTCACCATCGAACATATCTAGTTTATATTCCTAAGTAATCATCCACTAGTTGATGAATTATAATTTAATTGTAAACCTGCAATGCAATTGACTTCCAATACCTATATTGTGTTTCTAATTTTTATTAATCCACTTCCTTAGTTTATTAAATCTAACAACAAAAATTTTTTATTAAAATCTAGGAAATCTGACAAAGGAAAAGAAAAACTATTAACAAAATAATTCTATTGTTTAGTTAAATTAATGAACAAAAAAATATATAAGTAAACACTAAATTTATAAATTTATGACGAATCTTTTCTTACATAAGTTTCAATTAATTTTGAGATAGAAACAAATTCAATATGTCGGTAAATTTCAGTATATACAATTCATCGCATGTATTAAAATGCGAGTGCATATAAGTGGTCTATTCAATATAACACTATGTGATCATTTATGAAATATTTTAGAAAATGAACTTCAATACAATTTTAGAAGTCATCATTAAAAATGCTCAAATCACAATTATTGTCCTTTCAACAAATAATATAAAAATCACTTCTGTGTAATCAACGTGAAAACTATATACCTACCTCATTGATTATAATTTCATGCACTTATGAAAATTATTGATTAAAGAGTAGTTCTAAAATATGAAAGAAAATTTTTTATTAGTAGCGACTTTTAAAATCGTGTAGCATTGTAAAAATAATCGTCCAATAATGACACGCCAATACCTTAATGAGAAAAGTTCAAATTTTGAAAAATGCTCGTAAATTAAAATACAGCAATAAAATAATCTATCCTATTATGACATATATATATATATATTGATTTAAATAATATAACATCCGAAGCATCAATGTCAGAAAAAGTTAATCTATAAATTTTATGAAATTATTTCTTCAACAAAGGACCTTAAGATGAATTATTTAGAAAACTAGAAAACATTGTATAATACTTTAACCTTATGGATGTTTTCTTTTTATTATTCTTACATTCAAAATTTTATTAACAACTCGAGCCTTCAACGTTTAACAAATGTGTTTATAATAATAATGTTATTAACTCATTTTTATTATTCAAGAATACATGTGTATTTACTATATTCAAATAATTCAAAACAAAAAAAACTACATCGATAAACATCTATCTAATATAATTAATTATCCTGCGACATTTGTTAGTAAAATAATTAATAAACTATTCATAGAATAAAATATCCCGAAAAATTTTAGGGGAAACAACATATCAGTCTTCCAAATCAGTATATATTTCTTTTTGTATTTGACAAAAACAACATTTTTATTAATTATTCAGTGCGGTAAACCATGTTTTATATGCACACATATATTACATTTTTTATCTAGATAAAATCTCAAGTACCTAATAAGTATTTTTAACGATCTTCCAAACTTGATAAATGTTACCTCAACCAAGCAAACCTAATAATAATAAAAATATTTTTCTTGTACAAGCCAAAAATTAGTATTAATAAACTTGCTCTAAAAACTTTGCAATAATTACTTCGACAAACGAAAAATATCCCATTCCACAAATTAAATGTTGCAATGAATAATGTAATTAGTTAATTTAAAATGGTAAATTTTCAGTTCGTAGTACTTCCAAATAAATGAGCTTCATTAATCGAAGTGCCTAAGAATGTAATACAAATTATAAAACATTGTAACAAAAGAATAACCTCAAGAAATTCTATATTAAGCGCCTATATCTGAAGGTATTGAAACTCAATTTTTACTAAATGTGAAAGCACTAATGAATTTAATTATTCTTATATAAGCAATTCAATTTTTACTAAATGTGAAAGCACTAATGAATTTAATTATTCTTATATAAACGATTCAATTTTTACTAGATGTGAAAGCACTAATGAGTTTAATTATTCTTACATAAGCAATTCAATTTTGACTAGAAGTAAAAGCACTAATGTACCTAATATTGTATCTGGAAAAATTGATGTTGTTACCGAAACTCGCGTCATGGCTATGAAAGCCCTAACTCTCGTTTTAAAGTAGGGAGGTGTGTTACGAGTGGAAACTTTGGTCAATTTAATGAGTAATACAAAACATTCCTACTGCAAGACAATTAAAATAGAAGGATCAGGATTTAAGAAAGTAAAAGAAGAACAGGTGCTACAATGGAAACTTTGGTCAATTTAATGAGTAATACAAAATATTCCTACTGCAAGACAATTAAAATAGAAGGATCAGGATTTAAGAAAATAAAAGAAGAAGAGGGGTTGAAACCGATTAAAAGGAGCGCCGGAAAATAAATAAACACAGGTCGAAACAACGTTTGCGCGACTGACGAGAACAGGATGACAGAAAACAAAGTAGGGAGCTTCACGCTAAAGTTAAGGGTGCCACATATCACCCCGTATTCGTACGCGTGGAATCAGGACTCCAGGAAAAAGAAGAATAAAGACTTTAACTATGCGAATGTGGACGGTAGTATTCCGTTTAAGGTCCCCCACGAACAAGACGAACACAATTACAGAATTCACAGGAGTGGTACCCCACACCATTCTAAAGTGTGTCACCTGAGGAATATTCCAGAATAAAATCCATCCCTTAGCAGTATTATAAAAAGTAAGCATCGGACTGCCAGTGCCAGTGCGTCAGGAGCTTTTAAACTACGAGGAGGCCCTCAACGAAGAGTAGTACGAGGAAGCTCTCAACAAAGTGTAGTGCAGTACAATTTCGGGAACTCTTTTGTCTTGAATAAGATTTCAATCAACTAAATTTCAATTTCTAATCGACATCTATTTATTTCTACTGAAATCAAGCATCGATTTCGAAAATTAAAATTAAATACAACAGAGTAAATATCGAATTAGACTCCATCATTCATTAACTTCAGCATTGAAGCTGACAATCAACTTAGTGTCTCGCGCACTCAACATCGGAGGACCTTCCAGTTTCAACGCCTCCATTCTCCAGTTTCAACATCTCCAACCTCTAGACGAATCAACGCCAAGTTCGTTGCGACATCACCTTCAACAACGAAGACGACCTAAAATTCAACTTCACGCAATTACTCACTGACCAATTCCAATCGTAACAACCCGGTAGAGAAGTGTTCCGTAACAACATCCTGAGTGTACCAGTTATAAATAAAACACCTATTTAATATTATTCAAATCGTAAGTAAATATTTAATTTCTTTCTTTAATATTTCATTTTCTCCTCTTTTCCTTTTTCCAACCGGTTCTGATGGTCATCCCTTAGTGTTAATTAGTCAATAAGTTTCTAAATCAAAGAGATCTGTCAATAAGTGTGACTGCCACTTCCAGGGTAAAGGCATTTAGTTGTCTGACCGTAAAAACAAGCAGTTGATTACATTTGTGTCGTCCCAGGACGTAACACAGACCTCAAAATGAATGAGGAAAAAAGCCAGTTTGGAAAATCTGAAGTAAAATTTTTTGGCTTCATAATTAATGAAGAGGGTATGAGTCCTGATCCCGCTCGTCTTGAACCTATCGTGGATTATCCACGGCCTACTAACCATAAGGAACTGCGCAGGTTCAATGGACTTGTTAATTGGTACCATAAACATATTAAAAACGTAGCTCAGGTACAAGGACCCCTTAATAAATTAACTAGTACTCGCGTAGATTGGAAATGGACCGATGTTGAAGAAGAAGCGTTTCAAAAAACTAAAGAAGCTCTATTACAAGCCGCGACATTAGCGTTACCGGAACCTGATTGCCCTTACCGTCTTTACACGGATGCGAGTAATACCGGGTTAGACGCAATATTAACACAGTACGACTCCAAAGACGATCGCGAACATCTAATCATATGTTTAAGTCGGCCTCTTAGTAAAGCCGAGTCAAATTATACGACAGAAAAAAAATGTCTTGCTGTCGTTTGGGCCTTACGGAAACCTAGAGACTACGTAGAAGGTCTCCCAGTTACTGTATATACTGACCGTTCTGCACTAAAATGGTTATATAGCTTGAAAGATCCCGCGGGTTGGTTAGCCCGATGGGCCATAAACCTTTCAGCTTATAGACTCGAAATTATTCATTATCGAGGAACGCAGAATGAAGCTCCAGACGCACTATCACGCCTTTACGAAGATCCTAGCTTGAAAGAACAGATTTCCACCACCCTGTATAACTTAAATCTTTCTTGGTTTGACGAAAAAGTTCGTGTAGTATGGAAATTCCCTGACAAATATTCTGAGTGGAAATAAGGACGACAGATTATATTATTACCGACCTACAGCGACTAAAGCGATTCTAGGTGACATCACTGCCTGGAAAATTGCCCTCACGGAAACAGAAATCAATCCCCATATCGAAAAATTTCATTGCGATATCCAAGCTGGCCACCTAGGCATCGACAAGACCTACTGGCGCATACGTGAAACACATTACTGGTCCGGCACGTTCCGAGACATAGTTTCTTACGTCTACTCTTGTGAAACTTGCTTAAAAACTGAAAGTAATCAAGCCAAGCCACAAGGATATATAGGAACTCGACCACCTCCCCAACTTTGGAACATTATCTCCATTGATACAATCGGTCCTTACACAATATCCTCCTCAGGTCACCAATATGCCCTAGTAATTGAAGATATTTATACTCGTTACCTTGAAATCTTCCCTTTTAGACAACAAACAACCTGTGCAAATTTAGCACCTCATCCAAGGATTCGCGAAGTAAAAATGACCTTAATCGATAGGTCTACGTTAGGTCCGGATAGGTCCACCAAAATTTTCGTTAGGTCCCTCATAGTTTTTTTACAAAAAATTTTTTTAATTTTTACTAAAAAAAAAAAAAAAATAGCACCTCATTCTATGAAAAGCTGGTTAATTTTATCAAAATCGAATTCTTTATCGTTAGATCTGTATTGGTCTATGTTTTTTTTTTATATTAATGATTTTATTGTCGTTATTAATAATTATAAATTAATTAAAATCCGCGCATGCGCACAATGCATCTAATGCGACGGGAAATTCAAAGTAAAACCGTTTTGATTTTTAGACTTTTAATAATTCAATAATTACTCAACTAACATCTGTATTTGCTGATAGTATTAATTAATTATTAACAATAAAATATACAAATAGTTTTTTCTCTACTTATTTGAGAAGCATTGAACTTTTCTTATGATATTTGCTTTCAATGAATTACTTACTTCTTACTCATTCAGTTTCTATGCAAGATATATTAATTAATTCTACTTATTTATTTTTAATTAATTAAAATTTTAATATGTCATATATACAATACAAATGATCGTATTTTAAATTTTAAAAAAGGCATTTTTTCGATATTCAATTATCTAATGGTCCCGAGTCGAAATTTTAAAACCCCAGTTCAACCTAGTAGAGCCTGATCCCTTTGATGTAGACATATGCCGCTCTAATTTAAGAACCTTTTTCAACCTAACTCGTCTTATGTCAGGGTGAGGAATAGTGAGTCGGGGTTTAGTTTAAATTTTAAGATTCTGTTTCAACCTAACTCGTCTTGCATCAGGGTGAGGAGTAATGAGTTGGGGTTTAGTTCAAATTTTAAAACTCTGTTTAAACCTTATTCATCTAAATTCAGGTCGTAGAAGAGTGAGCTGGGGTTTAATGAGAATTTTATCGCGTAGGCTTCCTAGGGTGAAACAGAGATTAAAACTTTATACATTTTTCAAAATAAATAAGAGTAATAAAACTTATTATCATTATTTTGAAAATGTATTACAGTAAAACGTGCGAAAAAATCACAACAAAACCATTTATAAATTTTTTATGCTTAATAAACTGCGTCGAATGCTTTTTTAAAAATTAAAATCGAACGACGCGTTCAAAAATTATATTTGTTTAAAAATTCACAAAATTTTTTTTCTCAGTATTTTTTCGACATAACATTTAAATTTCTTAACCAAACGATATTTGCCCGGACATCCACTTTTTTCGCTTTAAAAACTGTGTTGAAAACCATTTGGAAAATTAAAATCGATCGACGCGTCCAAAAGTTACAGCTGGTTGAAAATTTACAATAATTTTATATTTTTCGAAAATAATTACCGGGCTTCTTTAACCTTTCAACATAAACCCGTATATACAAATTTTTTTTTCATTACTACTCTAAAAACTACTTTGAATACCGTTTTAAAAATCAAAATCGAATGATATGTTACAAAATTATACCTTATAAAAATTTCAAAAATAATTTCTTCCAGAATTTTTTCGAAATAATTTTCAGATATTTTTAACTATTTAACTATTCATGTGTATATACTTTTCGTGCTTTTAAAATTATGGTTTGTGCAAGAATAATTTAAAATATACGAAAGATCAAGTTTTTCTACTTAAAAATTTGACCTAATTGCTAAAGAATAGTTTGCCAAATTAAAATTTAAAGAATGAACAAATAGCACAGTTTTTCACATTTTGAACTCGAAGAGCTCAAAATATAATTTTTGTGTCGCAGCTTTTGAAGCCCCATAAAGCGATCTTTAAGTTTAAATTGATTAAACGAAAAATTTCGAAATAATTCCGAAAAAACAGTTTTTTCGGTTTTCTTTCGACAACGATAACTCACGAACGAATTAACCGATTTTGACCGGGTTGGCGGCGATCGACGTGATTTTTTAATGTTAAGAGCTGAATAGTTTTTAAAATCGATCGGTGAAGCCGTTTCAAAGTTATTATTTTTTTAATAACACATTTGAAAAAATTTTTTTTTGTAGTTTTTTTTAAATTTCTCAAGATTTACCGGTTCGAATCGGTCCCAATTATATTCAAAATCTAAGTTTGGTCAAGCCTTTTTGAATGACGCCAATCGCGATACACACATACACACACACACACATACTTACATGCATACTTACATACATACATACAGACAAACGGACACCATCGCGGAAACAATCGGGGAAGCTTCCTAGGACCTCAAAACGTCAACATCCGTTGAAAACTTGATTTTCGAAAAACGGGGTAAAACCAATATCTTCCCAACTTTTGAAAATTTTCAATTTTCTTAGCGGAAAGTTAAAAATTTAGGCAATTTTCGCGATGAAATTTTTTTAAGCACTTTGTAAGTAACGTTGTAAAATTAATAATAATAATCACAGTAATATTTACCATGACATAAGAAATAATAATAATATTTAATCACATGAGTTAATTTTAATTTTGTCAGTTGTAGCTTAAATGGAAACAAATATTTCTACTGTATGACTAGTCTTCGAGTAGCAGAGGGGATCCAGTCTTGCTTCGTAATCGTGAGGTCTCGATTTCGAATCCCAGTAAAGCTGAGTTTTTTTCAACGGAAATTTGTGTTTTCTTCGTCGTTTCTTCTGTCCATTTCGATATCATTATTCTTGTATAATTATAAATTAACATTACTAATAGTTATCATTACCTTAACAGTCATGCAAATAATAACATGAAGTAACCAACAGTTTATGACAATTTTTTCTTTTTTTTTACTATGAATATAACCAGTTTAGGCTATTAAGGTTGAACTAGGTTAAAATAGGTTTTAATAAAACCCTGCCTGACACTTTTTCGTCTGAGAAACAAAAAATCGTATACATCGTGCAATCCCAGCTAGGCGCTAAAAAGAGTGAAACAGAGTTTTATTAAGAACCTTCTTCAACCTAACTCGTCTGAAAACGGACTTAAGTAGACGTTACCAGAGTGAAACGGGGTTTAGTATCAATGCAATTCCTTATTTCTTAAAACCTATTTCATTCTGTTTCACCCTGAATTAGACTATCCCAGGTTAAAATGGGTTTTAAGCGAAAAAAAATTTCGACTCGGGTCTACATTAAAGGAATCAGGCTCTACTAGGTTGAACTGGGGTTTTAAAATTTCGACTCGGGGAAGCTCTTTATGAGTGTATTATATCAGGATGAGTTTATATTTTTAAAAATGTAAATAAATAAGAAATTACCTTGTATCTTGCAAACTATGGACATTTTTAAAGGTATAAGCTCATTTAAGTGCTATTAATTAATCATTTTGAAAGCAGTTCATGAATTAATATATTTTTCTATTGAATTATTAAAAGTCGAAAAATCAAAACGGGTATACATTAAATTGTGCGCCGTATTAGATGCGATGTGCGTATGCGCAGATTTTAATTAATTTATAATTATTAATAACGACAATAAAATCATTAATATAAAAAAAAAACATAGACCAATACAGACCTTACGATAAAGAATGCGATTTTGATAAAATTAGCCAGCTTTTCATAGAATGAGGTGCTATTTTTTTTTTTTTTTAGTAAAAATTAAAAAAATTTTTTGTAAAAAAACTATGAGGGACCTAACGAAAATTTTGGTGGACCTATCCGGACCTAACGTAGACCTATCGATTAAGGTCATTTTTACTTCGCGAATCCTTGGATGAGGTGCTAAATTTGCACAGGTCAACAAACAGGTAAAGAAATCGTGAAACATTTACGTAACGTACTCTGTCACTGGGGACCCGTACGTCAAATCATTTCTGACAATGGTAAAGAGTTTATAAATAAAGACCTTTTAACCCTAACCAAACAGTATAAAATTCAATTTACACCAACACCGATAGGACACCCGTGTAGGAACCCCGTAGAGCATTGCAATCGCACCATAAAACCAATGATTGTAGCATTTACTAGCCAAAATCAACGTGACTGGGATTTTCACCTCCCGGACAAAACTTGCGTATAATACTGCAGTATATACTGCACTAGGGTTATCACCGTTCTATCTTAATCACGGACGCGATCCTTATCTAATATCCGACACCTAGGTTACCGAAGAATTTAACGAAGCCGATACAGCTCTTTGGAAAGCTCGTATGGACCGCATGGACGAACTCCGATATTTTGTTGAACGTTACATGCTTAAAGCTCAGGAATGTACGCGTAAACAGCATGAGAAACGATTCTCAACTCAATTAATTGACCTAAAAATCGGAAATCAGGTATATTATCTAAACAAACGCCTTAGTAAGAAAGTTGATAGTTATAGTGCCAAGTTAGCACCCAAATATGCAGGTCCAGCAGCAATAACTGAAATTATAAGTCCATTAATTGTTAAATTAGCAGATTCAGTGGTTATAGCCTCGGCACACACTGTCTTAACGATTTAAAATTACCTCGTAGGTCTAAAAGACATCCACGGTTACAGATTACTCTGGAGAATACGTCAATTATGTCATTGAGCGTAACATCAGAGTCTTCTAGTCAGGAATCACTGATTCTTGGTTCTTTGATTGAGACTCTCATCAATGATAAAACATCATCTCACAAACACACACCTTATTCGTCTCCATCACTGCCCCCAACAATAACGTTAACGAAGATCCAACTGTCACCAGAGATCATCGACCAGATCGACTTCGACTTGATATCCAAGCCAGCAGCAGTCAAGCTTGACACCAGGGATGTTATCCAAAAACCAAAAGAAATTAATTCAGCTACCAGTAAAGTCAATGTCGGGACTGAAATTTCAGCGTCACCGATAACTGAACAAGAGAGACTTTCCTCATTGTACCCACGATTTGAGGAACCTGCAGCTCAACCACCAACATGGGTTAGTGACCTTCTAGATAGTATCAACGAGCTTCGCACAGAAACTCGTGAGAACATCTTGGAGATCCAGAGCCTCCAAAAGAACATCCAGACAGTAGAGAAGCGTCTATCCTCTTTACAGCACCAACAACTGGCCAATCTATCCAGTTACGTCCAAGAAGTAGCCCACAGTGTCGACACCATCAATCACCGGTTCGATGTTATCGAGCCTAAGATACAACTAATAGGCCAGGAACCTCAGCCAATCGCCGAGCCTGTGGCTGCAAAGTTTCCAGAGGAAGTACCTGAATACCATACTACGATCTACGACGTTGGAAGTACACCAAATAAAAAGGCGGTGATACCAGTATTGGCTAGCCAACCAGCATCCGCCTGTGGACCCAACGCAGGGCTAAAGATTCGACGTGAGACATCAAAACCATCTTCAGACGGCGCTCAGTTCCCACCATCTCCATTCCTGACTCGCGTGGCAGCACGGGGAGAGCTCCCAGCCGAGCAAGTCCACGCTTATGTAGCCACTGGGGCCATGAAGGAGACGATGCCAGTGAAGCCTGTTATGGTAACGTATGCAACCACGTTACCGTACTCGCAGACAGTACCAGCACCAAAATACAACGTTTCGATATCTCCTACGAACGCCTTTCAACAATTCGTTAAGGATACGGAAGCTGAATCGACATCTCAGACCACCACCACTCCAGAAGTCATGGTCCACAATGGAATACGTTTTGTTGACTACGGAACATTCCGTAAGGCAATACGTGCAGCTTGTTTAGCTGCCAGACCAGCATTCCGGCAGTCAAACCTTCAGGAATCTTGGACATAGACAGTCACGACCTAAGTGCAGTCACTTTTCATTGCTGATGCTTGTCAGAATTGCAGACGTGACCACAAAATCAGACAATGTCCTTTAACCTGGCGGTCTGATATGTGCCATGTCTGCTATCAGGATCAGGTGACCACGGAAACATGTTTCCGTCCACACGACAAAGAAAAGAAGGATCACTTCAGGGGCCGTTGCCAAGGCTGTGGAGTGCCAACTCTTCGATCCGCAGTGCGGACACTGCAATCAACGCTGGCCTGGGTATCGCAACTGGATTGGTACCAAATACACTGCTGAAGACATGGAGAAGTTCCACAAGGCACACTTACGTGCCACGAACAAATAAGTCCACCCTTATTATCATTATTCTCATTATATTTCATTATTATCTTCATTACTACATTTTAATAATTATTTTTCATTACTGACTATATTTTCTATCTAAAATATTATAATTACTCTATTATATATTTAAAGTAATTAAGCGTTCAAACGTTCACATTAAAAAGAAATTATGTGTCATACTAATAGTTCTTCATAAATAAAACTTCTGTAAACATACTCATACTCATCTCATTCTAAAAACTAAGCCAGTGAAATCTTCTTTGTTTATAGCAGCAGCAAGCAGAGCAGATTGAACTATTTTAACTGTCTAAAAATCTATTTATTTATTTATTATTCTAATTGTTTTCTACTATCTACTATTAGGTCAACTATAAAGGGATCGAAGTCCGGAGAGGTCTCAATCAATATTTGAGGACACGAATCATCTTTAGGCGTGGACCTTACGGATAAATCGATATTAAAATCTATACTATTTATTGAAAATCTATTCTATTTATTTTAATTCTATTCTGTTTTTTATTATCATCATCACCTATGGGCGATTACTTGCCACCTCATCCACATCTTCATCTAATAGGCGATTACTTACCACCATTCTCATTACTACATCTATCACTTACACCTATCATCTAACAGGTGACTACTTGCCATTATTTTCATTACTACACCTATCACCTATAGGCGATTACTTGCCACACCTTTATAATGAATATTTTAATCAAACATTCTGTAATTAATTATAAACTTTTTTCTACAAAGCCCGTTCGGTGCTCGAGGTTTTTAGATGGTTAGTTTTGGCTTGGTGGGGAGGATTGAGACAATGCAAATTGTCCTTTTTTCTCAACCCTTAACTGACTGTCTGAAAACCCTCGTTATCGGCATTGGGTTAATTTTCTCAATTTTTGACGGTAGAATCTCGAAAAAAGTGGGGATAAACGGCCCACGCAACAACACCAAAAATATTGATCAGACTTCGATCCAACCCCAAACTAGCAATCACGCAAACTTTTTAACTCTCTATACTACTATTTATTAATTACTAATCAAGCAAATTATAACGGTTTATTATATTCTTAAAAATTCATTACTGTTTAATTTAAGTTCTACTATTATAATTAATTATTCAAGCATTTATTACACTCGAGAAATAATAAGTAAATTATGAGTGTGGAATAAAATAGTTATTTTGTTATAAATTGTGCATCATCATTACTGTAAATCTACCTACTTACTACGATCATTTCACCTATACGTTCTTTGAAGGACGAATAATATTAAAGATCAAATTGATACCACATGGCCTGCTGTGCTAACCAGGATCTTATAAAACTATCATCGCTATATATTGTAAGTAATCAAAGAATATTTACTGGCATACGTGA
Source organism: Cotesia glomerata (assembly GCF_020080835.1). Lineage (NCBI taxonomy): Eukaryota > Metazoa > Arthropoda > Insecta > Hymenoptera > Braconidae > Cotesia > Cotesia glomerata. The sequence continues at coordinate 14,527,129 of NC_058159.1, read as the reverse complement.
GACTTCCTATCAGACTACGTACTCTTTCTATAACGTTCTATTTATTCTAAACTTCTAAAAAACTAAATACTTCATCCGTAAGGAAGCGGATTTCCGAGAGTTGGTGGTCCTAATAAATAAATATAGAGAATCAATTGACTGAAGTCTTATCCGCGAGGTTTTGGTGAGTTGATAAATGAAATTTTTATATTAAAGAAAAATTCTCATGTCTCAATATATATATATATATATATATATATATATATATATATATATATATATATATATATATATATATATATACATATATATATATATATAGATTGTAACAGGCCGCTTTTAGCGCCACCTGTTAAGGTGTTGTTTCTCTAATTTTACCTTTTGAATTTAATTTTGAAGGAAAATTTAATTGAGTTCTTTTTTTATTTTATTTTATGCCCATTGGTTGGATTCGCCGCGACCGAGTCGCCCTCGCGTGTAGAAACTCGAACGAAGCTCGATTGCGCGCGAAACCAAAATCTAATGCGATAAAATGTAATTTGAGTTAGTAAGTAAGTAGCGTTGGGGTAGATTTAAGTACTTAATTATTGTGACGGTACTAACGACGCCGGTCACGAACCCGCGAAGAGAAACAACGAAGATCATCGAAGTAGGTAATCTGCAAGATCATCAACGACGGAAGGATGGCTGTCTCGAGAGCGAGTGAAACGACGGACTGAGTGGAACTCGAAGTGAGCACTCGACGCATGCGTGAAGGGTAAAGCTAGCTGTCGAGCGCTCCAATGCTCCCGCCAATACATCATTCAAAATATCGATATTGGAAAATTGGACTTACGGCGCCATCTCGGGAGTTCACAGCTAACGACGGACCCAGCAGAGAGGGGAGGGAGAAAAGAATGCGACACGTGCTGATGTTTTCCTTCTTCCACGTTTCCGACTTGCCGTGTGCAGACACGTTTTTTACGACTTAGTTTTCTTTGGTTATTTATTTCGGGAAAAATCCTTGAGTAATTCTTGCGTTGCAAGTTACGTAGATTTTTTTTTATTAGCCACGACGTATTGGGCTGATTTTGTTTTGTCGAAAAAAATAAAGGCAGGACGAAATTAAGTAGCTATTGCTAATCAATTACTCGACGAAAGCGTCATAAAGTACGACGTGTTTTTGGTGATTGTTAGTCGACGGGTCCGTGTTCCGAAGGATCAATAATTGTCTTCTTCGAGGAAGCCAGTATCCAAGAGTACGACGTGGAAGCCGAGAGCGACTTGGTGGCAGAAACAACCCAGGAATAACTTCAGGGCAACGCTGTGACCAGGGTAAGTGGTTCTGTCTCAATAGAAATAGCTCGTGGGATTCGATTTTGTTAGTTAAAACAGTTGGATGTGTTCATTACATCCTACTTTATTTATCAATAATTGTACTCGACACTAGTCGAGTCATCGTGTAAGAACGTCAAGGCTAAGTTGAGTTAGTCAGCCGAGATAATCCCACGAGGTATTTAGGTACCGTCATAATTTATTGGTGTGTGTACGATCGAAAAATTATTATTGTTTGTTAGAATAATCACACTGGTTGATTTTTGTACTCCCGGGGTAATCGATGAGTTCGATTACCCATTGATCGAGCTTCGGGTTCGTGCGATTCACCTACGTTGAGTAATAGGTTCGCCTACGGAGAGGGAACCCGAGAAACGGCTACCGCGTCCGAGGCAGAGAATCGGACGTAAGTTGCCCACTCTCAGCGGAGCAGTTGGGACTTAGATTAAAATTTAACTGTGTGAGAATCAGTGACAGAGAACTGAGTTATTATTTAATTTTTTTTTGTATTTAATTTAATTATTGAGTAAATTCGACGATTGAATATTATTATTTAAGGTTTAATTAAATTCGGCGACTAAATTAGTTAAATCTTGAACTTCAATTTTGCTATTCTTAATTGAAGTTTGGTGCCTCGATTATTGAGTTTACGTATGTAATTAGTCGCTATTATTAAAGCAAGCGGAGATTTATTTTTTTTTGATGGTTGTTAATTTTAATTACTCACCATTAATTAACGCCGGTGATTCGATTCATGTCTCTGAGTTAGCAAATTGCTATTAACCGAATTTAGCAGAGATAATTTGGTTTTTCTTTTTTTTTTTTTCTTTTACTGAAATTAACTGAATTGGTGCAACGATTTATGTTTTATTATCTTGCTTAATGGTATTTACGTGAGTTCAGCGAAGATTATTATTTTATTCAGTTAATTAATCGCCATTAATTAATTTGAACACCGATTTAATTTTTTTTTTTGTCGATGGTCATTAATTGGGCTGAGCGAAAGGCTCATCATAATTTTTTTGAGTATTTAGCGAGTGAGTATTGAGTGGGTTATTACGAGTAACTCATTATTGCTATTGCGGCGACTTTGAACTTTTCCGTGTTCGGGTTGCGAACTGCGAATCGACGACAGCGTCGACGATTATTAATGTTATTAATTTTCCGTGCGTTTCTTTTCTTGATTGTCATTCTGAACCAATCGTTTATTTATTGTTAATAAATTTATAATTTTAAATTGCTCTATAAATTTTTTTTAATTAATTGCGAGCAATCCCGAATACTTTCCCCGTTCCTCTATAATTAAGTCGTACCCTTAAGGCCCGCCACCCGACGAAGAGAGTCCCGGACCGGAGTAGCCGGAAATCGACGTGATCGGAGCAAAGCTCCTGGCGCCCAACAACAGATAAGCAGGTAGGCCAGATTATTTATTTTCGGACTTCGTCCTCGCTAACGCACGGGGACGAAAATACCCGTTATAATATATATATATATATATATATATATATATATATATATATATATATATATATATATATATATAGCATATATATATATATATATATATATATATATATATTAGACTGGGCCAAAAAATTAACTATTTT
>NC_058159.1:14247995-14524129 GCF_020080835.1 Cotesia glomerata | reverse complement strand
AATTTTAGTTCCGCTTTTAACAGGGGCTGTGTTTGGGCATTTCCTGATATATTTTGGTGTGAGACAATGTATTTGACTTTCACAGAATTTTTTAACATAAGCTTAGTTTGGGTAATTCCGGTGAAAATTCAAAATTTTGCCGGAAGTGCCCAATTAAATCTCCTGTTAAAAATCCTATATATAATCAAATGAATTCTTTCAACCCGAAATATCTCAGGAAATGCCCAAACACCGCTGCTGTTAAAAGTAGAACTCAAAATTCCAATTTTAAAAGGTTCTCCACGGAAGTTACATTTTGTCATACACTAATATATATATATATGCTGAGTATATATAGCAGCATATATATATATATATATATATATATATGACTATATATGGGGTATTCCATGCCAAATCGACCACTTTTGACCCCGACCCTTTTCGATTTGGCCGAAAGTTTTTCCATCCTTTTTCTACCCTATAAAAACGGTTCTCAGAATTTTTGAATTTTTACCTAACTCCATAAAAGTTATGAATTTTTCAAAAAAATGGCTTTTTTATTTTCAAATAGCCATAACTTTTTCAAAACTAAACATTTAGGTACCTTTTTTATTTTAAAATTTTTGTTTTCAGATGTACTTTCCGATAAAAATATTAAAAATTTTTGTAAGTCAATACATATGGAATTTTTCAGTTTTTGACAAAATCAATGATTTTTCGAAGTTCGACATTTTTTTTTAATTATTTTTTCTAAAATAAACTTTAATCAATTCCACAGTTATCCCTGTAGAACCCAGATTGGGCCGATTTCTCTTTCTATTTTTTTTATTCAATTGAAAAAAAATTGTTAAATTTTCAAAAATGGAAAAAAAATTTTTTTTCATAAATTTTATTTATGTAATGAGATAAATACAATTCAACGATTTCACGGCATTATATTCACAATTTAGAGGCTTCATCGATGACTGTAATTAGTAAGATTCAAATTTTAATATATCAATTAGATCGATAAACTAGGGATAACAATTATCGACTTACCTATAGCCAGTAAACTAGATGCTATAAGCTAGTATGTTTTGATTAAAAGTGCGGCTTTTTCATTTTGAGATCTAAAAACATAACCTATAAATCTTTTGTGCAATCTAGTGTTTTATAAAAGATTGTCATTACATTTGTTGTATAAATAAATAATTTCTCTAGTTTATAAGCGCTTTTTTAATTTGTCTTTATGGCGTCAAAAAAGGTATTTGATCGGTGTTGTAATCCTTTTGAGTTGGAATCTCATTTTAAAAAAATTGGTTTACGTCCGGCGACTGATATTATGAAAGTAACGTTAGGATTAGATGATAATTATTTATTATGCAGTTCATGTCGAAAAAAAGCTTCAGAGTTAGTGAAGCAACAAACAAATGCTCGTAATGATCCTAGTGCTGATGTAAGTGACCGTGAAGACAACTATAGTGACAATAATGACAACAATGATCAGGCTGATAATGATAGTAATACAACTGCCACGGATCTCCCATTATCCTTATCATTCCGTAAGTTTTTTTAATTATTTATACGTTACTTGAATACATTTCTAGTAGCTATATGTTTCACTATTATTTTTTAAGGTTCCATGTCATTTGATAGCGAACCCAAAGCATCACAATCAAGCTCAGGATCCCAAGTTAGCGCTGCAACTCAATTACCCGTAATAAACCATGCATTAGAATTGTTAAATCAATCACCGATTCCATCGAAGAAATTGAATGATAATCAATTTTTGAACAATAAAATAAATCGGGTATCTGACAGCTTGAAAAAAGTTTTGCTTTCTTCTTCAGATGAAGAATCGATTGATGACGATGGTGAAAATTTTTGCTCTCTAATTAAAATGTTGTATGATAAATTCAACGATAAAGAAACTGATAAGTCTTTGAAAATACAAATTTTAACATTATTACCTGTAAAATGGAGTGAGAGACGTATTTGTGAAACTATGAATACATCAAGACATTTGTCAAGAGTAGCAAAAAATTTGGTTGAAGAAACGGGTTTACTTTCTACACCTGAATCGAAATTAGGTATGGGTAGCGTAAAATCGATGTTTTAAATACACTTGAAAACTAAATTACTCAACATTTTTGTATAGGGAGGACAATTACTGATCAGGTAAAATTAAAAGTTGAAAATTTTTACAACGATGATGAGTATAGTGCTCAAATGCCCGGTATGAAAGACTTTGTATCAATTCGAAGTGATGATGGTAATCGGATACACGTCCAAAAAAGACTTATCCTGTCTAACTTAAAAGAATTATACCAATGTTTCTGTGAAATAAATCCTGCTGAGAGAATTGGATTTTCAAAATTCGCTTCTTTGCGACCAAAACATTGTGTGTTAGCAGGGGCAAGTGGAACACACACCATCTGCGTGTGTACGATTCATCAAAACGTGAAGTTAATGATGCTTGGTAATTATCAAATTAATTAATAATTATAAATGCGTGAATTTTAAGTTTACTAAATTACTGTTATTTTAGGTGCAAATATTTATTCTTTGACAAGGAACACAGAAAAGCCCATTAAACACTACAGCAATTACTTGAGCATGATTATATGTGAAAATCCATCTTTTCAGTGTTATTTAGGTGGATGTAAAAACTGTCCTGGGGTCGATGAGTTGAGTAAAATTTTACTAAAATGTTTTGAGGACCGGGAAATCGAGAATATTACATATAAATATTGGATGTCAAAACCGAGAAGTAGTTTAGAAACTATTATTAAGCCTACAGAAGAATTTGTGGAAAAATTTTGTAGTGAGTTAGAAATTCTTCTACCTCATTCGTTCATTGCTAAGGAGCAAGCCCAATTCTTGAAGACATTGAAAGAAACATTGAAACCAAACGAATACGTTATTATTTGTGATTTTGCAGAAAATTATGCCTTCGTAGTACAAAATGCGGCAGCTGGTTTTCACTGGAATAATAATCAGGCAACAGTTTTTCCAGTCGTTATTTATTATAAAGTAAATAACAAACTTGAACACAAAAGTTTAGTAATTATCTCAGATTCTAACAAACATGATGCCGTTGCTGTTCATGTTTTCATCGAAATAATAACTGATTACGTAAAAAGTCTTCCTGAACGTTGTAACAAGATTTATTATTTTTCTGATGGAGCTCCTCAACAATTTAAAAACTTTAAAAACTTTGTAAATTTATATTACCACGAAGATGATTTTGATATTCCTGCTGAATGGCATTTTTTTGCGACTGCCCATGGGAAAGGTCCGTGTGATGGAATCGGTGGTATTCTCAAACGACTTACAGCGAGAGCAAGTCTCCAACTCGCGGTAGACAAACAAATAACGACACCAGAAGAATTTTTTGAATGGGCTTCTGCACCGGATAACTTGCCGAATATTATAGTGAAGTTTTCCCCAGAAGAAGATTATGACACAGCAGTAAATGATTTAAATGATCGATTTTTGAAAACGAAACCGATTACAGGAACTCAACAACTACATTGTATAATTCCGGACAAAAATGGTTGTTTACTAGTTAAAAACTTTTCGAATTCGAATGAACACAGAATTTGTAAAATATTTAAACGACAGAGAGAAAAGTAATTAATTTTAGCTGCATCAATTATTGATCTTACTAATTACAGTCATCGATGAAGCCTCTAAATTGTGAATGTAATGCCGTAAAATCGTTGAATTGTATTTATCTCATTATATAAATAAAATTTATGAAAAAAAATTTTTTTTCCATTTTTGAAAATTTAACAATTTTTTTTCAATTGAATAAAAAAAATAGAAAGAGAAATCGGCCCAATCTGGGTTCTACAGGGATAACTGTGGAATTGATTAAAGTTTATTTTAGAAAAAAAAAATTAAAAAAAAAAAATGTCGAACTTCGAAAAATCATTGATTTTTGTCAAAAAACTGAAAAATTCCATATGTATTGACTTACAAAAATTTTTTAATATTTTTTATCGGAAAGTACATCTAAAAACAAAAATTTAAAAAAAAAAAAGGTACCTAAATGTTTAGTTTTGAAAAAGTTATGGCTATTTGAAAATAAAAAAGCCATTTTTTTGAAAAATTCATAACTTTTTTGGAGTTAGGTAAAAAAATTCAAAAAAATTCTGAGAACCGTTTTTTACAGGGTAGAAAAGGATGGAAAACTTTCGGCCAAATCGAAAAGGGTCGGGGTCAAAAGTGGTCGATTTGGCATGGAATACCCCATATATATGTGTGTGTGTATAATTTACTATTTTTTCCGAAGATCGGTGTTTTTACTTATTAAAGAGTTCTATATTTCAAAGCCATTATCCACGATCCAAATTAATGTTAGACTAATTTTAAATTTTACATTAAATTTTTATTTATTAAATTTATTCTCACCCCCTTTTACTGTTGGTATGAGCACTCAATACCATCTTCGGGTGAATATATCTAATAACTAAAAATTTTTTATTTTTAATTAAGATTAAGCAAAAAAGTTAATTTTTTACTCAGTGAAACTTTTTCGGTCACCGAAAAAATAATAACTCAGAAAATGCTCAGACCAGGAATCGAACCTGGATCTTTTGGTGTCGCGACAACTGCTCTACCCTTAAGCTATCCGAGACACTGTCCGTAACTATCATTCAGTTACTTATTAAGAACCACTGAGTAATTCTTGTATATTGACAATTTTTAATGACGTATTTGTGGATGTTTTTTAAATACGTAGACTCTAATCTCCTACTTGATTGTATGAGCAGTTGGCGCTACACCAAAAGATCCAGGTTTGATTCCTGGTCTGAGCATTTTCTAAGTTATTATTTTTTCGGTGACCGAAAAAGTTTCACTGAGTAAAAAATTAACTTCTTTGCTTAATCTTAATTAAAAATAAAAAATTTTTAACTATTAGATATATTCACCCGAAGATGGTATTGAGTGCTCATACCAACAATAAAAATGGTGAAAATAAATTTAATAAATAAAAATTTAATGTAAAATTTAAAATTAGTCTAACATCAATTTGGATCGGAGATAATGGTTTCATTGATCGAACCAAAAATTTTGGAGTAATTTCGAAAAAACACTTTTTTCGCTTTTCTTTCGTTCACGATATCTCTCGAACAAATTAACCGATTTCGACCATCTTGGTGGCGATTGACGTGGTTTTTTATTGTTTAAAGTTGATTAGTTTTTGAAATCGATCGGTAGAGCCGTTTAAAAGTTATTAAAAAAAAACAACATTTGAAAAAATTTTTTTTCTTAGTTTTTTTAAGATTTCTCAAAATCTTTTGATCCGAATCGGTTCAAATTATACTCAAAATCTCAGTTAGGCCAAGCTCTTTCAAATGGCACTAAACCGCGATAAAATCGAATGAGCCGTTGAAAAGTTATAAGCGGTTCACATACTTTCATACACACACACACACACACACACCCCAGATGGAAGGGTGGAACGAAAGAGTATTGCCTGGTGGCGACCCTAGACATCAGAAACGCATTCAACTCCGCCAATTGGGAATGCATCATGCAGGCCCTCCAAGAGAAGAATGTACCAGAATACCTTCTTAAGATCGTAACAAGCTACTTTGAAAATAGGGTCTTGAAGTATGACACGAAGAACGGTCCGAGGGAGTATGATATTACTGGAGGTGTACCACAAGGTTCAGTCCTAGGCCCGCTCATGTGGAATATTATATATGACGGTCTATTAAGACTAACTCTGCCAAGAAACGTCAAACTCGTAGCATATGCAGATGACGTAGCCATAGTGATTGTTGCCAAACACCTTGACGAGATAAACCATATGTTCGATCTCACTTTTGAGCGCGTTGACCGGTGGATGGACGCAGTGAACCTGCAACTGGCGCAACACAAGACTGAGGCAGTGCTTATTACCAGCAGAAAAGTGGTAGAGATCATTAAGCTGAAAGTCGGCGAACAAGAAATCACATCACAACCTTATATCCGATATTTGGGAGTGATGCTTGATGCCCGACTCAACTTCAAGCAGCAAGTGGAACATATCAGTGCCAAAGCGTCAGTAGTGAGGGCTCGTCTCGCACGGCTGATGCCTAACATCGGAGGCCCAATGCAGAGCAGGAGGCTACTATTGTCATCAGTAGTCACATCAGTGCTCACTTACGGAATATCCATTTGGGCCGACGCATTAAAGACGCAAGAATCATGGAGAAAGGCTGGACCAGTATATCGACTGAGTGCCCTACGAGTAGCTAATGCCTTTCGCACTATATCAGAAGAAGCAGTGTGCGTCATTGCTGGAACCCTACCTCTTAGAGTTCTAGCAGAGGAAAGGCGGACCCTTTACCAACGAAAAAGGTCAACTGCACTGAGCCCTGAAGAACTTAGAATTGAAGAACGGCAGAAGAGCATAGGCCGATGGCAACTACAATGGGATGCTGCAGAGAAGGGTAGGTGGACGCACCGTCTCATACCTCGGATCGACATTTGGCTTAACCGGAATCACGGTGAGGTCAATTACTATCTTACGCAGATGTTGTCGGGACATGGGTGTTTTCGAGAGTATCTACACCGCTTTAAGCACGATGACTCTTCGGAGTGCCTGTCCTGCCCAGGAGCTGCTGAAGACGCGGAGCACGTCTTCTTTGTATGTCCTCGTTTCGATCCACAGCGTGAAGAACTGGAGAGGATCCTGAACCAGAGAATACAACCAGATTCACTAGTAGAAGCAATGTTGTCATCAGAAGCTGCCTGGAACGCTACCAACACGTTTGCAACAGAAGTCCTTAAAGACTTGCGTTCCACCGAAAGAAAAAGAGCAAATAGCAGAAGATAGAAGGAAGGTAGTTAACACCTTAGCCACCAGAAGGAAGAGCAGTAGCTAGATCCTCCCTTCACGAAGTAATGCCTGACGGCGGTTTCCATGAGGGATTAGAGGAAAGAAGGAAAAGGGGTTTAGGGTTTAGTGGGTAGGGGCGTTAGTGTCGAGTTTTAGTATGACGCTGCGTCGAGTCGCCACATATCCAGGCCAAACAGCTATGCCTAGAATCCGTAAAAGGATTCCCCCTAAAAAACACACACACACACACACACACACACAGACACACACACATAAAGACATAGTGACAACCTCGCAGGAGTAGTCAGGGAAGCTTCCTGTTGCCTTCAAACGTCAAGACCTGATGAAAATTCGACTTTTGCAAAATAGGGTAAAACCAATGCCCGATTTTTTAAAATCTTCGATTTTCTTAGCGGGAAGTTAAAAATTAGGATGACGGTTGACTCTAAAGGCCGTCTTTGCAACTTCCCGCTTATTTTTACTTATGCGCTCAAAGTTACACATTACGTTTTTGAGCTCTTTGAGATCAAAAATATAATTTTTGTGTCATTTTGAGCTCTTTGAGCTCAAAACTCTAATAGCAGTTTAATAAAACACAATTTTTTGAATTTTCAAACGGCAATAACCTTTGAATGAACGAACTGATTTTCATGCGGTTGGCGGCATTCGATGCAGTTTTTGAAGCTCCATAAAGAATTTTCAAGTTCAAATCGATCAAGTCAGGAATTTCAAAGTAATTCCGAAAAAACACTTTTTTTTTGTTTTTTTTTCGACAGCGATAACTCACAAACGAATCAACCGATTTTGACCGGACTTGCGGTGATTGACGTGGTTTTTTTATCTTTAGAGCTGATTAGATTTTGGAATTGACCGGTAAAGCCATTTAAAAGTAATTCAAATGGCGCCAACCGCGATGAAATCGGTCAAGCCGTTCAAAAGTTATGAGAGGTTTACATACGGCCACACACACACACACACACACACACACACACACACACACACACACACACACACACACACACACACACACACACACACACACACACACACATACAGACACACACACACACAGACATATGGACATCATCGCGAAATTATTTAGGAAAGCTTCCTAGGACCTCAAAACGTCAAGATCTGATGAGAACTCGATTTTCGAAAAACGGGGTAAAACCAATAACTTCCCAATTTTTGAGAATTTTTGATTTTCTTAGCAGGAAGTCAAAAATTCATGTCAAGTTATAGCACTTAATTTTAATTTTAACCCGACCTTCCCGATAGCCAAAGTTTTAAATGGAAATAACACGGGAAAAGTTCTGTTGATTTTTTGAAATTTTTTTTATCATGAAATAATGAACAGATCATGTTGACCAATGACAATTCTCATAGCAAATTTAACGTTCTACAAAAAAGGTCTCTTATTATTTTCCTCTAACTCTAACGGTTCTGAGTTATTTAAGGTCATAGTTTGAGCTTAAGTCAATTTTACGATTTTTCTACTTTTACCGTCGTTCAATGATTAAAAAATGAAAAAAGAATAATAATTCTTAATCTCAATGGTTTTTTTTTCTTTTTTCTTAGAAAACTTTCAAAGTAACCGTGACCCTAAAATGATAGTTAGATTAATTAGCAAATCATTTTTTCGTTGACCGATTAATTTTAATAATTAAGTTACATTAACTTTTCTCTAATTTTTGAACTCTCGTAAGTTTAAACTATTTTTTCCAATTTTAAAATACACAAGATATTTTTTGGAAATTGTCAAAAACTTCTAATTTTAATTGGTAAGAAATTGATAAATTCTAGTCCTAAATTTACGTTTCGGGATAAGATCATTTTAGAAACTGATTATGCCGCTCTCTATCAGATTTTACTTGAACCTTTTCGTATTGAAATTAGTTCTAAAATACCCGTAACCTATAATTTTTATCTTAACTGTATTGAAATCGTACGCAAATGTTTACTGTTATGTTTTCTCGTTGTTTAATTTAATCTTTAAATTTATGAATTAGAGCGATCATAAGAAAAAATCGAAAAAAAAAAAAAAAGAGGGAGTTATAATATTTTCAGCGATAGAGTTGTAGCTACTTTAGATCGATGTAAAGTAAGTGACAGAGATGCTGTATTCATAATAACAGCTATCTCTCAGTCTCTTATTAATATGAAATTACTATATATGGACATTAACTCTTTGATTGTCAATCGATCATCTATTCGAAGACATCAACAAACTCTGCAAGAGTCAAAATCGTTAGAAATAAAAAAACACTTCCAAGATTTGAAGTTATCATCTATTGTTGTACACTGGAACGGAAAATTATTACCTAATTTGCTAAATACTGAAACTGTTCATCGATTACCAGTAATAATTACTTCCGAGAACAGAGAAATTATGTTAGCTGTACCAACAAGTGAAGATGGAACTGGAATGGCACAAGCTACTATCGATTACGAAACATTGCTTGATTGGGGATTCAACACATCCGTTAACGCAATATCCTGTGATACTACTCCTTCGAATTCAGGTATTCGGAATGGTGCTACTGCATTATTGGAGAAATTATTAGAGAGAGATTCATTATAACTTCCGTGTAGGTATCACATTTTGAAGTCGTCCTAAGATATGTATTCAAAGCTGTTTTTCCAAATACTGTAGGACCTAAAGTTTCACTTTTTATCCGATTTCAAAAGCAATGGAAAGATTTAAATAAACTGGATTACAAAACAGAATAAGATGATCCGAGAAATGATAATGTATTAACTATAGAAAAAATTAGGTCTGTAAAAACTTTTGCTGCTGAAGTTTTGACAACAAAGCTGCCTCGTGATGATTACAAAGAGTTTTTGGAGCTTACTTTAGTCTTTATTGGTGTCATCCCAGAAAAATTCAATTTTCGTATGCCAGGAGCTTGCCATCATCCACGATGGATGGCAAAAGCTATTGACGTATTGAAAATGTGCCTGTTTCGTGAACAGTTATCGTTGAAAAAAGTTTAAGGAAGGATGAAGATCGTGCGGGTTGTGTGAGGCATTTCTAGAGCGTGTGTGCCAAGTGGACAACGCGACGTAGTTAGAAGCCGTTGTATAGACGCCAAGTGGGGTACAACGGTAATAAGTTAGAAGTCGTGGTATAGACGCAAAGTGGGGTACCACGGTAGTAAGATAGAAACTGCAGTATAGACACTCAAGGGAGGGTACTGCAGGATTAACTTTAGTTTTAGGCAGGTGTGGGAGACCGTTCGTTCTGAAAAAACCCAACTAGTTGTAACCAGGTTGTGGGAAACCGTCCGTTAGAACATCCCAGCTAGTCATTGTACCGTCGTTTGGAAAAAGGGTCGTTTGTAAATATCGTTTATTTCGCAGTCAATTCTCGGCATCGCTAGGTAATAAGTTGTTAGTTTATAAGTAAGCTGAATTGTTAGCAAATTTGTTAAAGTTGATTTGTTATTAATAAAAGTCCGGATATTGTTAAATAAAAGTTTATTCATTCCAGATCACCTTCCTCCACTCTCTATCCCTGTAGATTATAAGCTCAGCTCTGGTTTCCGGTTCCAGGAACCGTGTTGAAAAATCCTGGTGGCACCCTTGTTGATTTAGAATCATTTTGTTTATTGGATTGTTCTTTTTTTAAATTAATTAGAGGCCAATGAGCGGTAAGTAAAACTACCCATTACAGTTTCTATCATCTAGTAGTGTAAAAGCTCCGTACCATGACCTACAATTTGTAAACGAGCTAAAAAACTTTAAGGCTATCAACAGTAATCTTGCTACAGTAGCGATATATAGAGTTATGAACAATCTATGGTATTTGTCCCAAGAGTTAGCGACCATGACAATTTTTGATAAAGATATTCCATTAGAAACAAAACTAAAAATTCTGGCTAAGCTGAATACGGAAGAAAAAAATTAGAAAAACGGTTCACCCTTAAGGCCATCCCTGCAACTTCCCGCTAATTCCATACCTGGGCGCTTAAAATTGTACTTATGACATTTTTGAGATTTTTGAGCTCAAAATATAATTTATGTGATATTTTGAACTCACTGAGTTCAAAGAAATAATATTTCTATGCATTTGAACTCTCCCAGCTCAAAAGTCTGATAGAAGTTTCATAAAACACTATTTTTGGAATTTTCAAACCGCAATAACTTTTGAATAGATCAACCGATTTTCACGCAGTTGGTGGCATTCAACGCAGTTTTATCATCCTTATAAGTTATTTTTAGGTTTCAATTGATCGAATCAAGAATTTCGGAGTAATCCCGAAAAACCACTTTTTTCGGTTTTCTTTCGTTCACGATATCTCTCGAACGAATCAACCGATTTCGACAAGCTTGGTGGCGATCGACGTGGTTTTTTATTGTCTAGAGCTAATTAGTTTTTCAAATCGATCGGTGGAGCCGTTTAAAAGTTATTAAAAAAAACCACATTTGAAAAAAATTTTTTTCTTAGTTTTTTTGAGATTTCTCATAATCTACTGATCCGAATCGGTTCAAATTGTACTCAAAATCTAAGTTTGACCAAGGCCAAGGCCAAAAACAAGCCCTTTCAAATGGCACCAATTGCGATAAAATCGAATCAGCCATTCAAAAGTTATAAGCGGTTCACATACTTTCACACACACACACATACTTACACTCGGGGCAGAAGAGATACTGCTACCGGGCGCGTCTCCCCGAGCGGATGGGAGAACGCTCGCTGTCCTTGGATGACACTTAATCTCTTAGTTGATGAGGTACAGCGGGTAGGAGCCAAGCAAAATAACCAAACAAAATACGCTCCCGTGGACAAAACTCCCCTTTAATGGGTTGGTCGCACTAACTGACCTAACAAGACGATCGTTCTCTGCTGTGACCCACTGGGAGTGACCGGAACCTGTATCGTAGTTTCCGACGATGCAGGCCACGGCTGATGTGAGCTTGCTCTACCGAGGTGTAAGTTGCAGCAGTGGATCAGGAGCCAGCCACTTCGGGCCTTGATCAGGAAGTACGCAGTGAGTGTTAGAGGTCGGAATCTTCACCGCTCCGAGCGAGTCTGGTCCGTCCGTGTATTCCGGGACTGGCTAAGTGTCGGCTAGGCCTCAGGGAACTGGGGTAGGAGTACTATCTCCGAGGGTACACCCGTTCCTAGTTATGACAACCCGCTCCACTCCGTACGATGCGCTGGTAAATCAAAAGGTATGAGTAATTCACAGGAAACAAACAAGAATGAAAACGGGCTTCATGCCCAACAAGCAGCGATTGAAGCGGGCGCTGAAATGAGGAGAGCGCAAGCGCTGGAACGCCTGGAGGAGCTGACTAATGAGTTAAATAATCTCGTTCAGTCAAAAGTCAATATCCACAAGGAGATCAAGACCAAGGCGACTAGTGTAACTAACGCCCTTCGAAGGTTCAAAAAACTGGATGAAGAATGGCGATTAGCATCGCGACGCACTCCCCGTGCTACACCGGGGCAAACCAACGAAGTTGTAGTTGTGACTGACGAAGCAATGGATACCGGAGCCGAAGGTGACGGTGAATCGGTCATCGAAGACAAACGAGAAACTGTCACGAAGACTGGAAAAAGGAAAGATCGATCCTCTCCAGACCCAACGTGCAGCCAAGTCACCAAGAAGAAGGACCTGAGACAAAGCCCTCCACAAAGAGCGACAATGCAAAGGGACGAACGGACAAAAGCGATTGCTTGGCAGAAAGTCCAGTCCAAGAAAGAACAAAGAAGGCAAAGGAAAGAACAGCTCCCAAAGCAATTTCCCGAGGAGCCCCGTCCTGAACCTAAACGGAAGAAATCGCGAAAGTGGATCAGGCCAGACGCACTGATCATCCGCCCAGCTGAGCCGGCGAAGTACGCTGAGATTTTGCGTAAAATAAAAAATGATGTCCCTGACGAGCAGGTCCGTACTACGGTGGATAAGATCCATAAAACTAGGGCCGGAAACATGCTGATTACGCTCTCTAGGAAGAGCTCCGATAAAGGCCAAGCTTTACAGAAAACCATCGAGGGCATCCTACAAGAAGAGGCCAAAGTGATCTGCAAAGGTCCACAGGAAGACGTCGAAATCCGAGACCTTGATGACACTACAACCAGGGAAGACATTCAAGCCGCCTTGCAGATGGCAACCGGAGAATCCTGCGAGGTATCGCTAGAGGCAATTAAGATCCGAAAGGCCTATAGAGGTACCCAGACTGCCGTAGTGACTCTACCAGCAGCTGCAGCGCGGGAGATATTGGAAGGAAGCGGTAAAATCCGTATCGGCTGGGTAAACTGCCGAATTAGAGCCACGAGAAGACCAACCCAATGCTTCAAGTGCTGGCACTTCGGGCATCATGGATTTCAGTGCAAAAGTAGCGTAGACCGATCTAAGCTTTGCATCAGGTGCGGACAAGAGGGGCACAAGATCGCTGGTTGTAAGAATCCAGCCAAATGTGCATTATGCGCTGAAAACCAAAGCGCAGAGAACTCTGCCCACTACGCCGGCAACCACAAATGCCCGGTATTCCAAGAGGCGCTTCAGAGGTTAATAAACAAAAGGACATGAAGATACTGCAGCTCAACCTCAATCATTGTGAGGCTGCACATGACTTGCTTCTGCAGACAGTGCGTGAACTAGGGCCTGACCTTGTACTAATAGCTGAGCCATATAAATGCCTTAAAGGCAAATTATGGGAAACGGACACGACCACTAGGGCCGTCATTTGGTCCTGTGGCAAGCTCCCATTCCAGAGCGTAGTTAATAATTGCAATGCCGGCTTTGTAGCAGTATCAGTAGATGGCGTTCGCTTCTATAGCTGCTACGCACCACCTAGCCTCTCTATTGTTGACTTCACTAACTTTCTGGATCGACTGACAGAGGACGCGAAGCAGCATCATCCAGTCGCGATAGCCGGCGACTTAAACTCCTGGGCAGTAGACTGGGGTAGCAAGCTAACTAACGCACGAGGTAAAGCGTTACTTGAGGCTTTTACTGCATTAGACGTAGTCTTACTCAACAGTGGTGACACACCAACCTACACCAAAGGAGACGCAAGTTCCATCGTAGACCTCACGTTCGTCAGTAGCAGCCTCGCGAGAGGTAACCTCAACTGGAAGGTGCTGGATATCTACACTGCCAGTGACCACAACGCGATTCTCTGGGAGATATCAAATGACCAGGATACTAGAGGAACTAGTAGGTTACCTAACCACATTCGGTGGAGAGTACAATCTTTCGACGTGGGTACGCTGACGACTGCTTTGGATAATGGCCCGATCACCGCTGGATGCGCAGAAGATCAGACTAAAGAACTTATGAAAAGAGTGACCGAAGCTTGTGACGCCAGTATGCCACGAAAACGAGGCATAAATAGAAGACCCGCGGTGCACTGGTGGAACGATCACATCAGCGCTCTTCGTAAAGAATGCCTCAGGAAAAGAAGAATATCACAGCGTGGCTTCCGTCGACCTAACCTTGCAGAACTGGTGGCAGAGTATAAAAGGCCCGTCGGGAACTAAACAAAGCCATCAAGGATAATAAAAGACGCTGTTGGAAAGAACTCGTCGAAGAAGTGGAGAAAGGACCCATGGGGCAAACCGTACAAAGGTGGTCACGGCCCACCTGAAATACCAGCCAATGCCGTCGCCTACGTGTCCGCGGCTCCTAGAGAGGATTGTTACTGTGCTGTTTCCTCAACAACCGGTATTCACCGGCCAGTTAAGGCAGCTAAACCCTGAAGACATTCCATCTGTCACGGAAGAAGAACTAATGGAGGCTTGTAACCGCGTAGGGAATAACAAAGCGCCGGGACTAGACGGAATCCCTAATATTGCCTTGAAAACAGCCATAAAGGCAGCACCAACGTTATTCTTGAAAGTTTACAATACGTGCCTCAAAGGAAGGGACATTTCCTCGGAAATGGAAACAACAACGACTGGTTCTACTCCCTAAAGGAAAAAAGCCACCAGAAGAGCCGTCATCTTACCGTCCACTTTGTATGCTGGATACAGCCGGTAAGATATTCGAACGCATAATTCATCAAAGAATAGAAGCAGTTGCAGATCCACTTCTGGCAAACAACCAGTATGGATTCCGAAAAGGACGATCAACCCTGGACGCGATCAATCTGGTTGTTACTACGGCCCAGGAGGCAATTGCAGGAACCAGATGGAAGGGTGGTACGAAGAAGTACTGCCTGGTGGCGACGTTAGACATCAAAAACGCCTTCAACTCTGCTAACTGGGACTGCATTATGCAAGCTCTTCAAGAGAAGAACGTGCCAGGATACCTAAGTAAAATAGTAGCTAGCTACTTCACGGATAGAGTCCTCAGATATGACACAAAGGACGGTCCGAAAGAGTACGAAATCACCGGAGGTGTTCCGCAGGGGCTCTGTTCTTGGCCCACTGCTGTGGAATATCATGTATGACGGGCTTCTAAGGCTAAAGATCCCAAGAAATATTAAACTTGTAGCGTATGCGGACGACGTGGCCGTAGTGATTGTCGCTAAACACCTGGACGAGATTCACCACATGTTTGATCTAGCATTCCAGCAAGTAAACCAGTGGATGGACACAATGAATCTTCAAATGGCGAAACATAAGACTGAGGCAGTGCTTATTACCAGCAGGAAAGTGTTAGAGACCATCAATCTTAGAGTCGGCGAACAAGAAATCACATCACAACCTTATATCCGATATTTGGGAGTGATGCTTGATGCCCGTCTCAACTTTAAACAGCAAGTGGAACACGTCAGTGCCAAAAGCGTCAGTAGTAAGGGCAAGCCTCGCACGATTGATGCCTAACGTCGGAGGCCCAAAGCAGAGCAGGAGACTATTGTTGGCAACTGTAGTCACATCAGTGCTTACGTACGGAATATCCATTTGGGCCGATGCGCTAGAATTACAAGAAGCATGGAGAAAGGCTGGACCAGTATATCGCCTGAGTGCCCTAAGAGTAGCTTGCGCCTTCCGCACAATATCTGAGGAAGCAGTGTGCGTAATTTCTGGAACTCTACCTCTCAGAGTCCTAGCTGAAGAAAGAAGGAACCTTTACCAACGAAAGAGGTCAACAACACTGAGCGCAGAAGAACTCAGAACGGAACAAAGACAGCACAGCATCGCACGATGGCAATCTCAGTGGGATGCCGCAGAGAAGGGTAGATGGACGCATCGTCTCATACCAAAGATCGACATTTGGCTGAACCGGAAACACGGAGAGGTCAACTACTACCTAACGCAGATGTTGTCAGGACATGGCTGTTTTCGGGCTTATCTTCACCGCTTTAGGCATGACGATTCTCCGGAGTGCCCGTCCTGCCCTGGAGTCACTGAAGATGCGGAGCACGTTTTTTCGAGTGCTCGCGTTTTAATCCACAACGTGAGGAGCTGGAGAGGATCTTGAAGAGGAGAAGTCAACCAGAGTCAGTCGTAGAAGCAATGCTGTCTTCAGAAGCTGCCTGGAATGCAACGAACACTTTTGTCACAGAAGTGCTTACAGAGCTGCGTTCCATCGAGAGAAAAAGAGCAAAAGACAGAATCTAGAAGGAAGAAATAACATCTTAGCCACCAGAAGGAAGAGCGGCAGCTAATTCCTCCCCCCGCGAAGAAATGCCTTACGGCGGTACCATGGGGGATCAGAGGATAGAAGAGAAAGGGGTTTAGGGTTTAGTGGGTAGGGGCGTTAGCGTCGAGTTTTTAGTATGACGCTGCGTCGAGTCGCCACATATCCAGGCCAAACAACTATGCCTAGAATCCGTAAAAAGGATTCCCCCCCCTAAAAGGGAAAAAAAAAAAAAAAAAAAAAAAAACACACATACTTACACACACACACACACACACACACACACACACACACACACACATACATCCATACATACATACATACATACGGACATAATGACAACCTCGCGGGAGTAGTCAGGGAAGAAGCTTCCTAGGACTTCAAAACGTCGAGATCTGATGAAAACTCGATTTTCGAAAAACGGGATAAAACCAATAACTTCCCGATTTTTGAAAATCTTCAATTGTCTTAGCGGGAAGTTAAAAAGACCAATCGATGCTCTACCGGAAGAAGACCTAGATTATACGAGTGAAAAATGTAGCGTAAAACGCTTTCAAAGCAATAATATAAATGATTTATTATGTAACGATATCGACTTTCTTGTAACTGCAGAATCGATAAAATTTTTTAAAAGATTTGAGTTAGAAACAGAATTTTTACAAATTCATCCCTTTGAATGGGCTGACAATGAAAGCTATTAAACTGCATAACGATTCGTCGAAAAATTGTCAGTTGTGAATGATTGTGCTGAGAGAGGAGTTAAACTAGTGCAAGATTTTTGTAGTCATTACACAAAAGATGAAAAACAAATGCAATATGTATTGCAGTTGGTTAAAGACCATTGTCAAATTTTTCTTGATGCGCTAAAAAAAACTGTAACAACTTTATAATAGTATCGATGTTAAAAAAATGATAATAAAAGTATTTTTTTTAATTTATTGAAATTTTGATAATCGATTTTTTTAATAAAATAATACTTTTCTTTCCGAGCATGTGTGAAGGTAAAAAAAGTCGTCTAAATAATGAATTGAAAAGCTTTTTAACTTCCCGCTAAGAAAATCGAAGATTTTCAAAAATCGGGAAGTTATTGTTTTCACCCCGTTTTGCAAAAATCGAGTTTTCATCAGATCTCGACGCTTGAAGGTCACAGGAAGCTTCCCTGACTATCCCCGCGAGGTTGTCACGGTGTCTGTATGTATGTGTGTGTGTTTGTGTGTGTGTGTGTGTGTGTGTGTGTGTGTGTGTGTGTGTGTGTGTGTGTGTGTGTGTGTGTGTGTGTGAAAGTATGTAAACCGCTTATAACTTTTGAACGGCTTGACCGATTTCATCGCGGTTGGTGCCATTCAAAAGGCCTTGACCAAACTTAGATTTTGAAAACTATTTGGACCGATTCAGATCAATAGATTTTGAGAAATCTTAAAAAAACTGAAAAAAATTTTTTTTTCAAATGTGGTTTTTTTGGAATAACTTTTAAACGGCTTGATATTTCAATTTCAAAAACTAATTAGCTCTTAACCTCAAAAAACCACGTCGATCACCACCAGTCCGGTCAAAATCGGTTGATTCGTTCGAGAGATATCGTGAACGAAAGGAAACCGAAAAAAGTGTTTTTTCGGAATAACTCCGAAATTCCTAGCGCGATCAATTCAAAATTTAAAATTTTTTATGAGGCTTGAAAAACTGCGTCGAATGCTGCCAACCACGTGAAAATCGGTTTATTCATTCAAAAGTTATTGCGGTTTAAAAATTCAAAAAATAGTGTCTTATCAAATCCCTATCAGACTTTTGAGCTCGAAGAGCTCAAAAGCATAGGAAAGCAATCTCTTTGAGCTTGGAGAGCTCAAAATAACCCATAAATTGTATTTTTAAGCTCGAAGAGCTCAAAAACGTCATTGGTGCAATTTTAAGCGCCTAAGTATGGAATTAGCGGGAAGTTGCAGGGATGGCCTTCAGGGTCAACTGTTTTTCTAATTTTTTTGAATCACTCTAATATATATATATATATATATATATATATATATATATATATATATATCTATATATATATAAGCGAAATACCACTCACTCATCACGAGATCTCCGAAACTATTCGCCCGATTGACTTGAAATTTAGCATAGTTACTCCATTCGTGATGTAGACGCTCACTAAGAACGGATTTTACGCAATTCTAGCCAAAATGAATTTTTCGTCTACCATCACATATGCCCTCACCTCCCCTCCCTCTCATTCTTCTCCTCCCCTCCCGTGCCCTATAATCTTTCCCCTTCCCTATATCTCTCTCTTTTTTTGGGAGTGAAATATCATTTTGACCCTCTAATCTAAGAAACCATCAGTGGCACCCGTAAATTATCGAACTCAACCCCCCTACAACCACCCACGCTAATCAACCGTTGCCATGGTTACCATTGTCATGGTTATCGTTGCCATGGTTACCGTTGCTATGGTTACCGTTGCCGTGGTTACCGTTGCCATGGTTACCGTTACCATGGTTGCCGTTACCATGGTTACCGTTATCATGGTTACCGTTGCTATAATAACTGTCAAAATGATTGATTTTAAATTTTATCGATTGACTGTTGGGACAGTAGGAATTCATAATCATACGTTTTTAAGAAAGAATAGCTAAATCATTAATAACTGAAATAACTTATATGTATTGGAATAATCATGAAGGATGAACTCGATTATATCATAACACAGATAAATTAAACATAAATATTATCAAGTTGATATTGTTAAATGATTATACTGATTTTAATGATTAAAATTAAAATGGTAAATTGTGTCTGATGCGTCTTCTCTAAAATTTTACAACGATATCGTTAAATTATTATAAAAACGGTCGATTTAAGATAATTTCTAATAAAATGAGTAATAATAAATATATTTTTAATACCACTTAATTTGTTATGAATTTATTAATAACTAGCTGATACCCGCCCGCTTCGATAGGAATACAATAATTTTTATGGTGTAACCTAGATGAAAAATATAAACAAAATGGTTAATTTCAAAAAGATAATGAATATAAATTTTGAATTAGAGAAAAGTGATTGTTTGTGATGACCGGTGTTAGCGAGTATTAAATATATGAGAAAAGTATTTTATTATTAACATTTTTTTAAAATTAAAAAAATTATTGACATTTTTAAAATTAAATAATACTATGAAGCGGAAAAGAATAGGAGTTACGGATAATTATTACGTGAATCGTTCCAACATTCACGTAACAGAATAATTGGAGGAGGAAGAGATTGAGAAAGAAATAGGAAGGACCTTCTTAATAAGAGTTTACAGAATATGCGAGAAAAAATTCAGATAGCTCGGACAGGGATTCGAACCCAGAACCTTCCGGTGACATGTCGGCTACTCTACCATTTGACCTATCCGGTCTAGACTAAATGTTTAGGATAACATTATTATAATGGGAACGCATCTCACTACACAGTACGTCATGGGTGATGCGGAAATCTGTCTAATGACAGATTTACTGACTAACTGACCCATTGATTGATTGATTATTAATAATAAAATACTTTTCTCATATATTTAATACTCGCTAACACCGGTTATCATAAACAATCACTTTTCTCTAATTCAAAATTTATATTAATTATCTTTTTGAAATTAATCATTTTGTTTATATTTTTCATCTAGGTTACAACATAAAATTTTATTGTATGCCCAGCGAAGCGGGTGGGTATCAGCTAGTATATATATATATATATATATATATATATATATACTAGCTAAAAAACCCGGCTTCGCCCGGGAGTTGATATGAGATGACGTGGTAGAGTCGAAATAAAAAAATAAACTATGACGTAAAAAGTAAAAAAAAAGTTTATTGAAAACGTTTTCTCATTATTTACAATACTTGTTTATAAACAACATTTTTCATTTTATTGTCCGGAGTATATATACATAAATTTTTCGGATTTCCTACTCTTGAGCAAGCTACATATAGCTGACCGTGAGAGAAGCAGGATTCTTTGAGGTTAATGCCACAATATTTTAAAGTTTGTCCTTGCGCTTTGTTAATTGTAAAACTAAAGGCTAATTTTATTGGAAACTGCAGTCTTTTTAATTGAAATGGCAATTCCGAAGAGATCAGAGGTATTCTAGGTATAAATACTGTCTGTCCTTTGGTCTTTCTAGAAATAAGTTCAGCTTCAATGATATTATTCGATAGCTGTTTTACGATCATTCTAGTTCCATTACATAATTTTGGGGAGTTGAGATTTCTGAGTAGTATGATTGTAGTTCCAATTTTCAGACGAAGGCAGTGTAATGGCATTCCTGGTACTTGTAAAGAGTTTAGAAATTCAGTGGGGAAGTTGACACTTTCTTCAATGGATACCATCGTGTCGATCGATTTATATATTTTCTCTTCACCAGGTATTTTTTTTAGAATATTAAAATTGATATCGTCAACAATATTATTTTTAGTGGCCAAAATTGCTCTTTGAAATAACCACTCTGCATTAGTATAGTTCTGAATAATATTTGGATAAATTTTGTCGATTAGTTCGTCTTCAGTAGTGGCTATATTACAGAAATCACTATTAAGTTCAATGAGGCCGGTCGTTTGGTCAGTAGGATATGTACCTTCGCCGATTTGTAAAAGTATTTTAGCAAATTGTGCTGTTGTTTCATCTCTTGATAATTCAACTCTCATGTTTTTTGTTAATTGCAGTATTTGTACTTGTGGCCAGAGATGTGATTTTTTCAAGCATGCATTGATCTCGTCTGCTGATGTTGACTTGGGAATAACTGGAAGTGTTTGTCGAAAATCTCCTGAGAGTATGAGTAGAGCTCCTCCCATTATTTCAGAGTTTTTTCGCAATTCTTGTAATGTTCTGTCCATGGCTTCTATAAATTTTTTATGGGCCATGGTGCATTCATCCCAGATGATAATTTTAGCTTGTGTTAGAATTTGACCACGTCCAGATTTTCCTGAAATTTTACATACCGGGAATTGTTGTTCGGCTATATTCAATGGTAGTTGTAAGGCAGAATGGGCAGTTCGTCCTCCTTCCATAAGTGTGGCTGCAATGCCAGATGATGCTAGTGCCAGTGTGATGAATTTTTTAGCACGTATTTCCGCCAGTATTAGATTTATGAGAAATGTTTTACCAGTGCCTCCTGGTGCGTCCAAGTAAATAATTCTACCAATATTGTTATTTATCCGGCTCATTATAACGTCATAAACTTTTTTTTGATTGTCATTGAGAAGTGGTTTGTTGTGAGCAATGTATTCAAGTAGTTCATTGATGTTGTAACTTTTTTCCTTCATAATTTCGTAGTTTAGCACACTAAAAGCATTTTTTTGTGGTGCTGGCATTCCAAGTTCTACTAAGGCCTGATTATTTATTGCTAAACATTTATCTTCTAAACGAATGAGTGTTTCATTGAAGATCTCGTCATTGAATTCTATAGTCAGTTCAGGATTAGCTTGTCGGATTTGGTACAATATATCATCACTCATACTCCTTTTGAAAGAGTCCCATAGCTGTTTTGGGTTTGATGGGTTACATATTGTTAATATTATAGCGAATAACTCTCGAATTTGTTCAGCTGAAGCTGTGAGTGTGGCTTCTTGTAGTGTTAATTCCCAGTGGTTGTTGTTTTCCAATAATCCTAAGCGTTGACATGCTTCTCTGTAAGTCTGGCATAGGTAGCCATTAACGGTGCTGAGATCTGTAAAACTTGTTGGTCCCCGTATTTCGTGTAACAACATCCGGAGATAAAAACATTCGGCATTGTTTGGATGTACAGTGAATACTCGACCTATTGCGTTAGTTTTTATGATTTCTGGATGACCCTCCTCTGGCATTCCTTGTTTCCGACGTTGAAAAATTTTCCTTGTTTTGTCCCACGTATAATAAATAGGGACGTCGACATACAATAACTTTCTGGCGAATGGATCTGTTTGACACAGTTGGAAGAAAGCTGTTAATGTTGTGTTCTGAGGTGGTTCGCTTGCAATTTTTCTAGCCGAGTCTTTTGTGAAGTAAACTCTCTGTCCATTCTCCAAATGTACTGCTAGATGTTGCACAGCTGGTTCGCGTTCATGTATGGGAAAACTAAAAATCCTCCACGCTGCTTCGTTACTGTTGATGTATCTTCCCATTTGGTACATGAGGATCTCATCATTTCTGTTATTTTGTTCGCTATTTTGGACTATTTGAAATACTGCCATATCACTACCTTTGTTTACGTACTTACATATATATTTAATAGATTTTACTGAATTGCAGTATTCAACGTTTATATGTGCTTGGAGCATTTTGGAAAGTAGTGGATTATACGGTACTACCCATTGATTATCTATTTCCAGTTC
Source organism: Cotesia glomerata (assembly GCF_020080835.1). Classification (NCBI taxonomy): domain Eukaryota; kingdom Metazoa; phylum Arthropoda; class Insecta; order Hymenoptera; family Braconidae; genus Cotesia; species Cotesia glomerata. The sequence goes on along the minus strand of NC_058159.1, from coordinate 14,501,462 downwards.
GTCTCTGCCTTGTATTCGTATTTTTGCTGTGAAGCCACCGTTTTTCGGTGATCGTCTTCTATATTTGGGATAGCTGTCATCTTCAGTTTTGGTATCGTCCAAGTACGGTTTTGGATATTTTTTCGTACATTTTTCATCACTCATGCATGGCGCATTGAAATTTAATGATCCACATGGTCCGTGAATCATGTTTTTCACTACTATGTTGTAAAGCTCCGGATCTTTTTGTGGATCAGGAAATTCAGCTCGGATGATTTTGTCCATATCCGTGGGATAAATTTTATCGTGTAGCCATATGAGATTGTGTGAGTGAGGTAATCCTCGTTTTTGCCACTCAATTGTATACATCCAGGAAATAACAGTTCCAAAGATGTGATATTATGTGATGACTTCAATAAATCGTATTTGCTTTTGTCGAAAAACTCGGGCTATTATATCGTGTCGATCTATGGAGGTTTGTCCGTATTTTAGTTGTTCTTTGATCTCTGGCCATGATGAATTGCATGTAAATGTTATAAAGAGATCAGGTCGTCCATATTTTCTTACGTAGGTCATGGCATCTTGTGTATATTCGTGCATATGTCTTGGACTTTCTATGTATGATGAGGGTAAGATTACCATTGTTCCAATATCGTCAATATTGCCGTCATTCATGATCGCGTCTCGAAGGTGGATGTATTCTTCTGTGCGTAGTTTTTTCTGATTCAATCTTATGTAAAGCATCCGTTCTGCTTCTATTTTTGCGTACATATCTACCAAAAATTGTTGGAATAAACGGCGAGTGTTGAGTATGTGATTATATGTTTCATTGTCTCTGATCATTAAGCGGTAAGCATAGAACTCCTTTGAAGTGACTTTTTTGTTTGTTTCTATGCCTGTTTCAGGATGAATTTGTTTTATATTGAAATGGTATCCGTCCTCTCCGTGCAGAAATATTAACGGATATTGAAGAGCATCATATGAACGGTGTGTCTCTGCAATGCGTTGTAGTCCTTTTCTTCTTCGATGTACAATTATGTCACGGCTTGTATTTTCATTGTCCACAACTACAATGGCGACTTCATCTACCTGAGGTGCATTAAATCTGCGTTCGTGTTCTCCACGTGGTCTTTTATCGGCTCGAATTACAATTTTATAGTCATCAGAAATCATGCGGTCTAATGTTGTTTTGAATATATAAATCAGTTGATTATACTTGTGTAAGATCCTCTGTACATCTTGGATTATTTCGCGTGTCAGTCCATTAAAATTTGTGCATCGTTGATCAATTTCTTGTTCTTCATTTCCGATGAAATATACTTGTAGAAATTTATGGTCTTCGTTAGGCATTGGCAGTAACGATCCTATTTTGTGATAAATTTGCCCTTAAATTGAAAATACATATTCAAATTCATTTCTATTAGTGTTAGTCGAAGTAGCACCGAAAGAAGTCATTTGAAAGCAGGAGTTATATGATCTTATATTTTGAAGAAAGTGTTTTGATTCTAGTGTTTCCCCGAGCATGTAATGCAGAAATTCCTGCGGAGGTGCTTCAATTGGTAGTAATCGAATTTTTCCATTCATGCAACAGAGACCTGGTGTTTCTTTACTGAATTTTTTTGCGTGGCAAAACTGGCAAACGTTATTCATTTTTCCAATAACAACGTATTTATGATTGTAATATTTTTTCGTCGGTTCGTAGTGGAATGCTTCCTTTGTTAGATTATCTTTTAAAATTCTCGACTCTTCAGTACTTTTATTTGCTGTTCTTTCTTCGCTTCTTCTGCTTCTCAGGTTACTCATTCTGGTCCGTTGATTCTGTAAACGTGCTTCGTGCTCTTCTTCCGTTTCATTTCTTCGAGATTCTTTTTGTTTCCGCCGTTTCGCTGCAGAACTGGCCAAATCTCCTCCTCTCTTACGTCTGGGCATTGTATTCTATAAAATATAAATTAAATAAACATTTTATAGATAATTATTTTGTAACGGAAACGTGGGGTACGTTGAGACAAAAAAAAATATATTTAACCTTCAAGCGGTCGAGCGATATTTTGTTACGGCCAAAAGTATATAGAAGGCATCAATTCGACGCCGCGCGACTTTTTGAAGGTTAAGAAAATTACAATTTAAAGAAAAAAACCATTAGAATTAATTAAACACTATTAAAAATACTCACATTTGAAATTTCACGATAAAAACCCACAAATAACTTTTTTCTATTTCGTTTCAAAATCGAGAGTTAATTAAACACACTATTAAAAATACTCACACGTGATACTTCTGAATAAAGGCTCACAGATAACTTCTCTTCTTTTCGTTTTGAAATCGCTCGTTTCGCTGTTCAAATTAAACTAACTCTGGTGAGCGACACCGGGCTCTTATATATTCAGAGAGCTAGGCTCTAGAATATTCGAGAAAATTTGAAAATATTTTCTCTCTCACACCTTCTAGAGTATTCTGGTCATTATCGTCCGCCATAATAAAAGGTTCTATAGCGGTAGCATTTGTAGTAAAAGCGCGAAATTTAAAAACCTAAATTTTTTAATGTTTTGAGAACTAATTTGGATAACTAAAATTATGTCGCTTTAACTCCAAAATATAAGTTAGCTAATGACGTATAAATACACAAAATTTAACAACTTTATAGTAATAAATGAAATTTAAGATTTTATTGGAATTGGAATTTTAAATTTCGCGCCACTACTACACATGCTACAATGACTCACAACTATGGAGACTATACACTATGACTATTGGAGTGTATAGTCTCCATAGTTGTCTTGAACAAAGTTCAAATATTCGATAACAGATGGCACCACTGCACTTAATTTCCAAGTTGAAGGGTCGGAAAGTCCCTTATATCTTTAAAAACATGCCCTTTAGATTAAAACGGGAACTTTCTTGTTCGAGGGGGGATAAAGGGCTATCACACCACATAAGTCCCTTTATCGTGTCGGGACTCCTTTTTAATTTTTATAGGCACGCACATTTTATCGACTTAGTTTTATTATATATATAGATATAGATATATATATATATATATATATATATATATATATATATATATATATATATATATATATAAGGGTGTTTCATTTGAGACGACTATTATTTTTTCTCACTCCATTGACGAAATATTGTTCATTACATAGAAACAAAAATTCTCGCCAAAGGATAGTTCTTAATTTTAATGTTAAGTACTCACTGGATGAATTTAAAGTTTTCTCGTATAAGTAACCCGTTAAAATCATTTTTTTTGCTTAAATTATCTATAGCATAGCGACATTTCATGATATTCATTTGACCATGGGCGGAAGTTGCAGAGGGATCCTTCCTCTTTAGAAGCTCTGACAGTTTATTTCCAATTTAAGAGCTATCTCGCAGGTAAAAAATTTTCTGCATTTCAAACTGTTCTTCATTGGTATTGAACTCATTCGTTCTCAAACAATCTACGCAGTAAATTTTTCTTCTGTTTGTTATTATCTCTTATATTTCATGGGTGAAAAAATACAAGAACAGTATTTAATCATGTTTTATAGATTGTTTTTTTATTTTTGAAATTGTAATTTTCTTGATTTTTTCACACACACACACATACACACACACACACACACACACACACACAGCCACAGGAAGACGTCGAAATCCGAGATCTTGACGGTACCACAACCAAGGAGGATATTCAGGCTGCATTGCAAACGGAAATCGGAGAAACCTGCGAGATACCACTAGGGACAATTAAGATTCATAAGGCCTACAGAGGTACTCAGACAGCTGTTGTGACACTACCAGCAGCTGCAGCGCGCAAGATATTGGCAGGAAGCGGTAAAGTTCGGATCGGCTGGACCAACTGCCGAATCAGAGCTACGAGGAGACCAATCCAATGTTTCAAGTGTTGGCACTTTGGACATCTTGGATCCCAGTGCAAGAGCAATGTGGATCGGTCTAAGCTATGTATTAGGTGCGGACAAGAGTGACACAAGATTGCTGAATGCAAAAACCCAGCGAAATGTGTATTATGCGCGGATCAAAGTGCGGAGAACTCGGCTCATCATGCCGGCGCATCCAGGTGCCCAGTATTTAAAGAGGCACTCCAGAAGATAACAAACAAACAGACATGAAGATATTGCAGCTAAACCTAAACCATTGCGAAGCTGCACATGATCTGCTTATGCAAACAGCAAGAGAACTAGAGTTAGACTTAGTAATGATAGCTGAATACCTGAATACCCAGCCTTGGGAATCTGACAGCACCACCAAGGCTGTCATCTGGTCTTGTGGTAAGCATCCCTTCCAGAGTGTAGTTAACAATGATAATGCCGGCTTTGTAGCAGCAACAGTTAACGGCATCCGTTTCTACAGCTGTTATGCACCACCTAGCCTATCCATTGTTGAATTCACTGAATTCTTGGACAAACTGACCGAGGACGCCAAGCAGCACTATCCGGTCGCGATTGCCGGTGACTTCAACTCCTGGGCAGTAGACTGGGGCAGCAAGCAGACAAATGCGCGAGGAAAAGCACTCCTCGAAGCTTTCTCTACACTAGATGTAGTCCAGCTCAACAGTGGTGATACGCCAACCTATACTAAAGGGGAAGCAAGCTCTATTGTAGATCTCACTTTCGTCAGCAGCAGCCTCATCAGTGGGAAATACGACTGGAAGGTGATGGATATCTACACAGCCAGCGACCACAAGGCAATTCTCTGGGAAATATTACATGACCGGAATACAAGAAGACCAATCAAGTCACTCAATACCATTGGATGGAAAGTGAAGTCTTTTGACACAAGCACATTGATAATAGCCCTGAATAGTGAACCGATTACTACTGGACCCGCAGAAGAAATGACCAAGGACCTGATGAAAAGAGTTGTCCAGGCCTGTGACGCAAGTATGGTCCGGAAATGCAGCATAAGCCAACGCCCGGCAGTACACTGGTGGAACGACCACATCAGCGTTCTTCGGAAAGAGTGTCTAAAGAAAAGGAGAATATCCCAGCGTGGCTATCGACGACCTAACTCTGCGGAGCTGGTCGCAGAGTACAAAAAAGCCCGTCGATTACTGAACAAAGCCATCAAGGATAGTAAGAGGCAATGCTGGAAAGAGCTCATCAACGAGGTGGACAAAGACCTGTGGGGTAGGCCGTACAAGGTGGTCATGAATCACCTAAAAGTCAAACAAATGCCGGCACCCACATGCCCACAACTTCTGCAGAGAATCGTTACCGCGCTGTTTCCGCAGCAACGCGAGCTTCACTACCAGCTAGCTCAAAGAGAACTGGAGGACATTCCAACTGTCACGGAAGAAGAACTGACGGAGGCTTGCAACCGCGTAGGGAATAATAAAGCACCGGGATTAGATGGAATCCCTAACATTGCCTTAAAAACAGCTATAAAGGCAGCACCGGCATTATTCCTGGATGTTTACAACACCTGCCTCAAAGAAGGGATTTTTCCTCGAAAGTGGAAACAGCAACGGTTAGTGCTGCTTCCTAAAGGGAAAAAGCCACCGGATGAACCGTCATCTTACCGCCCACTTTGCATGCTAGATACAGCGGGTAAGATATTCGAACGCATAATTCACCAGAGAATTGAAGCAGTAGTCGACCCACTCCTGGCAGACAATCAGTATGGATTCCGGAAAGGACGATCAACCCTGGACGCAATCAAACTGGTTGTTGATACGGCCAAGGAAGCAATCGCAGGAACCAGATGGAAGGGTGGAACGAAGAAGTATTGCCTGGTGGCGACCCTAGACATCAGAAATGCCTTCAACTCCGCCAATTGGGAATGCATCATGCAGGCCCTCCAAGAGAAGAATGTACCAGAATACCTTCTTAAGATCGTAGCAAGCTACTTTGAAAACAGGGTCCTGAAGTATGATACGAAGAACGGTCCAAGGGAGTATGCTATTTCTGGAGGTGTACCACAAGGTTCAGTTCTAGGCCCGCTCCTGTGGAATATTATGTATGACGGCCTATTAAGACTAACTCTGCCAAGAAACGTCAAACTCGTAGCATATGCAGACGACGTAGCCGTAGTGATCGTTGCCAAACATCTTGACGAGATAAACCATGTGTTCGATCTCACTTTCGAGCGCGTTAACCGGTGGATGGACGCAGTGAACCTGCAACTGGCGCAACACAAAACTGAGGCAATGCTTATTACCAGCAGGAAAGTGGTAGAGACAATTAAGCTGAAAGTCGCCGAACAAGAAATCACATCACAACCTTATATTCGATATTTAGGAGTGATGCTTGATGCCCGACTCAACTTTAAGCAGCAGGTAGAACACGTCAGTGCCAAGGCGTCAGCAGTGGGAACAAGTCTAGCACGACTGATGCCGAACATTGGAGGGCCAAAGCAGAGCAGAAGGGTACTGTTATCATCTGTAGTCACATCGGTGCTTACATATGGTATATCTATTTGGACCAACGCTCTCGAGATGCAAGAATCATGGAGGAAGGCTGGACCAGTATACCGACGGTGTGCCTTAAGAGTCGCCAGCGCCTTCCGCACAATATCCGAGGAAGCAGTGTGCGTTATTTCCGGAACTCTGCCTCTCAGAGTCCTCGCTGAGGAAAGACGGAACCTTTATCATCGTAAAAGGTCAACTACACTAAGCGCTGAAGAGCTCAGAACTGAAGAACGGCAAAACAGCTTCGACCGATGGCAGCTCCAGTGGGACGCTGCAGAAAAAGGAAGATGGACGTATCGTCTTATACCGAGGATCGACGACTGGCTGAACCGGAGTCATGGAGAGGTTAACTACTACCTTACGCAGATGTTGTCAGGACACGGCTGCTTCCGAGCCTATCTTCACCGCTTTAAGCACGACGATTCTCCGGAGTGCCCATCCTGCCCAGGTGTCGCTGAAGACGTGGAGCACGTGATCTTTGCATGTCCTCGTTTTAACCAACAGCGCGATGAATTAGAGAAGATTCTAAAAAGAGAATTCAACCGGAGACAATAGTAGAAGAAATGCTGTCATCAGAAGCTGTCTGGAACGCCACGAGCACCTTTGCCACTGAAGTGCTTACAGAGTTGCGGTCCATCGAGAGAAAAAGAGCAGAAAACAGAAACTAGAAGGGAGATAGAAATAAAAAACATCTTAGCCACCAGAAGGAAGAGCGGCAGCTAATTCCTCCCCCCGCGAAGAAATGCCTTACGGCGGTACCATGGGGGATCAGAGGATAGAAGAGAAAGGGGTTTAGGGTTTAGTGGGTAGGGGCGTTAGTGTCGAGTTAGTATGACGCTGCGTCGAGTCGCCACATATCCAGGCCAAACAGCTATGCCTAGAATCCGTAAAGGATTCCCTACAAAACACACACACACACACACACACACACACACACACACACACACACACAAACCTGCGGCCGAGGAGAAACTGCTACCAGGCGCATTTCCCCGTAGCGGATGGGAGAACGCTCGCTGTCCTTGGATGACACTAGGTCTCTTAGTTCATGAGGTACAGAGGGTAAGAGCCAAATAAAATACGCTTCCGTGGACAAAACTCCCCCCCCCCTCTTTAATGGGTTGGTCATACTAACTGACCTAGCAAGACAATCGTTCCCTGCTGTAACTCACTAGGAGTGTCCGTAACCCGTGTGGATTATTTCCGACGATGCAGGCTACGGCTGATGTGAGCTTTGCCGAGGTGTACGTTGCAGTAGTGGATCAGGAGCCAGCCACTTCGGGCCTTAATCAGGAAGTACGCAGTGAGTGTTAGAGATCGGAATCTTCACTGCCCCGAGCGGGTCTAGTCCGTCCGTGTATTCCGGGACTGGCTAAGTGTCGGCTAGGCCTCAGGGTACTGGGGTAGGAGAACTATCTCCGAGGGTACACCCGTTTCTAGTTATGACAACCCGCTCCACTCCGTACGATGTGCTGGTAAATCAAAAAGTATGAGTAATTTACAGGAAACAAACAAGAGTGGAAACAGGCTTCATGCCCAACAAGCAGCGATTGAGGCAAGCGCTGAAATAGAGAGAACGCAAGCACTGGAGCGCCTTGAATAGCTGACCATTGAGCTGCAAGATTTGTCCAAACTAAGGTCAGTATCCACGAGGAGATAACGACCAAGACAACCGGTGTAGTCAATGCTCTTGGAAGATTCAAGAAACTAGACGAGGAATGGCATTCATCACGACGACGCATTCAAACTGAAGTTGAGGAAGAAGAAGCAATGGACACTGGAGCCGACGGTGACGGCGATTCTGCTGCTGAGGACAAGGGTGAAACTGACACAAGGCCTGGAAAGAGAAAGGACCGAAATTTGCCAGAGCCAACCGACAAAGTCACAAAGAAGAAGGACTTGAATAAAAGCCCTCCCCAGAAGGCTACCTAAGAAGGCGACTGATTGGGAAAAAGGACAGTCTAAGAAGGAGAAGAGGAAGCTAGCTAGAGAGCAACTCTCAAAGCAGCCGCCGAAGGAGCCCAGGCTAGAGCCTAAGCGGAAAAAACCACGCAAATGGATCAGACCCGATGCACTGATCGTCCGCCCGGCCGAGAAAACAAAGTATTCCGAGATTCTGCGTCGCATAAAGCAGGACTTCCCAGATGAGCAGGTTCGTTCAACGGTAGATAAGATCAACAAGACCAGAAGTGGCAACTTGTTGATTACGATTTCGAGGAAGAGCACTGACAAAGGCCAAGCCCTCCAAAAGACGATCGCAGACATCCTTAAGGAGGAGACCAAAGTGATCCAAGATGTCGATGACGACACGACAAAAGAGCATATTCAGACCGCTCTAAAGAGGGAAGCTGGAGAAAGCTGTGAAATCTCACCAGAGGCAATCAAGATCCGTAAAGCCTTTAGGGGTACGTAGACAGCCACAGTGTTACTACCAGCAGCTGCAGCACAAAAGTTACTGGAGGGAAACTGCAAAATAAGGATTGGCTGGGTCAATTGCCGAATGAGAGCAACGAAGAGACCCATACAATGCTTCAAATGCTGGCACTTTGGGCACTTCGGATCTCAGTGCAAAAGCGAAGTCGACCGGTCTAAGCACTGCATAAGGTACGGAAAAGAAGGACACAAAATTGCTGATTGTAAAAATCCAGCTAAATGTGCACTGTATGCTGTTGCACGGCGTAGAAAAGGCGGCTTACCATGCAGGCACGAAAAGATGCCCCGTCTTCCAAGAAGCGCTCCAGAAGATAACGAAGCTAATGAAGATATTGCAGGTCAACCTCAATCATTGTGAGGCTGCGCATGACCTGCTCATGCAAACTGTGCGCGAATTAGAGGCAGACGCAGCACTTATAAGTGAGCATTATAGACACCTGAGTAACCAACCCTAGGGATCCGACAGCACTAACAAAGCCGTCATCTGGTCCTGCGGTAAATGTCCTTTCCAGAAAACAGTCAACAATAAAGAAGCCGGTTTCGTTGCAGCATGGGTAGATGGCCTTCGCTTCTATAATTGCTATGCATTACCTAGTCTCTCTAATGAACAGTTTGAAGACTTCCTGGATTGGCTAACTGAGGACGCAAGAAAACACTTTCCCGTGGCAATAGCTGGTGATTTTATTGGCAGCAGACTGGGGCAGCAAGTTCACTAATACACGTGGAAAAGCACTTCTCGAGGCAATGGCCACACTGGACGTGATTCTTCTTAACACCGGTGATACGTCAACGTATACTAAGGGAGCGGCAAACTAAATTGTCGACCTTACATTTGTCAGCAGTTGCTCAGCTCGAAGAGGTATTTCTTGGAAAGTATTGAACATCTACACAGCCAGTGACCATAGTGCGATACTATGGGAAATATCAACTGGCCAGAATCTACCTTGAGTCAACAGGAACGCCAACGTGGTTGAGTGGAAAGTTAAATCTCTCGACCTCACTGCTTTAGTAGTAGCCCTAGAGTGCGATCCGATCATCGTAGAAACTGCTGAAGAGAAGACCAAGGACCTAATGAGAAGAGTCACCCATGCTTGCGACACCAGTATGTCTCGGAAACATGGCATGAATTTAAGATCGTCGGTGCACTGGTGGAACGATCACATTAGCATTATACGTTCAGAGTGTCATAAAAAAAGAAGAAAGTCTCAGCGTGGCTACAGACGACATAACTCCGCAGAGCTGTTGGCAGAGTATAAAAAGGCCCGTCGAGAACTAAACAGAGCCATTAAAGAAAGCAAAAGACGCTGCTGGAAAAAACTGGTCGCAGAAGTAGAGAAAGATCCATGGGGCAGACCGTATAAGGTCGTTATGACCCACCTGAAACGCCAGCCAATGCTATCACCTACGTGTCCACAGCTCCTAGAGAAGACTGTTACTGCGCTGTTTCCCCAATAGCCGGTATTCACCTACAAGTTGGAGCAGCTTAACCCTGAAGACATCCCAACTATAACGTTGGACAAGTTGATAGAGACAGGCAATCGAGTAGGGAATAATAAGGCGTCGGGATTGGACGGAATCCTTAATATTGCTCTGAAATCAATCCTTAGCTCAGCACCGGCATTATTCCTGGACGTTTATGATACATGCCTGAAGGAAGGGACTTTTCCCCAGAAGTGGAAACAGCAACGGCTAGTGCTACTTCCGGAGGGGAAAAAGCCGCCGGAAGAACCGTCATCCTATCGACCACTATGCATGTTAGACACGGCCGGCAAGATATTCGAGCGCATAATTCATCAAAGAATAGAGGCTGTAGTCGATTCACTCCTGGCAGAGAACCAGTTTGGTTTCCGAAAAGGATGGTCAATTCTGGATGCGATCAAATTGGTTGTTGATACAGCCAAGGGTGCGATCGCCGGAACGAGATGAAAGGGTGGAAAGTAGAAATACTGCTTGGTGGCTGCTTTGGACATCAAGAATCCCTTCACCTCCGCTAACTGGGACTGCGTTATGCGGGCTCTAGAAGAAAAAAACGTACCAGGATACCTTCGCAAAATGGTAGTGAGCCACTTCACGAATAGGGTTCTGAAATATGACACGAAGAACGGTTCGGAGGAGTACGAAATCACCAGAGCAGTGCCACAGAGATCAGTTTTAAGTACTCTGCTGTGGAACATCATGTATGATGGCCTCCTGAGAATAGCATTGCCTACGGGAGTCAAACTTGTAGCATATGCGGATGACGTAGCTGTCGTGATCGTCGCAAAGCACCTTGAAGAGATAGAAATGGCATTTGATATTACATTCAGACGAGTCAATTTGTGGATAGACATAGTGAACTTGCAACTAGCCAAGCATAAAACCAAGGCAGTGCTCATCACCAGTAGAAAAACGGTAGAAACTATTAAGTTGAGAGTCGGAGAACAAGAAATAACATCACAACCATTTATCCATTATCTGGGAGTGATACTGAATGCCCAACTCAACTTCAAGCAGCAGGTGGAACACGTCAGTACCAAAGCGTCAGTAGTGAGGGCTAGTCTCGCTCGGCTGATGCCTAACATCGGAGGCCCAATGCAGAACAAGAGGCTACTATTGTCATCAGTAGTCACATCAGTGCTCACTTACGGAATATCCATTTGGGCTGATGCACTGAAAACCCAGAAATCATGGAGATAAGCTGGACCAGTACATCGACTGAGTGCCCTACGAGTGGCTAGTGCCTTCTGCACTATATCAAAAGAAGCAGTGTGCGTCATTGCCGGAACCCTACCTCTTAGAGTTCTAGCAGAGGAAAGACGAGCACTTTACCAACGAAAAAGGTCAACTGCACTGAGCCCTGAAGAACTTAGAATTGAAGAACGGCAGAACAGCATAGGCCGATGGCAACTACAATGGGATGCTGCAGAGAAGGGTAGGTGGACGCACCGCCTCATACCTCGGATCGACATTTGGCTTAACCGGAATCACGGCGAGGTCAATTACTATCTTACGCCGATGTTGTTGGGACACGGGTGTTTTCAAGAGTATCTACGCCGCTTTAAGTACGATGACTCTTCGGAGTGCCCGTCCTGCCCAGGAGTTGCTGAAAATGCGGAGCACGTCTTCTTTGTATGTCCTCGTTTCGATCCATAGCGTAAAGAGTTGGAGAGGATCCTGAACCAGAGAATGCAACTAGATTCACTAGTGGACGCAATTTTGTCATCAGAAGCTGCCTTGAACGCTACCAACACGTTTGCAACAGAATTCCTAAAAGACTTGCGCTCCACTGAAAGAAGAAGAGCAAATATCAGATGATAGAAGGAAGGAGAAATAACACCTCAGCCATCAGAAGGAATAGCAGTAGCTAGATCCTTCCCTCACGAAGTAATGCCTGACGGCGGTTCCCATGAGGGATTAGAGGAAAGATGAAAAGGGGTTTAGGGTTCAGTGAGTAGGCGCATTAGCGTCGAGTTTTAGTATGACGCTGCGTCGAGTCTTTACATATCCAGGCGAAACAGTTATGCCTGGAATCCGCAAAAAGGATTCCCCCCTCTAAAAAAAAAAAAAAAAAATTACACACACACATACACACACATACATACATACATGAGGAAAGACGGAACCTTCACCAACGAAAGAGGACAACCGCACAAAGTGCCGAGGAACTCAGAACTAAAAAACGGCAGAACAGCATCGCACGATGGCAATAGCAGTGGGACGCCGCGACAACAAGGAGATGGACACACCGTCTCATACCGAAGATCGACGTTTGGCTAAACCGAAGTCATGGCGAGGTTAATTACTATCTGACGCAGTTGTTGTCAGGACATGGATGTTTTCGGACGTATCTTCACCGCTTCAAGCATGATGATTTATCGGAGCGCCCGTTCTGCCCAGGAATCAATGAAGACGCGGAGCATGTTTTCTTTGAGTGGTCACGATTTTACCCACAGCGAGATGAGCTGGAGATGATCCTAAAGAATAAAATCCAACCAGAGACAATAGTAGAGCAATGTTGTCATCAAGAGCCTCCTGGAACGCCATCAGCATATTTGCAACAGAAGTACTTATAGACTTGCGTTCCATCGAAAGAAGAAGAGCAAATAACAACTAGAAGAAAGGTAAAATAACACCTTAGCTACCAGAAAAAAGAGCAGTAGCTAGATCCTCCCCTCACGAAGTAATGCCTAACGGCGGTTTCCATTAGGGATTAGGGGAAAGAGGAAAAGGGGTTTAGGGTTTAGTGGGTAGGGGCGCTAGCGTCGAGTTTTGGTATGACACTGCGTCGAGTCGCCACATATCCAGGCCAAACAACTATGCCTAGAATCCGTAAAAAGGATCCCCCCCCCCTTAAAACAAAAAAAAAAAAAAAAAAAAACATACATCCATACATACATACATACATACATACATACATAAATCTACGGTGCAGAGGAGGGATACTTGAGTGCCGGCGAGGGAAGGCGTACAAACGGGCCTGAACTCGTCGTTATCAAGCAACCGTTTGAACAGTGGAGTAGACCCCATGGCTCTGCTGTCTAGCAATGCTAGCAATGCTACAGGGAGTAAAGAAACAGCTCTGATAGAAGTAGACGCACAGCAAACAAACTTTCCTTCAATAGGTGGAAGAACTGTTGCTCCCGTCAACACTCACACATGCCGAGAGAGGATAAACTCTCTACCGACTGTCACCGGTCAACAATTGCCAATGGAACGGCTCGGTAGCAAGATCGAAGAATTAGCTGAGTTCATAAAGGATAAATGTAATCTCCACCATGAACTCAGAAAAATAGTAGCGTCCATTGCCACGGCATATAAGTTGGCCAACAAACCAGCAACGAAGTCGGCGAGAACCACGCAAACATCTCCGGATCTAAACAAAAAATCCCAGACTTTTTCGGTCACTCCTGAGAAAACACAGCATAGAGAAGAGAAAAACAAGAAGAGGCCGCTATCCACGCCCAGCCCTTCCTCGGAAATCGATAAGCCAGCACATAAGAAGACAGCCCGGGGTGATACCTGGATCAAAGTGACTCGGAAAAACAAGAAAAAGGAAGAACAGGAGCCAGTGGCTCAATCTGCTACAGCCCAAAACCAGCCAAGCAATGTTGGCTCCAGGAAACCGAGGAGTAAGAAGATAAAAACTAAAGCTGTGCTAGTCCAACCAGCTGAAGGGCGAACATACGCCGATCTCCTCAAGGAAATCGAAGCCAAGGTTAATCTGACAGAGACTGGAGTAGACATAAAGTCTATCAAACAAACGAAGCGAGGGGGCGTTCTTCTAGAAATAGGTCGCAAGACTGAAGACACTACCGCTTTCACGGCTGCGATAAAAACAGCAACTGCTAACATCGGTACAGTCAGAACGCTTACACCAAAAGCAACAATCGAGATCCTGGACTTGGATGCCATCACTACTGAGAACGACGTCCGCGAAGCACTCAAACGTGACTTCACCGACAGCCTGGAGATCAAACGGGTAAATTTGACAAAGCCTACTCGACGGGGCAATCGGGCAGCCTTCTGCGAGATAGACGAGGCTAGCACGTTCAAAATCCTTGACAAGGCTCGTATAATGATCGGATGGGTTAACCGCCCATTCGACCAGTTGTAAAAGTAACACGCTGTATCAGATGCCTCGGATACGGGCACGCGACGAACTCCTACAAGGGGCCTGACAGAAGCAAGTGCTGCTTTAAATACGGGGGAGGAAACCACAAAGCTGCAGACTGCGTTAAACAGCCAAAGTGCTTCCTCTGTACACAGGAACAAGAAGCTCCAGATAGCTTATGTCATATTCCAGGCTTCGGGGCTTGTAAGGTATTCCGCACCGCACTTGCCGAAGCTACGAAAGGGCAGAAATGACACGCATACTTCAAGGAAACCTGAATAGATGTGCGTTGGCGCAAAATTTACTTCGCCAGCGAGTCTTTGAAGAGAGGATCGACGTTTGCTTCATCTATGAGCAATATCTAAACCTCCAAAATAGAGCATAGTTCGCAGACAAAACTGGCACGGCAGCAATCTGTATTGCAAATACAAAGAACGTTACCACCATCAACAGCAGAAGTGGAGCAGGTTTTGTCTGGATTCAAACCCCCATAACCTACTTCATGAGCGTCTATCTCTCACTTAACGAAGTGATTAGTGTGTTCCGACAGAAACTGGCAAATATAGAGGATGTGATCACCAAGTTCGACGGCGAAGTTATCGTAGCTGGTGACTTCAATGCTAAAACGGCTGAATGGGGCGCTGATTTCTCCGACACCAGAGGCAACGAGGTCGCTGACGTCGTGGCTAGACTCGACCTCATAGTGCTAAATACTGGGAGCACCACGACTTTTAGAAGACCAGGGTACCAAGAGTCCATCCTCGACATTTCGTTGGCGACTCCAAAAATTGCCAACATGATTGAAAACTGGACAGTATCCGAAAAATACAGTGGCAGTGATCACAAGTTCGAGACATTTAACGTTGGATTGGCATCTGCTCCGGTACCACAACAAGACCTTTCTAAGCGAAAGTGAAATGTCAGTAAGCTTGATCCAGAGGCACTGCGAGCTTCACTTGCACGGAGCTGGTCTACCCTTCAGAACAACCCGACTCCGGATACTTGCAGCGAGACAGAAAGTACAGTACTAAATACGATGAAGGAGATTTCCGCCGCATGTGACGCCTCTATGCCGCGGTTGAAAAACCGGAGTTTTCGCAGGCCGGCGTACTGGTGGTCAACAGACATAGCGGAACTTCGCAAAATGTGCCATCAACTACGTCGCCGCGCAACGAGAGCCGCCAAACGCTCCCCAAGCCAGGACTTGTATTCAAAAGAGTACAAGCAGGCCAAAAAGACGCTAAATCGAGCCATCAAAGCAAGTAAAGCAAAGTTGTGGAAAGAGATCTGCAACGATCTCGACAATGACATCTGGGGTAAAGCCTACCAAATTGTCGCCAAACGACTTGGAAAGGCTTTGTCAGAGGCGCCGAAGTCTCCAGCCTTAATGGATAGCATCGTAGCGGAGCTTTTCCTCAAACACCCGCCGCGGGAGAAGAAACACTACACTAAAAACAACGAAGTAACGCCCTTCACAACTAAGGATCTACAAGACGCGGCCAAGTCACTCAAAACAGGAAAGGCACCTGGACCTGATGGCATCCCGGCATCGGTGATCAAGATTATAGCCCTGGAATACCCAGACTTACTCCTGAACACCTACAACGCATGCTTGGCAACTGGCACTTTTTCCGCGGTCAGGAAACGGCAGAGATTTGTTCTCTTAGACAAAGGTAAGGGAACCTCCATAACACCTTCGTCGTTTAGACCACTCTATATGCTAGACATTGCTGGAAAACTGCTCGAGAAGCTCATACAAGGGAGACTTCGCAACGACATCGACCATGCTGGAGGTTTTGCCACCAACCAGCAAGGCTTCCGGAAAGGTCATTCGACAGTCGGAGCGATCAAGAAAGTCATAAAGACAGCAACACAAGCATGGTCTGGTAGCCTCAAAGCTTGTAAAGTATGTCTTCTCCTCACGCTAGATGTCAAAAACGCATTTAACAGCGCAAATTGGAGAGACATTTTAGACGCTCTGGAGCACAAGTTTGACGCGGAGCCAGAAAATCTGGCACTAGTCGACAACTACCTTGACGATGGAAAGCTAACATTGGAAACTACTGAAGGCCCACAAGAATACACCATAACGGCTGGCGTGCCGCAAGGCTCAATAATGGGGCCTGATCTATGGAACGCAGACTACGACGAGCTTCTTTAAATCCCGTTGCCAGAGCAAGTAGAGCTAACAGGCTTTGCAGACGACGTTGCAGCCACTATAGTGTCGGACAGCGTGGAAGAGGCCGAACTGCTAGTTCGGGAAACCATCGACACCGTCGAGACTTGGCTCGATAAGCATCACCTGAAACTCGCCAAACAGAAAACCGAGATGGTCGTTTTGACCCGTCAAAAATGGTTTCCAAAACCATTCGCTATGGAGATGGGAGGAACAACGCTGACGTCAACAAGGGCCCTGCGGTATCTAGGGGTAATGATAGACGAGAAACTATCTTTCCGTGAACACCTCGACAGTGCATGGAAGGAAGCCAGCAAGACTGTGTCTAGCCTAGCACGAATTATGACCAACACCATGGGACCAAGAACAAAAAAGAGAAGAGTTCTTCTAGAAGCAGTCCACTCGGTACTGCTTTATGGAGCGGAGATATGGGCAGACATATTAAAGCAGAAGACCTACCGGCGAAAGATCGCAGCAGTACAGCGGCGAGGCGCTCTCAGGGTTACCTGCGTCTACCGCACAGTCTCCGGAGCGGCTGTATTGGTCATTGCAGGAGCCGCGCCCATCGACCTATTAGCGTTCGAAAAAGCAAAACTCTATAACGCTAAAGACAGTGATGATAACATGAAGGACGCAAGAACGAGGATAAAGACGGAAACGCAGCAAGAGTGGCAGGACCGATGGACATCGGGAAAGACGGGCAGATGGACGGCGCGCCTGATCCCAAACATCAACGTCTGGCTCTCTCGGAAGCACGGGGATACGGACTTCTTCCTGACCCAGCTATTGAGGGAACATGGAGAGTTCAATGCCTATCTTTTCAAGATGGGTTTGCACAGCACACCAACGTGCAAATACTGCCCGGATAAAATCGACGACGCCGAACACACATTCTTCGAGTGTGCTCGATGGAAGGACTACAGAAGAATCACCGAAGAGATCATAGGCACCAGGCTCTCCCCCTCAAGCCTGGTGACCTATATGATCAAACAAGAGGAAAACTGGTCAGCTGTTGCAGTTTATGCACAGCACCTCCTGAAAGACAAAATCGCAGAAAGGGACCAGTAGCCAAGAGTAGGCGTCGTGAGACGCAGCACGACTGGATTGAAGTAATGCTAACGCGGTTCCAATCCAGTCCTCCCCGTACCATCTAGGGGAGAGGGGAAGAGGAATGTTTTTTTTAGTGGGTAAAAATCTCCACACTACCGACTATCGATATCTGCCGGAAGATGGGCGGCAGAGTTAACGATACCGGTGTCTTTTGAAAATCTTTTTTCGTACCTCTTTACAAAAAAAAAAAAAATACATACATACATGTATACATACATACATACATACATACATACATACATACGGACATAGTGACAACCTCGCGAGAGTAGTCAGGGAAGCTTCCTAGGACCTCCAAACGTTGAGATCTGATGAAAACTCGATTTTCGAAAAACGGGGTGGAACCTATAACTTCCCGATTTTTGAAAATCTTCGATTTTCTTAGCGGGAAGTTAAAAAGACTTCAATCGATGTATATATATACATAAATAAATTAGGATGTGCCAAAATGTAACTTTCGTGAGGAACATTTTAAAATTAGAATTTTGAGTTCCGCTTTTAAAAGCACAATTAATTTCAATTAATTTTTATTAATTTACAAGCATGTATGGAATACACTCACATTACATGCTTGTAAAGGTGGACCCTAGGAACTCCGCCGTCCATCTTACGGCATTAAATATATAAATATATATATATATATATATATATATATATATATATATATATATATATATATATATATATATATATATATATATATATATATACATATACTAGCTGATACCCTCCCGCTTCACTGGGCATGCAATATAATTTTATTGTTTAACCTAGACAAAAAATATAAACAAAATGATAAATTTCGAAAAGATAATGAATATAAATTTCGAATTAGAGAAAAGTGATTATTAGTCATTACCGGTGTTAGCGAGTATGACACTGTAAAAAATTTGCCGATTGAACAAGGAGTAAACACGAAGTGAATGAAGAGTGAATGATTTTTAATTGATTCACTCCCACCGGGAGTGATATTGACTCCGAGAAGGAGTTAATTTTTATTGATACTAAAATTCACTCTGCATTCACTCTCAAAATAAATGAATTTAGAAATAAATAAATTTTTGTAAAGAAAATATTTTAATAAACCCTTCTTATATTTAATTAGGAAACGTTCAAGTATTACATAACGTTTTTCTTGCAATTTTTTTACCCCTTCCCCCTTCCGCTAAGAAAATCGAAGATTTTCAAAAATCGGGAAGTTATTGGTTTCACTCCGTTTAGCAGAAATTGAGTTTTCATCAGATCTCGATGTTTGAAGGTCATAGGAAGCTTCCCTGGCTATCCCTGCGAGGGTGTCACTATGTCTGTATGTATGTATGTGTGTGTGTGTAAGTATGTAAACTTCTTGCAATTTTTGAACGGTGAGACTGATTTCATCGCGGTTGGTGCCATTCGATAGGGCTTGACCAAACTTAAATTTTGAATACAATTTGGACCCATTCGTACTAATGTATTTCGAAAAATCTAATAAAAACTGTAAAATAAAAATAGGATGACGGTTGATTCTAAAGGCCATCTCTGCAAATTCTCGCTCATTTTGTACTTAAGCGCTCAAAGTTACACATGACGTTTTTGAGCTCTTTCAGCTCAAAACTCTAACAGCAGTTTAGAAAAACACAATTCTTTGAATTTTCAAATGGTAATAACTTTTAAATGAATGAACCGATTTTCATACGGTTGGCTGCATTCGATGCAGTTGTTGAAGTTCCGTGAAAAATCTTCAAGTTTAAATCGATCGAGCCAGAAATTTCGAAGTTATTCCGAAAAAACATTTGTTTCGGTTTTTTTTTTCGACAACGATAACTCACGAATGAATCAACCGATTTTGCTCGGGTTTGCGGTGATCAACGTAATTTTTTGATCTTAAGAGTTAATTAAATTTTGGGATTGATCGGTAAAGCTATTTGAAAGTAATTCCAAAAAACCACATTTCAAAACATTTTTAACTTCCCGCTAAGATAATTGAAAATTTTTGATGATCGGGAAGTTATTGGTTTAACCCCGTTTTTCGAAAATCGAGTTTTTATCAGATCTTGACGTTTTGAGGTCCTAGAAAGCTTCCCTGACTACTCCGGCGAGGTTGTCACTATGTCTGTGTGTGTGTGTTTTTTTATTTTTTTTTTTTTATTATAGAGGAGGTAAAATACATTTACGTATGCCAGGACTAGGTGTTGGTGCCTGGGTATGTCGGACGCAGAAATCAATCTTATTTTGTAACAATACCGAATAAACATCCTCCTCTTTCCTTTCCTCATAGATGTTACAGGGAAGACTGGATCGGGACCGCGTTAGCATTACTTCGATCCAGTCCATGTTGTGTCTCACGACACCTACTTCTTGTTACTACTGGTTTCTAATCCCTTTCTGCGATTTTTTCGTCCAAAAGGCGCTGTGCGTAGGCTGCAACAGCTGACCAGTTTTCTTCTTCTGTGATCATATAGGTTACTAAGCTCTCAGGGGTGAGCGTTGTGCCTATTGTTTCTTCGGTGCTGATTCTGTCATCCTTCCACCGATCACTCTCGAAAAACGTGTGCTTGGCGTTGTCAATACTAGACAGTATTTGCACGTTGGTGTGCTGTACAAACCCATCTTGAAAAGATAGGCATTGAACTGTCCATGTCCCGTCAATAGCTGGATCAGAAAGAAGTCCGTGTCCCCGTGCTTTCGAGAAAGCCAGACGTTGATGTTTGTGATCAGGCGCGCTGTCCATCTGCCCGTCTCTCCCGACGTCCATCGGTCCTGCCACTCTTGGTGCGTTTCCGCCTTTATCCTCGTTCTTGTGTCCTTCATGTTTTCGTCACTATCTTTAGCGTCATAGAGTTTAACTCTCTCGAACGCTAATAGGTCGATGGGCGTGGCTCCCGCAATGACCAATACAGCCGCTTCGGAAACTGTGCGGTAGGCGCAGGCAACCCTGAGAGCGCCTCGCCACTGTACTGCTGCTATCTTTCGCCGGTAGCTCTTCTGCTTTAATATGTCTGCCCATATCTCAGCTCCATAAAGCAGTACCGAGTGGACTGCTTCTAGAAGAACTCTTCTCTTTTTTGTTCTTGGTCCCATGGTGTTGGTCATAATTCTTGCTAGGCTAGATACCGTCTTGCTGGCTTTCTGGCATGCATTGTGCTTGGCGAGTTTCAAGTGGTGTTTATCGAGCCAAGTCTCGAAGGCATCAATGGTTTCCCGAACTAGTAGTTCGGCCTCCTCTACGCTGTCTACTATTATCGTGACCGCGACGTCGTCTGCAAAGCCCGTTAGCTCTATTTGCTTTGGTAACAGAATCTTAAGAAGCTCATCATAGTCGACGTTCCATAAATCGGGCCCCATTATTGAGCCTTGCGGCACGCCAGCTGTTATGGCGTATTCTTTTGGTCCTTTTGTAGTTTCCGCTATTAGCTTTCTTTCTTCAAGGTAGTTGTCGATTAGTGCCAAATTCTCTGGCTTTGCGTCAAATTTGTGCTCCAGAGCGTCTAGGATATCTCCCGGAAGCCATGTTGATTTGCGGCAAAGTCTCCAGCACGATCGATGTCGTTTCGTAGTCTTCCCTGGATAAGCTTTTCGAGCAATTTCCCAGCAATGTCCAGCATGCAAAGTGGTCTGAACGACGAGGGTGTTACAGGGCCACCTTTGCCTTTATCTAGCAGAACCAATCTCTGCCGCTTCCAGACCGCGGGAAACGTGCCAGTTACCAAGAATTCGTTATAGGTGTTTAGGAGTATGTCTGGTCATTCCAGGGCTACAGTCTTGATCACCGATGCTGGGATGCCATCAGGGCCGAGTGCCTTCCCTCTTTTGAGTGACTTGGCCGCGTCTTGTAGTTCCTTAGTTGTAAAGGGTGTTACTTCGCTGTTTTTAGTGTATTGTTTCTTCTCCCGCGGCTGGTGTTTGGAGAAAAGCTTCGCTACAATGCTGTCCATTAAGGCTGGAGACTTCGGCGCCTCTGGTGGAGCCTTTCCAAGTCGTTTGGTCACAATTTGTTATGCTTTACCCCAGATATCTTTATCAAGGTCGTTACAGATCTCTTGCCACAATTTCTCTTTGCTTGATTTGATTGCCCGGTTCTTTTCGGCCTGCTTATACTCGCTCAAATGTAGATCTTGATTGGGGGAGCGTTTCACATCCGGAGTCGGGTTGTTCTGAAGGATAGACCAGCTTCGTGCAAGTGAAGCTTGCAATGCCTCTGGATCAAGCCTCTTGGCATTCCACTTCCGCCTAGAAAGGTCGCGTTGTGAAACCGAAGCAAATGCCAATCCAAAGTTGAATGTCACAAACTGGTGATCACTGCCTCTGTATTCTTTGGATACAGTCCAGTCTTCGATCATGTTGGCAGTCCTTGGAGTCGCCAACGAGATGTCGAGGATGGATTCTTGGTACTCTGGTCTTCTAAAGGTCGTGGTGCTCCCGGTGTTCAGCACTATAAGGTCGAGTCTAGCTGCGACGTCAGCGACCTCGTTACCTCTGGTGTTGGAGAAAGCAGCACCCTACTCAGCTGATTTAGCGTTGAAGTCTCTGGCTACGATGACTTCGCCGTCAAATTTAGTGACCGCATTTTCTATATTTGCCAGTTTCTGTCGGAACACACTAATCCCTTCGTGAGGTGAGAGATAGACGCTCATGAAGTAGGTTGTGGGGGTTCGAATCCAGACAAAACCTGCTCTACTTCCGCCGTTCTTGACGGTAACGTTCTTTGTGTTCACAATCCAAATTGCTGCCATGCCAGTTTCATCTGCGAACCATGTTTTATCTTTGATGTTTAGATATTGCTCGTAGATAAAGCAGACGCCGATTTTATCTTCAAAGACACTCTGGCGCAGCAGGTTTTGCGTCAAGGCGCACCTATTCAGGTTGCCTTGTAGTATGCGTGTCATTTATGCCCTCTCGTGGCTTCTACAAGTGCTGTGCGGAATGCCTTGCAAGCTCCAGTGCCATAAATATGGCATAGACTATCCTGGGCATTTTTGTCCGGAGCACAAAGGAAGCATTTTGGCTTCTCCGTGCAGTCTACAGCCTTGTGGTTCTCTCCGCCACATTTGCAGCAGTACTTGCTTCTGTCTGGTCCCGCACACTGACGTGTTTGGTGTCCAAAACCAAGACATTTAAAACAGCGTGTTACTTTTGCAACTGGGCGTATACGACAGTTCACCAAACCGATCCGTATACGGGCCTTGTCAAGGGCCTTAATCGCACTGGGCTCGTCTAGTTCGCAGAAGGCTGCCCAACTACCTCGTGGTGTGGGTTTTGTCAAATTTACCCGTTTGACCTCCAGGCTGTCAGTGAATTCACGTTTGTGTGATTCACGGACTTCGCTCTCGGTAGAGATTTCATCCAAATCGAGGATCTCGATCGTTGTTGTTGGTGTTAGCGTCTTGACTGTTCCGATGTTTGCAGTGGCTGCCTTTACTGCATCGGTGAAAGCCTTGCTGTCTTCGGTCTTTCGAGCTATTTCAAGGAGAACGCCTCCGTGTTTCGTCTTTTTAATAGACTTTATTTCTACGCCCGTCTCTACAGGGCTTAGTTTGGCCTTGATTTCCTTGAAGAGATCGGCGTATGTTCGCCCTTCAGCTGGTTAGACAAGCACAGCTTTAGTTATTGTTCTCTTCCTCCTTGGTTTCTTGGAGCCACCGTTGTTTGGCTGGTTTTCGGCTGTTGCAGATTGAGCCGCTGGCTCCTGTTCTTTCGTTTTCTTGCTTTGCCGAGTTACTTTGGTCCCGGTATCATCCCGGGCTGTCTTTTTCTGTGCTGGCTTGTCAATTTCCACGGAAGGACTGGGCGTGGACAGCGGCCTCTTCTTGTTGTTACTCTTTCCTTGCTGTAATAATTTCTTAGGAGTTCCCAGAGGTGGCTGTGATTTTTTGCTCAGACTTGGAGATGTTTGAGTCGTTGACGCCGACGTCGTTGGTGATTTGTTGGACAACCTGTATGCCGTACTAATAGATGTAACCAATTTTTGGATCTCATGATGGAGATTCTTCTTGCCTTTTATGAAGTCAGCTAACTCTTCGATCTTGCTGCCGAGCCTCTCCATTGGTGACTGTTGGCCTGTAACGGTGGGTACAGAGTTGATTCTTCCTCGGTGGGTTTGATTAGTGACAGGAGTAAAAGGTCCTCCACTTTTTGGAGGAATGTTGCTCAGCTGTCTGTTCTCTGCCATCTGGGCTGATTTCGTACTCCGTGTAACCTTGCTAGCATTGCTAGACAGCAGAGTCATGGGGTCTACTCCGCCAATCAAACGGTCGCTTGATAACGACGAGTTTAGGCCCGTTTGCACGCCTTCCCTCGCCGGCACTGCGGTATCCCCCCTCTGCACCGTAGACGATGTTTGAAATTGATCTGTCATTTTCATATGATCTTTTGCTAGGTTTTGGTCCACCCCGAGTATTCTATTTTCTCGGTACCCGACGCATCTGACGTGCAGATATGCCGGGCATTCCCCTATCCGCCACCTGGGGAGTAATTCTGAAAAAACACTTTTTTCGGTTTTCTTTCGTTCATGATATCTCTCGAACGAATCAACCGATTTCGACCAGCTTGGTGGCGATCGACGTGGTTTTTTATTGCCTAGAGCTGATTAGTTTTTGCAATCGATTAATGGAGCTGTTTAAAAGTTATCCAAAAAAAAACAAATTTGAAAAAATTTTTTTTCTTAGTTTTTTTGAGATTTGTCAAAATCTACTGGTTTGAATCAATCCAGAAATTATTCGAAATCTAAGTTTAGTCAAGCCCTTTCGAATGGTGCCAACCGCGATGAAATCGGTCGAGCCGTTCAAAAGTTATGAGAGGTTTACATACGGCCACACACACACATACACACACACATACACACATACATACATACAGACATACGGACAGCATCGCGAAGACATTCAGGAAAGCTTCCCAGGACCTTAAAACGTCAAGATTTAATGAGAACTCGATTTTTCAAAAACAGGGTAAAACCAATAACTTCCCGATTTTTGAAAATTTTTAATTCTCTCAGCGGGAAGTTAAAAATTTTTTCAAAAGTTGTTTTGAAATAACTTTCAAACGGCTCTATCGATCAACTCCTAAAACTAATTAGCTCTTAATCTTGGAAAACCACGTCGATTGCCGCTAATCCGGTCAAAATCGGTTGATTCGTTCGAGAGATATCGTGCAGGAATGAAAACCCAAAAAAGTGTTTTTTCGGAATTACTCCGAAATTTCTTGTTTGATCAATTGAAACTTAAAGATTTTCCATGAGGCTTAAAAAACTTCGTCGAATGCCGTCAACCCCAAGAAAATCGGTTTGTTCATTCAATAGTTATTGCAGTTTGAAAACTCAAAAAATAGTTTTTTATCAAACTTCTATTAGACTTTTGAGCTCGAAAAGCTCAAAAGCATAGCAAAGTCATCTCTTTGAGCTCGGAGAGCTCAAAACAACACATGAACTGTATTTTTGAGCTCGAAGAGCTCAAAAACGGCATTGTTGCAATTTTAAGCATCCAGGTATGGAACTAACGGGAAGTTGTCCTAATTTTTGATTACCTTAAATATCAAGATTTAAAAACAACAACAATAAATATAGAAATATTTGAATGCTCTACTTAAAAAGAACCAATAAAACATATACCCGTCATAAGCTAACATCTTCCGACAAGGTAAAATAATTTAATTATTTTATTGGAGTACAGATTGCACAGGGCTGAGAAATTTCGAGTACAGTTTTGTTTTTGCCAAATAAAATATTATTACATAAAAAAATATTGAAAAGAAATTTTTAAAAGCCTGCCATCACTTATAAAATACTATTTAGTAAAGATTTCGTTGAATACAATTTGTACTGAGTAAAGTTAACGTTGAGAAAAATTAGTATCGAGTAGTGAAAGAATTGAGAAAAGTTTTTTTTTTTAAAGTTATTCAATTTTTCAAGTTGAGTACAGTATGTCGCAGAATAGAGTAATTTGGAGTAAAGATGTGTAACTGCCGCCCTTCCACATGATGGCGTTGGACTATACCAACATCTTTTATAGTAAAACCACGAAATTTAATTTTAAAATCTCAATTCTATAAATATTTATAAAATTTAGATATAATGATACGTAACAGTATATTTATACCCCCCCTTCCCCTTTAGTGAATATAACACACAATAACGTTTGATCGATTCCATCTCCCCGGGTCAAAATGTTACGTAATACTTGAACGTTCCCTTATTAGAAATTTAATTTATTATTTTTAATGATATTTCATTTTAATTATTATTATAATGTTTTTATTAGGGTCATTTCACGTCAAATCGACCAATAGTTGGACTCGACCCCTTTCGATTTGGACAAATTTTGGTCAGAAGTTTTCTTTTATCTTATAACGAAGTTCTGCCAAAGAAAAAAAATTTTTTAAATTTTTTTCAAAAGTTATGCAAAATCCAAAATTTCACTATTTTCCATATTTTTTAAACTTATGTTTAAAAAATCTTGAAAACTATTGCAATTAAAAAAATCGCATTGGGTAAGTTTCAAAAGGGATAGTTGGAGCTATTAAAAAAAAAATTTCCGAAAAAAAATTTTAAAAAGTCTCCAATTTTTAAAATTTTGAATTTTTGAAAATTGTCAAAATTGACCGTCGACAATAAATTTTTAGCTCAAATTTTTTTGTGCACTACCTTGTACCAACCTTAAAAGATCCAAAAATTTGGAACTGTTTTCGGAACTGTTTTTTGTTTTTTTCAAAAATATGAATTTTTGAAATTTGTTAAAAAAAAATTTTTTCTTAAATTTTTTTTTTTTTTTTTTTTTTATCCTAATCGAGTTTGGCAAATAGCGTAATTTTGATATTTTGAACAGTTGAAATTTCATTTAGTGGCATAATGATGAGAAAAAAAACATTAATTGTATTTGTTTATTATTGGTTATTCGAAATTGTCATGCTGCTATTCCTATTTTAAGTGATGTGATGAGAGTAAAAACCTTATCCTCATCTGAGGAGGAAAGGATTTTCGGATAACTAATACAGATATATACGAGTTCGTTAAAGAACCAGATATTAAAAGCAGTAAAAAAACTGAATTTTCGGTGTTAGTATTTTATCTATATTAAGTTTGGATTTAAAGATTGAAGTCATATTAACATTTTTCAAATTAAGAAAAAGAAAAGGAGCAAGAACAGTAAAAGAAGTATTAAAGAAAAAAAGACTTTCGTGACAGAATGTAAAGTGAACTTACACTTGAAACGCCCTATTAAATAAATGAATAACCAATAATTAACAAATACAATTAATGTTTTTTTTCTCATCATTATACCACTAAATGAAATTTCAACTGTTCAAAATATCAAAATTACGCGATTTGCCAAACTCAATTAGGATAAAAAAAAAAAAAAAAAAAAAATTAAGAAAAAAATTTTTTTTTAACAAATTTCAAAAATTCATATTTTTGAAAAAACAAAAAACACTTCCGAAAATTTCAAGATCTTTTAAGATCGGTACAAGGTAGTACATAAAAAAATTTGAACCAAAAATTTATTGTCGACGGTCAATTTTGACAATTTTCAAAAATTCAAAATTTTACAAATTGGAGATATTTCTTAATTTTTTTTCGAAAATTTTTTTTTTTCAATAGCCCTAAGTATCACCTTTGAAATTTACTCGATCCAATTTTTTTAATTGCAATAGTTTTCGAGATTTTTAAATTATAAGTTTAAAAAATATGGAAAATAGTGAAATTTTTGATTTTGCATAACTTTTGAAAAAAAATTTTTTAATTTTTTTCCTCTGGCAGAACTTCGTTATAGAATAAAAGAAAACTTCTGACCAAAATTTGTCCAAATCGAAAGGGGTCGAATCCAACTATTGGTCGATTTGACGTGAAATTACCCTTATAGTAAATTAATTTTGAGATTTTTTTTGTAGAACGAAAATTCATCCTTATTTTATTTATTTTAAAAACTTCGAACGCGGATGTTCTGCAGAGTGAAATTTCAAATCACTCTGAAATCACTCCGCAAATAAAAACTCCGGATTCACTCCCTACGCGGAGTGATTAATTATTTCACTCCGAGTGATGGGAGTGGAATGGGAGTGAAATTCACTCCCGATTCACTCCGGATTTTATACAGTGTAAGTATGTGAGAAAAGTATTTTATTATTAATTTTATCATTTGCATAATCGTTATTCGTTTTATATTGAAAGCCAGACAAAGTCTTAGATTACCGAGGTCCTAGTTTAATTTGTGACCTTTTTTGGCTGTATTCAACTACAGCTGCTTGATTAACATGTTAGTTTTAAGAAACGTAATTTTTTACAGTTTCTCTAGTTACTTCAGGATGACTTTTAGTATATTTTGAAGCAGCTACTCTGTATACTTCAGGATGACTTTTTGTATATTTCGCAGCAGCTACTCTATTTACTTCAGGATGACTTTGAGTTTATTTTGAAGCAGCTTGTCTCAATTGTTTATGCCTAATTGAATTTTTAATCTTTTCCTACTTTTTTTTCATCCCGGGAAAAAATTATCAGACCTGATCAGTCATGAATAGGCATGAGTCTTCAGGCCTGATCAGACATGAAAAATGACCATGCCTGATCAGGTTTGAATTGACCCGATCAGGCCTGATCAGACATGGTCATTGTTACTTCTAATGAATTATTTTGCTTAATTTTATAGATATAGTACTTGATAGAGTCATACGCAATTCTCTATAATGAATTAAAATACAAAAAAAAATGTTTACTTATAATTGTAATATTGTACGGCTGTAACACCAGCGGTTACCCATCCACCTACTAACCATGTTCAATGTCGCTTAACTTTAGTGATCGTGCAACTTGAAGTTCCCGCCTGCTGTTCTGCTATCTTATGTGACAATAATTCTATGAAGTACATAACTTATCAAATTAGTTTATCATAAATATAATATAAAAATTGATTTTATAATATATTTTGATAGTCATAATTTATTTATTTAACTGAATCTCATTATAACCTCACATTTATTGAAATAATAAAATAAATAATGATTTTAATATTAGGCAAGAGCAGAACAGACCTAAACATCCCATAGGAAATATAACAAATTCTTTATTTAGAAATTATTTAAACGTAATGATAGAAATAATTTTGAAAATTTTGTGATGACCAAAAAAAATTTTATCACATTTTTGACTATGCAAGTCTAATCAGATCTAATTTTTTATAGACTGTTTAAAATTGTTTAGACATGAATAGGCATGGACAGGTATGATCAGGCCTGAGCGTATTTAACAGTTTTGAATTTTTTTATGAATTACATAAATAAATATGTTATTATTCTTTTGTCTAAACGCCAACTTCAATAACGTTATGAAGATTGGTAATTCCAAATATTATTTTCTATCACAGCGGCATTTTTCATAAAAATATAAATATTAGCAATCAATATCATAAAATTAATCACATATTAATTGGGAATATAAACAACAATGTTATTATATTAATCTGTCTGAAAATTAACATCGATGAGTTAATGAATAAATTTATTTGTGCTTATAAATATAAAAACAAATATTTTTAACCTTTGTTATTGAGAAATTCATCACAAATTAATGGTATAAAAAAATATATTTATTATTATTCATTTTATTGAAAGTTATTTTAAATCCACCGTTTTTTATAATAATTTAACGATATCGTTTTGAGATTTTAGAGACGATACATCAGAAACGATTTACTATTTTGATTTTAATCATTAAAATTAGCATAATCATTTAACAATTTCAACTTAATATTTATATTATATTTAGCTGTGTTATGAGATAATGGAGTTTATTCTTCATGATCTTTGCAATACATGTTAGCTATTTAACTTATAAATGATTTAGCTATTCTTTCTTTAAAAAGTATGATTATAAATTCCTACTGTCCCAACAATTGATCGATAAAATTTTAAGTCAAAATATATTTGCCTGACATTGCATAGAATATTATTTTTTAGTAACATTCTACTTTAATTTTAATAATTCCTTTGAATTTAGTTGACAACAGAATTTGTTATTACAATTTATTTATTTTGACAGTTATTATAGCAACGGTAACCATAGTAACGGTAACCACGGCAACGGTAACCATGGCAATGGTAACCATGGCAACGGTTACCATGGCATCAGTAACCATGGCAACGGTAACCATGGCAACGGTTACCATGGAAACAATTACCATGGCAACGGTTGATTAGCGTGGGTGGTTGTGGAGGGTAGGGTGGGGTTGAGTTCTATAATTGATGGGTGTCACTGATGGTTTCTTGGATTGGAGAATCAAAATGAAATTTTCCCCAAAAAAAAAGAGAGAAAGAGATAGGGAAGGGGGAAGAAGGCACGGAAGAAAAGGCACGGCAGAAGAGGGGAAGAATGAGAGGGAGGGGAGGGGGTAGCATACGTGATGGTTGACGGAAAATCCATTTTGGCTAGGAATAGGGATTGAGAAAGATGACCTTGACGCCACCTGCCAAGAAAAATGTAAAACAAAGTGGTGGCAACTAGTATACAAAACAATAACATATTTGTTAAATAAATTATTTTTTTAATTTAATTAAAATAATTTTTCATAATATCTTCTTCAAAAGTATCATCAAGTTTATCTATTCCACTGAAAATTAAAAAAAAAATTCAATTCTAGACTTCGAAACTTTTTACGATACTGAATCAAAAGACATCTTACAACTTTTCAGATTTTTATAACAATTAAATTATTATTAAAAAATTTTGTAAAAGAATTCCACATGTGGAAATTTAAAAAACTTATTTGTACAAAATTTCAAAAGTATTTTTTTTATGATAATTGATTTATTATAAAAATTTAAAAAATTATCAAATGTCAGCTGATCTCAGGGTCATTTTTTTAATGAAAATTAAATTAGCCTACATCTGAAAATTTTTATAATTTTCTTTATTAAAAAAATCAAACTAAAAAATTTCACATGTCGAAGATTTGAAAAATTATACGTGCAATTTTTTAAAAGTATTTTTTTACTTGCAATTTAATTGTTGAAAAAAATGCAAAAATTGTTGAACGTCGGCTAATTTTAGTATGATATCTTTCTACCAAGTTTATATTCAATCATAACTTTCGTCAATTAACGAATATTAAAAATAATTTTAAAAAAACTTCATCAACTAACATCAATTTTTATACTGTAAATATCGGAAACTTTGGTTTGAGTGACAACTGAGCAGATTATGGTTGAATGTTTATTTGAATCTTGTTTCTACACCATTCAAAACGTGTCCTGACTTGAATAATTTTTTTCCTTTTATGTCATTTTGACCCCTAATATGGGTATTTTTGACGGACAAGAACCCGAATTTAATTATTTTTTTCATTATTTATTTCAACTAATACTATTTATTACACTGTTTACATCACTATGCTTTACATTTTTAACACCAGGGCGCTCCACTTTCAGTAGTAGTGCTGCCTCTACAGTTCTTTCTCAATCCCTATTGCGTAAAATCCGTTCTTAGTGAGCATCAACATCACGAATGGAGTAACTATGCTGAATTTCAAGTCAATCGGGCAAATAGTTTCGGAGATCTCGTGAGTGAGTGAGTGAGTGAGTGATTGATAGATTGATTGATTGATAAATTTATTCATGCCAAGGCACAGGCCAAATGGCAATTTAAATGAGAAATATTTACATCTTAAAAATTTATAATATTAAATGTAAGTACATAATTCTTAACCTAAATTTTAAAATAATATTGCAAAAAAATAATATTTCATATTTACTTTCTTTCAAAAACTCTTATACATTTTTAAACTTTTTTTTTTTAAGCTGATTCGACTAATATCTCAATTTAAGTCCTTTAATTAGTATAAAAAGTAAAACAAGTACTGTAATCAACAAATTTAATTTATCAATTGTTTAATTTATCAACTGTCTAAATTTAGCAAATAGTCAAAAACTTTATTTTTGAAGACTTCACTGCTACTCGAATTTACAATTTCAACGAGTCATTCTTCCCACATACGAATCACGGAGATCAAGAAGGAGTGCTCTATATAGGTGGTAGCAAAATGAGGTAGTTTGAAGGTAGTATGTTTTTTAGCTGCTAGCCTATTAGAACGTCTAACATCAATATCTTTAATGAATAGTTCTCGTAAATGCTTGGGCTTTTCAACTTGAAGTAACTTATAAAAATAACAGCTCATGTAGTACATTCGGCGATACTTTACAGACAACCATCCCAATTCGCGCCTGGAAGGTGAAATATGCTCATCTTTTTTTAGATTAAAGATAAATCTGATAGAGCAGTTAATCCACGTTTGAGCTTTAAATTGTTAACAGAACTTGAGTCTACCAATACAACGGAACAATAGTCAGCGAGTGGTAGGATGGTTGCTGATACTAGTAATTTTTTTATAGGAGTTGAAAAGATGTTTTTCCTAACTTTGAGACAATGCAGAGCTGAGTTCACTTTACTAACTATCTGAATGACGTGGTAGTTCTATGACAGATTTCTACTTAGTTGAATACCTAAGCACTTGGTATCGTTAACGTAGGGTATGATACCATTTACTACTATTGGTGGGGGATCCAAGTCCTCAAGCTTTCTCAACTTACTATTAGAGCCTAAGATCATAGCCTTTGTTTTAGCTGGGTTGATTTCTAATCCATGGTCTCTTGCCCAGTCAGCAACTGATTGTGCATCTGAGTTGACCCTCCAGACAGCATCATGTAGCTGATAAAAAAAGAAGTGAGAGTATATGTATTTGTCATCAGCAAACAATCCATGCTTGCAATATACCAGCCGTTGAGCCACAGAATTCATGACTATTAGAAACAGCATTAGACCCAGAACAGATCCCTGCGGAACACCAGATGACGTTTTGAGTAGTTGAATTGGAGTCCCAATATCGTTTAATATTGATTGAGATCGACCCGACAAGTAAGAGAAAAACCAATTTATTGTTTCCTTTGAAAAACCAAGCTCAAATAGTGCAATCAATATATCTTTGGGATCGACATAGTCGAAAGCTTTACTCAAGTCAAACAATACTAATATAGTAAGCTTACTGTTGTCCATTGCTCATCGAATATCATCAGTGAGTCTCAATAACGCTGTTTGCGTACTGTGATGTTTCCTAAATCCAGACTGAAATGGATCAAATGTGAGTGAGTGAGTGGTATTTCGCTTATATATATACATACGATATAACGTAGCTTCTCACCACAAGAACGTCGCCAATTTACAACAGATCTTTACCGAACTCAACATACTTATTCTACAGATAAATACCGAAGTCAAGTTCGGAGATGAGCTTAATCGGTCAAGTAATTAAGAAATGCCAGGATTGTAAATTTCGAAAAACATAAAAATTCATATTTCTTCACTTTCTTACTCGAATAACTTTTGAATGGGATAACTTATTGAAACTCTCAAAATTGTGTCCTATTCCGCTATGCCAATTATGAAATTTGCTATTGTACTGGTTTTTAAATTTTTCCGTCGATATATATCTTCGATTGCATAGAAGTTAAAAGCCCTAGTTGTGTATACAATTCTCGTTATATTTTTTTTCTATCCATGACGAAATCTACTTCTATTTCAGCTGCCAAATGGTCTTTTTTTTTAACTTCCTGCTAGCTCGGAGCTCAAAAACATCATTAGTGCAATTTTAAACAGCTAGATATGGAATTAGCGAGAAGTTGCCGGGATGGCCTTCAGGGTCTACCGTTTTTTCTAATTTTTTTATTTTAATTCATTATAGAGAATTGCGTAAGACTCTATCAAGTACTATATCCATAAAATTAAGCAAAATAATTCATTAAAAATAAAAATGGGCTTTCAGACCTGGCCATGTCTGATCAGGCCTGATCAGGTCAATTCATGCCTAATCAGGCATGGTCATTTTTCATGACTAATCAGGCCTGAAGACTCATGTCTGTTCATGTCTGATCATTTTTTCCCGGGCGGTCAAAATTTCAATGAACACAAAATTTCAAAAATAGTATATTACACCCCTAGGGAAGTAAAGTAAGAAAGGTCTCGGTTTCGCCTCGGCCAACAATTGCATGTGATATGAGGCTTTCTTATTTACTTTCCGAGGAGTGTATACTATTTTTTTCCCCGACGAAGGCGGAAAGCGGCAACTTTGTTTAGCGCAGCGAGGCTGAAGTTGCCGCTTTACGCCTGGAGGGGAAAAAAAGTATTTTTTAACTTCCCGGTAAAAAAATTGAAAATTTTTAAAAATCAGGAAGTTATTTTTTTTACCCCGTTTTTCGAAAATCGAGTTTTCATCGGATCTCGACATTTCGAGGTCCTAGGAAGCTTCTCCGACTATTCCCACGATGGTGTCGGTATGTCTGTATGTTGGTATGTACGTGTGTGTGTGTGTGTGTGTTTGTGTGTGTGTGTGTGTGTGTTTTTTTTTTTTTATAGAGGAGGTAAAATACGTTTACGTATGCCAGGACTTGGTGTTGTTGCCAGGACTAGGTGTTGGTGCCTGGGTATGTCGGACTCAGAAGACAATATTATTTTGCAACAATACCGACTAAGCATCCTCCTCTTTCGTTTCCCTATATATGTTACAGGGAAGACTGGATCAGGATCGCGTTAGCATTACTTCGATCCAGTCCATGTTGTGCCTCACGACACCTACTTCTTGTTATTACTGGTTTCTAATCCCTTTCTGCGATTTTTTCTTTCAAGAGACGCTGCGCGTAGGCTCCTACAGCTGTCCAGTTTTCTTCTTTTTTAATCATGCAGGTTACCAAGCTCTCAGGGGAGAGCGCGGTGCCCATTGTTTCTTCGGTGCAGATTCTATCGTCCTTTCATCGATCACACTCGAAAAACGTGTGCTCGGCGTTGTCAATTTTGTCTGGACAGTATTTGCACGTTGGTGTGCTGTGCAAACCCATCTTGAATAGATAGGGACATAGGCATTGAACTGCCCATGTCCCGTCAGTAGCTGGGTCTGAAAGCAGTCCGTGTCCCCGTGCTTCCGAGACAGCCAGACGTTGATGTTTGGGATAAGTCGCGCTGTCCATCTGCCTTTCTCTCCCGACGTCCATCGGTCCTGCCACTCTTGCTGCGTTTCCGTTTTTATCCTCGTTCTTGCCTCCTTCATGTTTTCGCCACCGATTTTAGCGTTGTAGAGTCTTGCTCTCTCGAACGCTAATAGGTCGATGGGCGCAGCTCCCGCAATGACCAATACAGCCGCTTCGGAAACCGTGCGGTAGGCGCAGGCAACTCTGAGAGCGCCTCGCCGCTGCACTGCTGCCATTTTCCGCCGATAGGTTTTCTGCTTTAATATATCTGCCCATATTTCCGCTCCATAAAGCAGTACCGAATGGACTGCTTCCAGAAGGACTCTCCTCTTTTTGGTTCTTGGTCCCATAGTATTCGTCATAATTCTTGCTAGGCTAGACACCGTCTTGCTGGCTTTCTGGCATGCACTATCGAGGTGTTCGCGGAAAGATAGTTTCTCGTCTATCATTACCCCCAGATAGCGCAGGGCCCTTGTTGACGTTAGCGATATTCCTCCCATGTCCACAGCAAATGGTTTTGGGAACCATTTTTGGCGAGTCAGAACGACCATCTCGGTTTTGTGTTTTGCGAATTTCAGGTGGTGTTTATCGAGCCAAGTCTCGACAGCATCAATGGTTTCCCGAACGAGTAGTTCGGCCTCCTCTACGCTGTCTACTATTATCATGGCCGCGACGTCGTCTGCAAAGCCCGTTAGCTCAACTTGCTTTGGCAACGGGATTTTCAGAAGCTCGTCGTAGTCCGCGTTCCATAGATCGGGCCCCATTATTGAGCCTTGCGGCACGTCAGCCGTTATGGCGTATTCTTGTGGACCTTCCGTGGCTTCTGCTATCAGCTTTCTCTCGTCAAGGTAGTTGTCGACTAGTGCCAGATTCTCCGGCTCCACGTCAAATCTGTGCTCCAGGGCGTCCAAAATATCTCTCCAATTTGCGCTGTTAAAGGCATTTCTAATGTCTAGCGTGAGGACAAGACACACCTTGCGGGCTTTGAGGCTACCAGTCCATGCTTCTCTCGCTGTCGCTACGACTTTCTGGATCGCGCCGACTGTTGAACGTCCTTTCCGGAAGCCGTGTTGGTTTGCGGCAAAACCTCCAGCACGGTCTATGTCGTTGCGAAGTCTCCCTTGTATGAGCTTCTCGAGCAGTTTTCCAGCAATGTCCAGCATACAGAGTGGTCTAAACGACGAAGGTGTTATGGGGGTTCCCTTACCTTTGTCTAAGAGAACCAATCTCTGCCGTTTCCAGACCACGGGAAACGTGCCAGTTGCCAAGCATGCGTTGTAGGTGTTCAGGAGTATGTCTGGGTATTCCAGGGCTACAGTTTTGATCACCGATGCCGAGATGCCATCAGGTCCAGGTGCCTTTCCTGTTTTGAGTGACTTGGCCGCGTCTTGTAATTCCTTAGTTGTGAAGGGTGTTACTTCGCTGTTCTTAGTGTAGTGTTTCTTCTCCCGCGGTGGATGTTTGGGAAAAAGCTCCGTTACAATGCTCTCCATCAAGGCAGGAGATTTCGGTGCCTCTGGTAAAGCCTTTCCAAGTCGTTTGGCGACAATTTGGTAGGCTTTACCCCAGAGGTCATAGTCGAGATCGTTGCAGATCTCTTTCCACAGTTTCGCTTTACTTGCTTCAATGGCTCGGTTTAGCGTCTTTTTGGCCTGCTTGTACTCTTTTGAATACAAGTCCTGGCTTGGGGAGCGTTTTGTAGCTCTCGTTGGTCGGCGACGTAGCTGATGGCATATTTTGCGAAGTTCTGCTATGTCCGCTGACCACCAGTACGCCGGCCTGTGGAAGCTCTGGTTTTTCAGCCGCGGCATAGAGGCGTCATATGCGGTAGTAATTTCCTTCATCGTGTTTAGCACTGCCTTTTCCGTCTCACTGCAGGTATCCGGTGTCGGGTTGTTCTAGAGGATAGACCAGCTTCGTGCGAGTGAAGCTTGCAATGCCTCTGGACCAAGCCTTTTGGCATTTCACTTCCGCTTAGAAACGTCGCGTTGTGAAACCGGAGCAAATGCCAATCCAACGCTGAATGTCACAAACTGGTGATCACTGCCACTGTATTCTTCAGATACTGTCCAGTCTTCAATCATGTTGGCAGTCCTTGGAGTCGCCAATGAGATGTCGAGGATGAATTCTTGGTACCCTGGTCTTCTAAAGGTCGTGGTGCTCCCGGTGTTCAGCACTATGAGGTCGAGTCTAGCCACGACGTCAGCGACCTCGTTTCCTCTGGTGTCGGAGAAAGCAGCGCCCCACTCAGCCGATTTAGCGTTGAAGTCTGCAGCTACGATAACTTCGCCGTCGAACTTAGTGACCGCATCTTCTATATTTGCGAGTTTCTGTCGGAACACACTAATCCCTTCGTTAGGTGAGAGATAGACGCTCATGAAGTAGGTTGTGGGGATTTGAATCCAGACAAAACCTGCTCCACCTCCGCTGTTGTTGACGGTAACGTTCTTTGTGTTCACAATCCAAATTGCTGCCGTGCCCGTTTCGTCTGCAAACCATGTTTTACCTTCGATGTTTAGATATTGCTCGCAGATAAAGCAGACGTCAATTTTATCTTCGAAAACACGCTTGCGCAGCAGGTTTTGCGCCAAGGTGCACCTATTCAGGTTGCCTTGTAGTATGCGTGTCATTTCTGACCTTTCGTGGCTTCTGCAAGTGCTTTGCGGAATGCCTTACACGCTCCAGTGCCAGAAATATGGTATAGACTATCCTGGGCATCTTTGTCTGAAGCACAAAGGAAGCATTTTAACTTCTCCGTGCAGTTTACGGCCTTGTGGTTCTCTCCGCCACATTTGTAGCAGCACCTGCTTCTGTCTGGTCCTGCACACTGACGTGTTTGGTGTCCATAACCAAGACATTTAAAACAACGTATTACTTTTACTACTGGGCGTATACGACAGTTCACCAAACCGATCCGTATACGGGCCTTGTCAAGGGCCTTAATCGCACTGGGCTCGTCTAGTTCGCAGAAAGCTGCCCGATTAGCTCGTGGTGTGGGTTTTGTCAAATTTACCCGTTTGACCTCCAGGTTGTCAGTGAATTCACGTTTGAGTGCTTCACGGACTTCGCTCTCGGTAGAGATTTCATCTAAGTCGAGGATCTCGATCGTTGTTGTTGGTGTTAGCATTTTGACTGTACCGATGTTTGCAGTGGCTGCCCTTACTGCATCGGTGAATGCCTTGCTGTCTTCGGTCTTCCAAGCCATTTCAAGGAGAACGCTTCCGTGTTTCGTCTTTTTAATAGACCTTATGTCTACGCCCGTCTCGACAGGGCTTACCTTGGCCTTGATTTCTGGGAAAATTATTCTAAGTTCCGAACAAGATTTAGTATGGAAAATCATCGAATGGATATATAATGAAAGAAATTGCGATTAAAATAATAAAGAATTGTGAATTTGACGAAACGAATGGATAGAGAATGAAGGAAATTACGATTAAAATAATAAAGATTTGAGTTTCAAAAATAAAAACTTAGAATTTGGCGAGACGAATGGATAGAAAATGAAGGATATTACGATTAAAATATTAAATAATTATTTTTGAATGCTAGTTCGAGGGCACCGGACAGGTGTCTAAAACGACCCTTCCGGTTCGTTACAAGAGAGTTGGGGGAAAAATGATAAACGCCAAAATTTGGCTCGATAAAAGCAGTTCTTTCTCGGGAGAATTACTCGGTTGAATACTCTTCACCAAGTAATTCGAGAGGATGATACTCTACCTGGAGTCTGACCAAGGCCCAGGTAAGTATCGTGAACCGACCGGATGAAAGTGCTGACTTGACCATATGGGGGAAATTTGGCCACCGCGTAGCTGGAAAGGGTTGCTTTCCAAGCACCCAAACGGGATTAGGGGTAAGTAGGGCCGGAAAGAGTTGCTTTCCAAGCACCCAAACGGGATTAGGGGTAAGTAGGGCCGCGATTTAGGGTGTAACCGTCGGTAGGAATACTACTTTGTAAAGGTAGTAGACAGAGTTTAGCCACCAGGTAGCACCGAAAACGGAAAAACAAACGGTGTGTGCGGGTTAAGTTCGAATATTGTGAATATTGACATAAAGTTTGTACATATTATCACTTAAGCTTTTGATATTTGTTGAAAAGAGTGTTCTAATGTATTGTTTATATTGTTTAATTTGCTTATATTGATTATATCGTTTATTAATATGATCAGGCCAATAAATAGGTTTCCTTTTTTTTTTGATTTATTTAAAATGAAGTGTTTTGTTTATATTTTGTTATTGATAATGTGATCCCCGTTTATGACTCTGGACTCCGGCGAGCAAATTTCGAGCCGGGGACAAATTAGATATTTATATTTTGAAAACGTGGACGTTACAAGGTATGGAATTAGCGGGAAGTTGCAGGGATGGCCGTCAGGGTCAACCGTTTTTATAATTTTTTCTTCAATAACTTGTTTCACTGACCTAGGTATGTAATATACTATGTATTTTTAAATTTTATTCTTTTCTATTATGTATTTTTTATGGTTCATAAGTACCCAAATTTCGTATTTTTCGAACCTTCAAAAATTCATGACTCCAAAAATATTAACTTTATCGTGAAAAGTCATTGGTTCTTTTTGATTTGTATTGCAATAAAAAATATAATAAAAATTTGTCCGGTTGGAAAGTAAAAAAAAAAATTGATGTGGTGTCATGGGACACCAGGTAGGAACGGAGTTCCGTCGGATAATATAGAAGCAACACAATTTGCAAAAAAAAATAAAATGAATTTATAATGTGAATATACGCCACGTGCTTAGACAAGAAGTTCGAATATATGTCGTGGAAGAAGGAAAAAGAAAACGTTTGGAAAATCCAAAAGTGTACGCCTCATAAAGCTCATTCATTTTTTAAGATAAAAATAAATTGTCTAATTAAAAAAAAAAAAAATAATCAAGCAATTACTTACAGAGTATTTTTTATTTTTTTTTTAAATACCAGCGCCCGTTTTTCTCGTTATATGCGCACGCAGTCGAAAAAAATCTACTTTGATCAAGTGGCGCCATAGTTTTCATGTGAGAGAAATAAGAAAAGTTCGTTTGTTTTTGTACGTGTATATCGTAATGAATTTTAATAAAAATTCAATTAAAAAAAAAATACGTAAACTAGGCTTTTGATATGAAATACGGCACCAGTTCATCGAATTCTTTAACTAATCAAAAAAAGCCTGGTCTCGAAAAATCGATTTGTTTGAGAGTAATTATTGCTACATACAAAATGAGAGTCACATTAGGACGTCCACGTAAAATTTTTTCGAAACGTTTTTTTTTTTTTTTTTTTTTTTTAAAATAGTAACATTAAATGATTTTAAAAAGTATAAGATGGTTTAATTCAAGTGTTTTCCCGGTGTACATCTACTTATATTGTTGTATAAGTACAATGTGGTTGTGATAGAGGCATTTGAAGATCACGAAATTGCTTAACCTTGACGAGTCGGATATAAAGCACAACTCCACACGTCTCCCGCTATGAGGCGTGCAATAAAGAAAAAATGACGGCATGCGCGTTGCTTGCACATGAATTTATGAGTATATACTATGCATTGGTGAGGCGGAGTGGGATCAGAAAGAGAAGGGGTGAGAGAACGTAAAGAAAGAGGGAGAAACAGAAAGGTATTATACACTATTCGCTTGTATACAGGGTGTCCCAAAAGTCACGGACGGCATTATAGCATCTGATGAAAAAAATAATTCTGAGACGAAAAGTCCTTAGCCATTTTTCAATTAACCGCATAAATAATTAATTATTAATTAAAAATAACGTCTCTTTATTTGTTAGAGAGAGAGCGCCAGTGTCCAGTAAAGTATGTGCCAAACAAAGACACAAATAACTGTATGACTAACTAGTTTC
The DNA here is from genome assembly GCF_020080835.1 of Cotesia glomerata. NCBI lineage: Eukaryota > Metazoa > Arthropoda > Insecta > Hymenoptera > Braconidae > Cotesia > Cotesia glomerata. The sequence continues at coordinate 14,460,938 of NC_058159.1, read as the reverse complement.
TATAGCTAACGTAGTCACACATATTTACTTACACATTCACACGTGCAAGCGTCTTCGTTGGAACGCACTTGACTTGACACTAGCACTCTCTCTCTAACGCATAAAAGGACGTTATTTTAATTAATAATTAATTATATATGCGTCTGATTAAAAAATGGCTAAGGACTTTTCGTCTCAGAATTATTTTGTTTATCAGATGCTGCAATGGCGTCCGTTACTTCTGGGACACTCTGTATACGACTATAGCACTTCTGTTATATATTTTTCTTCCGATTTTAGTCTCACATTTTTTTCAGTTCGGACGCGCAGCAAAATCCCTATCTCCTCCACGCCTGCCGTAAGGAACTTCGTTCCAATAACAACTCCCTGGAATTGGTTAATCAATTTCGGTATAGACACTATGACACGGGGTTTTTTTTATGGCGATGTGCATTTATATCATCAGGAGGATAATTCAAAGAGGATCGTATATAAAAATCAAGGTGGAATAGTTTTCGGTACTCATGCGCCGATTCCTCCTGGACTAATAATCACAGAGCGAATTAACTGTCATAAGCTAGTTCTAAGTAAATAAATTTTAGGTCAAATTTTGCTAAAATCGCTGTAAGTTCAGCGGTTAGGCACTAGTCATAAGTTGGTTATTCTTGTATCTTTATTAGGTGTATTCAGAGTCAACAAACTTGTAGTTATAGATGAAGTTTTCGTTATTCGTCAACAAACAATCTTTCATTAAGTTACGTAATATTCCTTGTCAAATTACTTAGTATAAACAAATCATTGACGAACAATTCATTGTGAATCGACTCTACTTTAACCATGACGGTGAAACTGCTAAGGATTCTACCCATCTGTTGAGTGTGATAATTCTGGAAAAACTGAGAAAGTCCCAAGTTCAGCGTTGAAATAGTGGTCCAAATTGGTCTTATAACGGCCATAAGCATACGACTTTTGCATAGTTGATATACTGTGTGTACATCACAAATATATCGTGAGGTGCTGCAACTAGTAAACCGCAGACAATACAACCGTGACAGTTTTACAGCGACATATCAACCGACGATACTTTAACTGAAAGACATTTCATCCGAAGACATTTTAACCGAACGATAGTTCAACCTGATAACAATTTAACCAACGACACGTCAACCGGTTGTAGAAAGAAGGATATAACAATACTATCTCACGGTTAAATTGTCTGCGGTTTACTTGTGACGGAACCATATCGTGAATAGACCATCTGAGCTTAATGAAGTGTCAAAGCACTAAGTACACACTTCAGTTCACGAGGGAGTTTCACCCAAAAGCTATACTAGAGTAATTGAAACGTGTAATTGAAAATCGTAACTAAAGTTGTGATTTCTCCGGAAGAAAATCACATAGTAATAACTGATTTATTCTAATTGTACAGTAATTTTTTCTATCTAGCCAATACTTCCAAGTTCACTGCAACGAGCTTACAATACCATAATAAACTATTTTCTGGAAGCTATTGACATTTTTGTAACCATACCACTGTTTTAGTTTCCTGGGCTAATCGATGAGCATATTTGGCGATTAACTTATGCTCATCATCATATCTTGAACAATCAAAACTTTTTGCGGTTGACCGACTATCCATTGATCCAGCATCAAAACTCGTATTAAATCCTGACTCTTGGAAGCCATTGTGAGATGGCAATGGAGATGGTGGCCTGAAGAACAAAGAATGTTTTTATGATAGTAATTCAAATAATCATAAGTATTTACGAATTATTGAATGCTTTACTGATGAGAAAAATAGAAAATTTTAAGAAATCATTATTTAGAATGTTTATTGAACTCAATAAAAAATAAGTATCTAGTGTGCACCACAAAAATAAATTGGAAATATAGTTTTTATAATTCTGCGAATGCAAATAAATAACGAGAAATGAAGTTTATTTTTGAATTCGTTTTAATTTCTCCGAGGATACTATTTTTCTCTCATAAATTTAATGCTTTCTATCATTCTAAAGCGTGCATCATGAAAAACAAAATCAGTAAAGCGATTGACTTTAAAGGTTATTCCCGCGACTTCCCGCTATTTTCAAATAGTATGCACTCCAAATTTCTAGAATTACGGTGTCTTTAAGCTTTTCAGGCTCAAAATCCAAGATAGAATTGTAATTTTCTTTTGAGCTTTTCAAGTTCACAAGTCTTTTTATATTTAGTGAAACTTTATTTGAAAATATTTGAACGGCAATATCTTTCGAAATTCATTGAAAAAAATTGATTTGACAAAAATTTGGTACAAAAAAAAGAAGAATTTTCAGAATGATCCGTGTCCTTCAGGGCATTCTCAGCAGGAGCTGAACAGTGCATAATCTACTCTCCCAGCTCGTACAAGATTATAAAACTGACATCAACATTCTCTCAGAGCAATACAAAACGTCACCTAATAATAGGTAGCACTTGGACAATAGCGGTACAGCTGCTATCTGGATTGTCAATCCACCCTCTGTCTACGTCAGGACTCATATCGATTGGTTCGCTAGATAAACAAGGTTATCAAGTAAAAATAAAAAATAATCAGATGACCATTATGAAAAATGAAAAAAAAATCGCTGTTGGTAACGGTATTAGTCATATGTATAAATTAAAAACCCCAGAATATACTTTTGCGGTCCTGCCTCACCACCCATACAACTGCATTCACTTCTGGCATGCGAGATTGGCACATAGGAACCCCAAAGCAATTAGACAATTAATAAACAAAAATTTAACTGAAGGGATGAAAATAGATGACTGCCCGATTAAACAAGTTTGCGAATCTTGCTTTAAGGGGAAGATAAGCAGGAAACCTTTTCCTAAGAAATCGGATACCGTAAGTAAAGAACCACTAGAGCTAATCCATACTGATATTTGTGGACCGATGTCTACTGCTACTCCAGGAGGACGAAAATATTCAATTACTCTAATTGATGATTACAGTAAATACACATCTTGTCATTTATTAACCCAAAAATCTCAAGCAGAACTAGTAATCAAACAATTTATTAACTATACTCATAGTTATTTTGGAAAGAAACCAAAAACTTTCCGGTCAGATAGAGGAGGCAAATACATAGGACATTCACTAAAAGAATATTTACAAAATAAAGGCATTCAACTTCAGCACACAATGCCGTATTCACCTGAACAGAACGGATTAGCAGAACGGAAGAACAGATACCTGATGGAAGCCGTGAGAACAATGTTAATTGACGCAAAATTACCTAACACTTACTGGGGAGAAGCAGTAATGACAGCCACATACCTTCAAAACCGATTACCAACTAGAACAAGGTCTAAAACCCCTTAAGAACTCTGGTTTGGCGAAAAACCAAATGTTAGCAATCTCAGAATTTTTGGATGTCGTGCTTGCTCTCATATCCCAAAAGAGCGAAGACGAAAACTTGACCCAAAAGCGACAGAATGTGTATTCGTGGGTTATCCTGAAGACTCAAAGGGATACAAGCCATTACAGAGATCGTCAGGAAAAATTATCGTGAGTCTAACTGTAACGTTCTTGGAAGAATACCGTACTGAAGGGGAAGCACAAGATCTGGAAGACTCTCAACTTAAGATTTTAATCGACTCACAAGAGGAAACACCTGAAACAGAAAACCAAACAATCTACCTACCAGAAAAATGTATCAAAGATACAGGTAAGAAAAAATATAATAAACAGTTAATCGATTCAATTGTCTCAGGGGAAGTAATTAATTTAGATTCAAATTCCGAAGATTCTGGTAATAAAAATTCTACCAAACAAATAGAAGGCGAAGATTACATTTACGACAAAGAAAATGATGCCAATGATGCAGAACCAAAAACATACCAGGAAGCAATAAGCGGTCCACACGGTGAAGAATGAAAAAGTGCGATCGAAGAAGAAATTAAATCGCTTCAAACAAATGAGACTTGGACTCTCGAACCCGTTCCTAAAAACAAAAAATTGATCGGCTGCAAGTGGGTGTTTAAGTTCAAGTACATTCCCGATGGAAAACCAAATTCAAGGCTATGTTAGTGGCTCAAGGCTTTTCTCAAAAACGTGGCACAGATTATGACGAGGTATTCGCACCAGTAGTAAAAGTAACAACTATTAGAATGTTCCTGAGTCTCGCAGGTGAAAGAAACTACCATGTTTGGCATCTAGACGTCAAAACTGCATTCCTGAACGGAGTTTTGAAGGAAATAATATATATGGCGCAACTACCAGGATGTGTTGACGAAAATCATAAGGACTGGGGCTGTAGATTAATTAAATCTCTCTATGGACTCCGACATGGTGCAAAAGGGTGGTATGAACGACTACACAAAGTACTCACTGAATACAACTTCACACGCAGTGAAGATAATCCATGCCTCTATAAACACGGTAACAGTACAGTCAGCTATCTTATAGTACATGTAGATGACATTCTAGTAGCAAGTAGCTCACCGGGGAGCATGAACCAAATAAGACGCGTTAAATAAAGAGTTTGAGATTACTGACCTTGGCGAAGCAAAATGCTCCCTTGGAATACAAATAAAGAGAAACAAACAAGGGGAATTTTCCATTAATCAATCGGATTATATAATGAAGATATTACGAAGGACTAAATTAGAACAAGCAATACCATCTCATATACCAATGGACACTGGTTATGAAAAATTAAGACTAGCTTCGGCAGAAATAAATACTAAGCAGTACAGTAGGCTGATTGGCGCTCTTTTGTACGTCTCTGTTAATACGCGACCGGACATAGCTGCACCAGTAGCTCTGCTCGTACAACACATCAAGCAAACAAAACAAATTGATTGGAACGAAGCACAGAGAATTTGTAGATACTTGAAAGGCACAATCGACTACGAGCTGAGACTCAGTGACAAGACTGAAAAACAAGAACTGCTGATTTACGTAGATGCTAATTGGGCTGAGGACCGAGCGACAAGAAAATCTAATACAGATTACATAGTTCGTTTATTCGGAGGTACGATTAGCTGGGCATCTAAAAAGCAAGACTGCGTAGCGACATCATCGACTGAGGCTGAGATCATTGCTTTGTCAGAAGCATCAAAAGAATGTGTTGTATAAGAAGCATTCTGGAGTTCGTAAACCAACGCCAAGACGGACCCACCATCATTTACGAGGACAGTCAAAGCTGTATCAATAACATTTACTCAGTTGGAAAAAGCGCCCAGACTAAACACATCGATTCTAAATATCTACACAAAAGATCTGGTCAAGAATAAGGTTATTGACGTAAAATATTGTCCAAGTGCAGAAAATTTGGCGGATATTCTTACTAAAGCCCTAGGTCCACAAAAGACAAAAACACTGGCACATTCAATGGGACTTGTTGAGGAAAATCCAATTTCCAGCCAGTGAGGGGAAGTGTTGAGCATATACAGTCTCAGTGGTAGGAGATATCATTATTTATTAGTCATACTCAGTTTAGTATTATATAGTCAGTTAAGTTCAATAAAGAATAAGGAGCAGACGTGCGTTGTACGTGTCAAGTATCTTATAATTACACAAGCCACTCATACTCATTCTATAATCCCAATACTAAATTCCATATTTCAAGTCCTATTTTCTAAACAAGATTTTTAACTTCCGCTAATAAAATGGAGAATTTTCAAAAGTTGAGAAGTTTTTGGTTTTATCCCATTTGCCGAAAAAGTCCTAGGAAGCTTCCCCGAATGTTTCCGCGATGATGTCCATATGTCTGTATGTGTGTGTGTTTTTTTTTTTTTTTTTTTTTTTATTTTATAGAGGAGATCAAATACATTTACGTATGCTAGGACATGGTGTTGGTGCCAGGACTAGGTGTTTGCCTGGGTATGTCAGACTCAGAAGTCGATATTATTTACAAAAATACCGACTAAACATCCTCCTCTCCTTTTCCAATAGATGTTATGGGGAAGACTGGATCGGAACCGCATTAGCATTACTTCAATCTAGTCCATGTTGCGTCTCACGACGCCTACTCCTGGTTACTGGTTACTGTTCCCTTTCTGCAGTTTTTAGTAGATTTCATAGAAATCTAACTATTGCAATGGTCCTCATGACGCAACTTTTGAAAAATTTTGCTATATTCCGACTTAACTCGACGAGCTGAGTCAGAAAATACATATGGTTTAAAAGTTTATATATGTATGTATGTATGTATGTACGATATTGTCACCAATTAACAACGAATCTTTATCAAACTCAACATACTTATTCTACAGATAAATACCGAAGTCAAGTTCGAAGATGAGCTTAATCGGTCAAGTAATTTAGAAATGCCAGGATTTCAAAATTTTGAAAATCGTAAAAATTCATATTTCTTCACATTCTTACTCGAATAACTTTTGAATGGGATAACTTATTAAAACTCTGTAAATTTCATCTGAAAGCTCTTTAAATAAGCTTCAATTTAAGTACCATATCATATGTGTAGTCTTAAAATTATGCCCTATTCCGCGATGCCAATTATGAAAGTTGCTATTGCACTGGTTTTAGTATTTTTCCGTCAATATATATTTTTGTCGATTGGATAGAAGTTAAAAGCCCTAGTTTTGTATACAATCCTCGTTATATTTTTTTCTATTCATGATGAAATCTACTTCCATTTCGGCTGCCAAATGGTCTTTTTTCTTTTAAAAGGCGCTGCGTGTGTGTGACAGCTTATGGATGGTGTGACTTAATGTATATAGAATAATCAAAAGGAAATTTAGTATAGATCGGATAGCTCAAATGGTAGAGTAGCCGACATGTCTTCGGAAGGTTATGGGTTCGAATTCCAGTCCAAGCTATCTAATAATTTTTTCTCGCATATTCTATAAACTCACATTAAGATGATCCTCTCCACATTCCTTTCTCAATCCTTTCTTACCAATATCCTGTTACGTGAATGTGGAACGCTTCACTTAATAATTAACTCCTATTCTTTCCCGCCTCATAGCATTATTTATATTTGTAAAAATGTGGAACGCTTCACGATTTTGCGCCAAACGGCTCGTGGGGTTAATCTGCGTACTCGGTCCCATTGTAAACGCGCCGTTTCTTAGCCTCGTGTCTCAATTTTTAAGCCCTGGGAATGCCTCACTTCGCACATATGTATCGAAAATATCTATTTCCTATTGAGGTTCTATGAAATATTATATCTGTAGAAACTGTATTTAAATAATATGAATTTTTTGACAATTAACACCCTCGTTCTCCAATATGGGGGAGGAATTACGTTAGATCATGTTCAAGATCATTTTTACATCTTAAATGAAAGATTTCTACAAAACTTCGTCTTTAGAAACTACCGCTTGGAAATGAGAATTTTTCCATTGTTAACCCCCCCCCCCCCCCCCAGTATAAGTAAAAATATAGTATGATTAATTAATTTATATAATTTATAAAATACTAGCTGTTACCCGCCTGCTCCGCTGGGCACTTTATAGAATTGCATTTTCAGATGTAGACTTGAAATTTAATTGTATTATTGTACTGACTTGCACAGATTTCATATTTCATCGAATTTGCATTTAACTATTATCTATATGTGATTATTCCAGCTAATAAGGTAAAGGGCCATATTATGGAATACTCTATGAATAGGAATTGTATATTTTATTCTTTTTAAAAGAAAATAGAGTTGAAACATTGAATTTTTTCAAATTAAATGTTTCTGTGATATCTATTAAAGCGGTAAAAGTTCTTATGAAGTGAGTTTTAGCTGAAAATATTAATAAATTAATTGAAAAAAAAGATTAGTACTTATGACCGTATTTATGGAACAGTATGAAGCAGCATGTAAGGGTGTTTCATAAGGTATGTCCCAAATTATGGAACACAAAATAGATTGAAAAATTAAGATTAAAATTTTTTTTTTAGTCTTTAATTTGTTTATCCATAATATTAAATGTTGTTTAATATCTTTATCAAGTATTAATACAGTTATATTCAAAAATAAAACGATTTAACAAACAATAAATAAACGTTGATTTACAAAATAAGCATGACAAGAACAGTTTCGAATCTTTGGATGAATAAGTAATTAAAAAATAAAGACGAGATGTATTTAAGATTGAATTTGAAATTTAACTATTTTGTTTCTTCTTTGATTTTTTGTTGTATTGCTTTCATTTTATCTTGCAATTTGTTCTTTTCTTCAGCTAGAAGTTTCTTCTCTTCTTGTAATTATTTTTCTTTTTTGTAACTTTTCTTCTTTTATTTTCCGATCATTTTCTTTTTTCGAGTGATATTACATCCACTGATCAGATGTACCAGCAGAAGGTAGTTTGAGTTTGCCGGATGACTCCAGTTTAATCCTTTTTTTCTTCGGTAAATAATCAGTTGGCATCTTAAATGCGTCGTCAAAAGGATTCCCAGAATCGGTTTCAACTGAAAAATATCACAAATATCACAAGTTAAAGTTTCTTGTCAGTAATTTTTAAATATTATTTTACTAACTTTTATTAGCAGATATAGAGTCATTCTCTTAACCAATAACTGATTGACTAAATGTTTGACATCCTTGAACCTTAGAATATTTGTCAATAGTTGGCGTAGTACAAGCAGCAGTAGAAGCAGTTGTAATAGCAGATGTACTGTCAAGAAAATCTAAAAAATTAGGAAAACGGTTGACCCTAAAGGCCATCCCTGCAACTTCCCGCTAATTCCGTTAATACCTGGCCGCTTTTTTGAGCTCTTCGAGCTCAAAAGTACAATCTGTGTATTGTTTTAAGCTCTCCGAGCTCAAAAAGATACCTTTTCTATGCTTTTGAGCTCTTTGAGCTCAAAAGTCTGATAGAAGTTTCATAGAACACTATTTTTTGAATGTTCATACCGCAATAACTTTTGAATGAATGAACCGATTTTTACGCGGTTGGCGGCATTCTACGTAGTTTTTCAAGCCTTATAAATAATTTCTAAGTTTTAATTGGTCAAACTATAAATTTCGGAGTAACTCTAAAAAAAGACTTTTTTCGGTTTTCTTTCGTTCACGATATCTCTCGAACGAATCAACCGATTTTGACCGGATTGGCGGCGATCGACGTGGTTTTTCAAGGTTGAGAGCTGATTAGTTTTTAGTATCGATCGGTTGAGCCGTTTAAAAGTTATCCCAAAAAAACCACTTCAGAAAAAATTTTTTTTCCTACTTTATTTTAGATTTCTCCAAATTTCTCAAAATCTATGGGTCCGAATCGGTTAAAATGAACAGGAAATCTAAGTTTGGCGAAGCCCTTTCGAATGGCACCAACCGCGATAAAATCGGTTCAACCGTTCAAAAGTGATACGAGGTTTACATACTTACACACACACACACACACACACACACACACACACACACACACACACACACACACACACACACACACACACACACACACACACACACACACACACACACACACACACACCATATAGGCTGGCCAACAAATCATCAACGAAGTCGGCGTCAACGACTCAAACATCTCCGAGTCTGAACAAAAAATCACAGCCACCTCTGACCACTCCTAAGAAATTACCACAGCAAGGAGATCGCAACAAGAAGAGGCCGCTGTCCACGCCCAGCCCTTCCTCAGATATTGACAAGCCAGCACAGAAAAAGACAGCCCGGGATGATACCTGGACCAAAGTGACTCGGCAAAACAAGAAAAAGAAAGAACAGGAGCCAGTGACTCAAACTGCTACAGCCCAAGACCAGCCAAACAGCGGTGGCTCCAAGAAACCAAGGAGGAAGAAGACAAGAACTAAAGCTGTCCTAGTCCAACAAGCTGAAGGGCGAACATACGCCGATCTCCTGAAGGAAATCAAGGCCAAGGTAAGCCCTGTCGAGACGGGCGTAGACATAAGGTCTATTAAAAAGACGAAACACAGAGGCGTCCTCCTTGAAATGGCTCGAAAGTCCGAAGACAGCAAGGCATTCACCGATGCAGTAAGGGCAGCCACTGCAAACATCGGCACAATCAAGACGCTAACACCAACAACAACGATCGAGATCCTCGACTTAGATGAAATCTCTACCGAGAGCGAAGTCCGTGAAGCACTCAAACGTGAATTCACTGACAACCTGGAGGTCAAACGGGTAAATTTGACAAAACCCACACCACGAGGTAATCGGGCAGCCTTCTGCGAACTAGACGAGCCCAATGCGATTAAGGCCCTTGACAAGGCCCGTATACGGATCGGTTTGGTGAACTGTCGTATACGCCCAGTAGTAAAAGTAACACGTTGTTTTAAATGTCTTGGTTATGGACACCAAACACGTCAGTGTGCAGGACCAGACAGAAGCAGGTGCTGCTACAAATGTGGCGGAGAGAACCACAAGGCCGTAAACTGCACGGAGAAGTTAAAATGCTTCCTTTGTGCTCCGGACAAAGATGCCCAGGATAGTCTATGCCATATTTCTGGCACTGGAGCGTGTAAGGCATTCCGCAAAGCACTTGCAGAAGCCATGAAAGGTCAGAAATGACACGCATACTACAAGGCAACCTGAATAGGTGCGCCTTGGCGCAAAACCTGCTGCGCCAGCGTGTTTTCGAAGATAAAATTAACGTCTGCTTTATCTGCGAGCAATATCTAAACATCGAAGGTAAAACATGGTTCGCAGACGAAACGGGCACGGCAGCAATTTGGATTGTGAACACAAAGAACGTTACCGTCAACAACAGCGGAGGTGGAGCAGGTTTTGTCTGGATTCAAACCCCCACAACCTACTTCATGAGCGTCTATCTCTCACCTAACGAAGGGATTAGTGTGTTCCGACAGAAACTCGCAAATATAGAAGATGCGGTCACTAAGTTCGACGGCGAAGTTATCGTAGCTGGTGACTTCAATGCTAAATCGGCTGAATGGGGCGCTGATTTCTCCGACACCAGAGGCAACGAGGTCGCTGACGTCGTGGCTAGACTCGACCTCATAGTGCTAAATACTGGGAGCACCACGACTTTCAGAAGACCGGGGTACCAAGAGTCCATCCTCGACATTTCGTTGGCGACTCCAAAAATTGCCAACATGATTGAAAACTGGACAGTATCCGAAAAATACAGTGGCAGTGATCACCAGTTCGTGACATTTAACGTTGGATTGGCATCTGCTCCGGTACCACAACACGACCTTTCTAAGCGAAAGTGGAATGTCAGGAAGCTTGATCCAGAGGCACTGCGAGCTTCACTTGCACGGAGCTGGTCTACCCTTCAGAACAACCCGACTCCGGATACTTGCAGCGAGACAGAAAGGACAGTACTAAATACGATGAAGGAGATTTCCGCCGCATGTGACGCCTCTATGCCGCGGTTAAAAACCGGAGTTTTCGCAGGCCGGCGTACTGGTGGTCAACAGACATAGCGGAACTTCGCAAAATGTGCCATCAACTACGTCGCCGCGCAACGAGAGCCGCCAAACGCTCCCCAAGCCAGGACTTGTATTCAAAAGAGTACAAGCAGGCCAAAAAGATGCTAAATCGAGCCATCAAAGCAAGTAAAGCAAAGTTGTGGAAAGAGATCTGCAACGATCTCGACAATGACATCTGGGGTAAAGCCTACCAAATTGTCGCCAAACGACTTGGAAAGGCTTCACCAGAGGCGCCGAAGTCTCCAGCCTTAATGGATAGCATCGTAGCGGAGCTTTTCCCCAAACACCCGCCGCGGGAGAAGAAACACTACACTAAAAACAACGAAGTAACGCCCTTAACAACTAAGGAACTACAAGACGCGGCCAAGTCACTCAAAACAGGAAAGGCACCTGGACCTAATGGCATCCCGGCATCGGTGATCAAGATTATAGCCCTGGAATACCCAGACTTACTCCTGAACACCTACAACGCATGCTTGGCAACTGGCACCTTTTCCGCGGTCTGGCGGAATTTTTTTAGCGGGAAGTTAAAAAAAATATATATATATTTTTAACTTCCCGCTAAGAAAATCGAAGATTTTCAAAAATCGGGAAGTTATTGTTTTTACCCCGTTTTTCGAAAATCGAGTTTTCATCAGATCTCGACGTTTGAAGGTCACAGGAAGCTTCCCTGACTATCCCCGCGAGGTTGTCACGGTGTCTGTATGTATGTGTGTGTGTGTGTGTGTGTGTGTGTGTGTGTGTGTGTGTGTGTGTGTGTGTGTGTGTGTGTGTGTGTGTGTGTGTGTGTGTGTGTGTGTGTGTGTGTGTGTGAAAGTATGTGAACCGCTTATAACTTTTGAACGGCTCGACCGATTTCATCGCGGTTGGTGCCATTCGAAAGGGCTTGACCAAACTTAGATTTTAAAAACTATTTGGACCGATTCAGATCAATAGACTTTGAGAAATCTTAAAAAAACTGAAAAAAAATTTTTTCCAAATGTAGTTTTTTTGGAATAACTTTTAAACGGCTCAAATGTTCAACTCAAAAAACTTATCTGCTCTTAACCTCAAAAAACCACGTCGATCGCCACCAGTCCGGTCAAATCGGTTGATTCGTTCGAGAGATATCGTGAACGAAAGAAAACCGAAAAAAGTGTTTTTTCGGAATAACTTCAAAATTCCTAGCGCGATCAATTCAAAATTTAAGATTCTTTATGAAGCTTGAAAAACTGCGTCGAATGCTTCTAACCGCGTAAAAATCGGTTTATTCATTCAAAAGTTATTGCGGTTTAAAAATTCAAAAAATAGTGTCTCATCAAATCTCTATCAGACTTTTGAGCTCGAAGAGCTTTAAAGCATAGGAAAGTCATCTCTTCGTGCTCGGAGAGCTCAAAATAACCCATAAATTGTATTTTTGAGCTCGAAGAGCTCAAAAACGTCATTGGTGCAATTTTAAGCGCCTAAGTATGGAATTAGCGGGAAGTTGCAGGGATGGCCTTCAGGGTCAACCGTTTTCCTAATTTTTTTTTCTATTTTTATTATTAAATTCATATTCAGTATGAAGGATTGTTTATTAATTTGCTTACAAACCTGTTTGATTATCAGCATCCAAAACATTTGATTCAAATATTAATTCATCACCAATGTTACGTTCCAAAACATCAGATAAATTTAAATTCTTACTTTGATCAGTACCTGACTGAGCTTGAGAGACAATTTCTAGAGGTTTATTATCTACTATAAATTCGTATAATACTTCAGAAGATGCTGATGTGTCTGTTTTAGGATTATTGATCAAAGGAAGAAACTCTTCATTAAAAGAATGACTATGATCGTTAAGATTCATATCAGTGTTATTATTATCATTCGAAGTAGAGGCTTGATCATTAATTAAATTATTTACGGGTTGTTCTTGTCTTACTATGTTTAAATTTAAATTTACCAACGTCACTTCTTTGACAGTTGGTTTACTTTTTTCATGAGAACCTATATAGCAAATTATAAAAATTATACCAAAAAATTTTTAAAATAAAAATATCAATATGAATATCTATAAAAGAAATCAACATAGAAAAATTAATTCATTAAAAAAATAGCTATTTATCTAAATTTTAATGTATACCGCAAAAATAATGATTAAAATAAGATGTTATTAATTTCTTTACCAGATTTTCCACTAATATCAAGCCAGTATTTATACAAGCCTCTAATTTCTAGATCCCTGGGCCATGTCTGATTTAACCAAGCAGTATTAAATTTTTCCAGAATATCCTTTAATAAATTGTTTTTGAAGGTTAATAGATGTTTTTCCTTATCTTCTGTTACTTCATCTTGTACATTTTCTTTAGTTACTGTTGTTTTAGATTTCTTTCTTTAATCAAATACATCATAGTCAACGGCAGAAGGATCGAAAGGATACAAGCCTGCAGCTTTGAATCCACTGATAACAGCATTTTTTTCTTGTACCATAGCATCCAATGCAAACTTTAAAACTAATGGAAAATCTTCTTTTTTTACTCGGGAAAAATTTTTAGAATTTTTCCATCTTGGTACAGATTTTTTCCATGTCTCTTTAAATGGGTGAAAAAAACTAATATCAAGTGGTTGCATTATATGGGTTGAGTTGGGAACAAGTCCAATCAACTCAATACCCTTTTCACGACAAAATGTAACCAGGGGCATAGTCATATGTGATGAATGATTATCCAAATATAACACAATTGGAAACTGAGTTCCTTGTTTCACTAGCCATGGGTAAAATATATTTGTTATATACTCATAGAATGACTCAGAGATCATCCACCCATTATCTGAGAGCCCAACACCCCAACGTTCAGGACAATTTTTGACAATTTTCTCTGGTACTTCTTCTTTATAAGGAAACATGATCATGGGAGGTGTACGATCACCATTAGCACTATACATAAACAATACAGTAAATCCTTCTTTATCAGAATCAACCACCTTATATGCAGAACGGGATCCTTTAGCTAACAATACTTTTTCTGATGGAGGGCATAAACTTACATAAGTCTCGTCACAGTTGAAAATTCTCGTAGAAGGAATCTCCATTAATTTTTTTTCTGTTAAATACTTAGCTTGTTCATCAAACCAATCTTTCAGGTCATCACCGGTCACTGCTGCTCTACTATGAGTCAGATGTTGTGGTTTCCTGATTGACATTTGAGGGTGTCGTTTTCGAAAGCCCTCATACCAATGTCGGCTCGGCCGACTATCAATAAACGGAGTTTCTTTTTTTGACATTTTCACATATTGTTGAATAGAATCTAAGAGCTCTGTTTTAGTTACTGGTAAACCACGCTGAGCTCTAAAAAGAATCCAGTCAACTATTTTTTGTTCTTCGGTATCAGAAAAAACAGTTGCTGATCCAGTTTTTTGTTTGGATATTTCAGGGTTCCCTTTTTTTCTAGAGAGTGTAGCTATGGGCACTCCGTACACTGCAGCAGCTTTTCTCAGTGAAACACCTGTATCGACAGCTTTCAAAGCATTAGCTAAATCATCAGGAGAATAATTTATACGCGTAGATTTATTTTTTTTTTGAAACATTCTTACACGTATTAACTAAGACAACAGCCATTTTTGGAGCCTTGGAACTGTTGTTAACACTTAGATTCACAGATTTAATTTTATTTTTTTTGCTTGATTTATTTTTTTGGCATTTTTTTGTAGTTTTTCCCATATTTACGCAACTGAAATTCTTATCTGAAATAAAAAATTATTGATTTGATTAACTCAAACAATATTTATTATCCAACTCACAAATTTTAGAGGTTAGTTTTTAATTTTGATAGAATTTTGAAATTTAAGTACTTACCTAAATACAAATTTATAGAAATATACATTGTAGTAACATTTATCTGACATAAACTGCTTTTTTATAAATAGTTAACAATTATTAACACGAAATTAAATAAATAATGCTCTCACGAGTCACTGTTTCATAATTACGGACCACATTGAAAAATGAACGTACGTGGGACATGGAACACGGAATATACTGTTCCATAAATACGTACTGAAAGAATTTTTGGTTGAAGCTAAACTTTTAGTTGACACGTTTCAAGTATTTTTTAATCATTGATATATTTCTCAAAAACTTGAAATAATTGCATTGACACACGTCACTATTTTACTCCAAAAAACAGTTTTTTTTCATGCAACCTGACGCGGGCATTCAATATATTTTTTTTTCTCTACATTTTAAAGTATGCATGAAAATAAATTAATTTAATCAATATATTAGTAATTAACAATCATAAATATTATTTTATAAGTACCAAATAAATTAAAAATTATTTGTTATTGAGATTTTTATCGAATGTTTCATAAACCAGGACAGTATTCCATAATATGGACTTTTACCTTATTCATTGTAACTTTCAATGTAAACTCACTATAACATTCCCGAGTCTTTCTTACAATAATGAATAATAATTGACACGAAGAAAAAAATTTGAAATGAGCATTTAACGTTTCAGTTAAAGTAATTGCAGGTGTCATAAGTGAAATTGAAATCTACCTAGCTTCTATTAAAATAAGTATTGAAATTTCTTTTCCATATATCAAGTGTACGGAAAATGTATTTATTCTAATCCTATTTATTCTAATATATTTTTATATTCTATATATTTATTTATTTATTCTAATATATTTATATTTAAATTTATAAAAAATGTAGCGTTCCACATTTTTATAAATATAAATAATACTGTGAAGCGGGAAAGAATAGGAGTTACGGTAATTATTACGTGAAGCGTTCCACATTCACGTAACAGGATATTGGTAGGAAAGGATTGAGAAAGGAATGTGGGGGGGATCATCTTAATGTGAGTTTATAGAATATGCGAGAAAAAATTATTAGATAGCTCGGACTGGGATTCGAACCCAGAACCTTCCGAAGACATGTCGGCTACTCTACCATTTGAGCTATCCGGTCTATACTAAATTTCTTTTCGCTTATTCTATATACATTAAACCACACCGTCCATCTTACGGCAAGCATTTTTTGACAAATATAAATAATGCTGTGAAGCGAGAAAATCGAAGATTTTCAAAAATCGGGAAGTTATTGTTTTTACCCCGTTTTTCGAAAATCGAGTTTTCATCAGATCTCGACGTTTTGAGGTCGTAGGAAGCTTCCCTGACTACTCCCGCGAGGTTGTCACTATTTCTGTATGTATGTGTGTGTGTGTGTGTGTGTGTGTGTGTGTGTGAAAGTATGTAAACCGCTTATAACTTTTGAACGGCTGATTTGATTTTATCGCGGTTGGTGCCATTTGAAAGGGCTTGGCCGAACTTAGATTTTGAGTATAATTTGTACCGATTCGGATCAGTAGATTTTGAGAAATCTTAAAAAAACTAAGAAAAAAAATTTTTTCAAATTTGGTTTTTTTTGGATAACTTTTAAACAGCTCCATTGATCGATTCCAAAAACTAATCAGCTTTAGGCAATAAAAAACCACGTCGATCGCCACCAAGCTGGTCGAAATCGGTTGATTCGTTTAAGAGATATCGTGAACGAAAGAAAACCGAAAAAAGTGTTTTTTCAGGATTACTCCGAAATTTTCGGTTCGACCTATTAAAACTTGAAAAATACTTATGAAGATAATAAAACTGCGTTGAATGCCGCCAACCGCGTGAAAATCAGTTGTTCCATTCAAAAGTTATTGCGAGAGAGCTGAGAGAGAGCTGGGAGAGCTCAAATGCATATAAATATTATCTCTTTGAACTCAGCGAGCAAAAAAGTGAAAATTCCTTACAATTTATAATAGTTTCAACTTTGACCTTAAATAACTTTTGAAAGAGTGCATTAATCAAAAATTTGTAAGAGACCTTTCTTGTAGAGCGTTCAATTTCCTGTAAGAACATGTTATGGTTTACCACTTCGATAATTCATTGCAGAGCTACAAAATTCCGAATTTGAAGAATCAGATTTTCCCATGTAATTCCAACGGGAAATGGAAAATCGTGATGCGGGACATTTTAATATTAAAATTAAGAGCTGTCCGTTGAACTAGCGTATTTTTTCGGTATTCTGAACAAGATTTTCAGTATATTTTTCAAAAAAAAAATTAAGAAAACGGTTGACCCTGAAGGCCATCCCTGCAACTTCCCGCCAATTCCTTACCTAAACGCTTGAAATTGCACTTATGATGTTTTTGAGCTCTTCAAGCTCATAAATACAATTTGTGTATTATTTTGAGCTCTCCGAGCTCAAAAAATAGCTTTTGTATGCTTTTGAGCTCTGTGAGCTCAAAAGTTTGATAGAAATTTGATAGAACACTATTTTTTGAATTTTCAAATTGCAATAACTTTTGAATAAATGAACCGATTTTCACGCGGTTGGTGGCATTCAACGCAGTTTTTCAAGTTTTATATAGAATCTTCAAGTTTAAATTGATAGATAAAAATTTCGGAGTAATTCCGAAAAAACACTTTTCTCGTTTTTCTTTCGTCAACGATAACTCACGAACGAATTAACCGATTTTGACCGGACTGGTGGCGATCGACGTGGTTTTTTTATGCTAAGAGCTGATTTGTTTTTGGAATTGACCGGTGAACCCGTTTAAAAGTTATTCCAAAAAAACCACTTTTGAAAAAATTTTTTTTTGTAGTTTTTTTGCGATTTCTCAAAATCTACTGGTCCGAATCGTTCTAAAGTATATTCAGAATCTAAGTTTGGTCATGCCCTTTCGAATGGCACCAACCGCGATCAAATTGGTCAAGCCCTTCGAAGGTTATGAGAGGTTTACATACATCCACACACACACACACACACACACACACACACACACACACACACACACACACACACACACACACACACTCGAGGCAGAAGAGATACTGCTACCGGGCGCGTCTCCCCGAGCGGATGGGAGAACGCTCGCTGTCCTTAGATGACACTTAATCTCTTAGTTGATGAGGTACAGCGGGTAGGAGCCAAGCAAAATAACCAAACAAAATAAGCTCCCGTGGACAAAACTACCCTTTAATGGGTTGGTCACACTAACTGGCCTAGCAAGACGATTGGTTCCTGCTGTAACTCACTTGGAGTGTCCGGAACCTGTATCGTAGTTTCCAACGATGCAGGCCACGGCTGATGTGAGCTTGCTCTGCCGAGGTGAAAGTTGCAGCAGTGGATCAGGAGCCAGCCACTTCGGGCCTTGATCAGGAAGTACGCAGTGAGTGTTAGAGATCGGAATCTTCACCACCCCGAGCGAGTCTAGTCCGTCCGGATATTCCGGGACTGGCTAAGTGTCGGCTAGGCCTCAGGGAACTGGGGTAGGAGTACTATCTCTGAGGGTACACCCGTTCCTAGTTATGACAACCCGCTCCACTCCATACGATGCGCTGGTAAATCAAAAAAGTATGAGTAACCCACAGGAAATAAACAAGAGTGGAAACGGGCTACATGCCCACCAAGCAGCGATTGAAACGAGCGCTGAAATGAAGCGGTCACAAGCGTTGGAACGCCTAGAGAAACTGACCAGCGAGTTAAATGTTTTCGTTCAGTCAAAGGTCAACATCCACAAGGAGATAAAAAACAAGACGACTAGTGTAGCGAACGCACTTCAACGTTTCAAAAAACTGGACGAAGAATGGCGCTCATCATTACACCGCACCCCTTGTGCTACATCGGAGAGAAACAGTCAAGTGGTTGTTGAAGAAGCGATGGACACTGGAGCCGAAGGTGACTGAGAATCAGTCACTGAAGAAGAAAGTGAAACTATTACAACGGCAGAGACTGAATCCTTTGACCAAGACAGCCGGAACCTGAGGAAGTTGAAAAGAAAAATTCGTTCTCCCGAAGGCGGAGCTTTTCATACTCCCAAGAAGCTGAAAGACCTTGGACCTGGTCATCCCATCAAGAAGCAGGAAGTGGTTAAGGATCTTCCACAAAACTCTGGTGAACAGAACAAGAAGCCAGGCTGGGAAAAGGTGCATTCCAGAAAGGACAAGAAGAAGGAGCGCAGGAAACTGCCCCCAGAAAAACCTCTGGTGCCTCCACCGAAGCCGAACCAGAAGCCAAGAAGAACAGCAACGAGACCGGAGGCACTTATTATCCGTCCAGCGAACAAAGATAAGTATTCTGAAATACTGACACGGATCAAGGCGGACGTTCACCCGGATCAGGTCCGCAACACAGTCGAGAAGGTACGCAGGACCGCGACAGGAAACATTCTCATCACGCTGTCGAAAGGCAGTAGTGATAGAGGTAAAGACCTGCAGAAGATTATCGCGGGAATACTTAAGGAGGACGCAAATGTCATTAGTACAGGACCTGAAGAAGACCTGGAAATTCGCGATATTGACGATACTACAACTAAAGATGACATTCTAACAGCTTTACAAGAAGCAGCTGGAAACGATTGTGGTATAACAATAGAGGCCATTAAAATTCATAAGGTCTTACGTAGCAGAACACAAATTGCGTCGGTGAGTCTGGCAGCAACGGTAGCGCAGAAAGTGGTAGGAGAACACGGCAAGATTAGGATCGGCTGGACCAATTGTCGTATTAGAACAGTACTAAGACCAGTCCGATGTTATAAATGCTGGCATTTTGGACAACCCGGTACAGAGAATAACGCCCATCATGCCGGCACAAGCAGAGGCCCAGTATACCAAGAGGCACTCAAGAAGATAACTGATAAACGAAAATGAGAATACTGCAGCTAAACATCAACCACTGTGAGGCAGCACATGATTTGCTCATGCAGACAGTACGTGAACAGCAGCTTGACCTTGTGCTTATATCGGAACCGTATAAACAACTCGGCGGCCAACCATGGGAAACTGACTGCACCACAAAAGCTGTCATATGGTCCTGTCGTGAGCTCCCCTTCCAGAGTGTCGTTAACAATGGCAGCGCCGGCTTTGTAGTAGCATCGGTAGATGGCATCCGCTTTTACAGCTGCTACGCACCACCTAGCCTCACTATTGTTGAATTCATGGACTTTCTGGATCGACTGACGGAGGACGCGAAGCAATACTACCCAGTGGCAATAGCTGGAGACTTCAACGTCTGGGCAGTGGAATGGAGCAGCAAACACACCAACGCTCGAGGTAAAGAACTACTGGAAGCTTTTTCTACGTTAGATGTAGTATTGTTAAACAGCGGCGATGCGCCGACGTACACTAAAGGAGACGCAAGTTCTATTGTGGATCTTACTTTTGTCAGCAGCAGCCTCATCAGAGGAAACTACGACTGGAAGGTCATGGAGATCTACACGGCCAGCGATCACAATGCGATTCTCTGGGAAGTATCAAAGGACCAGAATCCTAGAAGACCGGCTAAGAAACTTGACATCGTTGGGTGGAAGGTGAAATCCTTTGACCCAGGTGCTCTAGCAGCTGCCCTAAATAGTGAACCGCTTACTACTGGATCTGCAGAAGAAATGACCAAGGACTTGATGAAAAGAGTGACCCAGGCTTGCGAAACCTGCTTGTCCCGTAAACGGGGCATGAACCAAAGACCTTCGGTGCACTGGTAGAACGAACACATCAGCTTCCTACGGAAAGAGTGTCTCAAGAAAAGAAGAATATCTCAGCGTGGTTATCGGCGGCCTGACTCAGCGGAACTAGTCGCAGAATACAAGAAAGCTCGTCGACATTTAAGCAAGCCATCAAGGATAGCAAGAAGAACTGCTGGAAAGAGCTAATCAACGAGGTACACAAAGACTTGTGGGGTAGACCTTACAAGGTAGTCATGGCACACCTGAAATATTAGCCAATGCCGTCTCCTACGTGTCCTCAACTCTTACAGAAGATCGTGACTGCGCTGTTTTCACGACAGCGCGTTTTCAACTATCTGTTGGCACAGGACGAACTGAATGATATTCCACCTGTCACGAAAGAAGAACTGATGGAAGCTTGTAACCGCGTCGGGAATAATAAAGCACCAGGATTGGACGGAATCCCTAATGTTGCCTTGAAAACATCTATCAAAGCAGCGTCAGTGTTATTCCTCGACGTCTACAACATCTGCTTGAAGGAAGGTATTTTTCCTCGGAAGTGGAAACAACAACGGCTGGTACTACTTCCTAAAGGGAAAAAGCCACCGGAAAAACCGTCATCTTATCGTCCACTCTGCATGCTGGATACAGCCGGTAAGATACTAGAACGTATAATCCACCAAAGGATAGAATCAGTTGTCGATCCACTCTTAGCAGACAATCAGTACGGATTTCGGAAAGGACGATCAACCCTGGACGCGATCAACCTGGTTGTCGGTATAGCCAAAGACGCAATCGCCGGTACCAGATGGAAGGGGGGAACGAAGAAATATTGCCTGGTGGCAACTTTAGACAAAAAAAATGCCTTCAACTTATATATAAATTATATATAATAAAAATAAAATGTATGCAAAATACTTAGTCCGTTGACTATATAGCTACATGTAAAGTTAAATTTTAGAAACCTTACAATGACTTTTTTGCCGCTGCCAAAGAGACGATTGTGGTAAGAAAATATAATTATTAAAAAAGGAAAATATTTTAATCCGTTGACCTTGGAGGCCATCCCTGTAATTACCTGTTTCTCTTAAGATTCTATCAAATTTTATATCTCTAGGAAATATATTTGAAGAATATGAATTTTTTGACAACTATCACTCCCGCACTCTTATGTGAGAGAGAAATTTCGTAAGATCCTATTCGAGATGATTTTTACATTAAAAATAAAATATTCCAACAAAACTTCGAGTCCATAGAAACTATTGTTTTGAAAAGAAAGATTTTCATTGTTAACGCCTCCGCAGTCCCTTTGGGATTGGAATTTGATAAAATTCATTCTTAGCTGAACTTGACATGATACATGAAGACTCCCACCAAATTTGAAGTCTGTCGAAGTTACAGTTTGGAAATTAAAATTTTAGATTTTAACACCCACCCCCGCAATTCCTTTCGGAAGTAAACTTTATTGAAATCCATTTTGAGATAATCTCTACAGGAGAAATAATAGATTTCTACCAAATTTAGAGTTTTCAGAAGCTATATTTTGGAAATGAACATTTTTTATTGTCAACACCCACTCCGCGATCCTTATTGGAGGTGATTCGTTGTAAAATCCGTTCTTAGATCATTTCTATATCACATATAGAAGATTCCTATCAAATTTGAAGTCTATAGGAGCTATAGCTTTGAAATTAAAAATTTTAATTGTAAATACCCACCCCCGCAAACCCCTGTGGGGTGAGCTATCGTAAAATTCGTTCCTATATTATTTCTACATCTCTTACAGAAAATTCCTACCCAGTTTAGAGTCTATTGGAGCTATAGTTTGAAAACGGGAATTTTTTATTGCTAACGCCCCTGCAATCCTCTTTGGGGTAGGATATCGTGAAATTCGTTCATAAATTATTTTTACATCACGTACAGAAATTTCCTATAAAATTTGGAATCTGTAGGAGCTATAGCTTGAAAATTACAAATTTTCATTGTTAATACCCACCCCCGCAAACCCCTGTGGGGTGAGCTATCGTAAAATTCGTTCCTATATTATTTCTACATCTCTTACAGAAAATTCCTACCCAGTTTGGAGTCTATTGGAGCTATAGTTTGAAAACGGGAATTTTTTATTGTTAACGCCCCCGCAATCCTCTTTGGGGTAGGATATCGTAAAATTCGTTCATAAATTATTTTTACATCACGTACAGAAATTTCCTATAAAATTTGGAATCTGTAGGAGCTATAGCTTGAAAATTACAAATTTTCATTGTTAATACCCACCCTCGCAACCCTCTG
Organism: Cotesia glomerata; assembly: GCF_020080835.1. Classification (NCBI taxonomy): domain Eukaryota; kingdom Metazoa; phylum Arthropoda; class Insecta; order Hymenoptera; family Braconidae; genus Cotesia; species Cotesia glomerata. The sequence goes on along the minus strand of NC_058159.1, from coordinate 14,437,874 downwards.
TGGGGTGTCATATCGTATAGTTCGTTCATAGATTATTTCTAGATCTCTTACAGAAGATTCTTACTAAATTTGGAGTCGATAGGATCTATATTTTAAAAATGGGAATTTTTGATTGTTAACGCCCCCGCAACCCCCTTTGTGGGTAGAATTTCATTAAATCCGTTCTTAGCTGACTTCTACTCGGCGAAAAGAATATTCCTACCAAATTTCAAGTCTCTAGGTCTTATGGTTCCAGAGATATCGTGATGAGTGACTATATACGTGGAAATAAACGGTTACCATGGCAACGGTTACTATGGCAACGCTAACCATGGTAACGGTTACCATGGCAACGGTAACCATGGTAATGGTAACCATGGCAATCGTAACCATGGCAATGGTAACCATGGCAATCGTAACCATGGCAATGGTAATCATGGTAATGGTAACCATGGTAATGGTAACCATGGTAATGGTAACCATAACAACGGTAACCATAGCAACGGTAACCATAGCAACGATAACCATAGCAACGGACCATTTCTTTTATGAGCGGGGGTCAATAAGTGAAAATCCATTTCCGATATGAATTCCGTAATATCGCTTCTTATCTCTCATCTACGGTGAAAAAGGAGTACCTATGGGGTACTTAATTTTAAATGAATCGGTACAATAGTTTCGGAGATCTGGTGATGAGTCAGTGGTATTTCGCTTATATATATATAGATATATATACAGGGTGTCCCAAAAGTCACGGACGCCATTGTAGCATCTGATGAAAAAAATAATTCTGAGACGAAAAGTCCTTAGCCATTTTCCATTATTAATTAAGAATAAGGTCTCTTTATTTGTTAGAGAGAGAGCGTCAGTGTCCAGTAAAGTATGTGCCAAACAAAGACACAACTAACTGTATGAATAACTAGTTTCTATAGCTAACGTAGTCACACATATTTACTTACACATTCACACATGCAAACGTCTTCGTTGGAACGCACTTGACTTGACACTAGCGCTCTCTCTCTAACGCATAAAAGGACGTTATTTTAATTAATAATTAATTATCTATGCGTCTGATTAAAAAATGCCTAAGGACTTTTCGTCTCAGAATTATTTTGTTTATCAGATGCTACAATAGCGTCCGTTACTTCTGGGACACTCTGTGTATATATATTAGCTGATACCCGCCCGCTTCGCTGGGCATGCAATAAAATTTTATTGTGTAACCTAGACGAAAATTTAAACAAAATGATTTCAACAATCTCAACGAAATGATATCGCTTTTTATCTATAAAATAATTTTTTTTACAGCTCTGATTTTGTTTACAAATTACATAAATAAATATGTTATTATTTTTTTGTCTAAGCGCCAACTTCAATAACGTTACTGAGATTGGTAATTCAGATTATTATTTCTTATCTTAGCGCCATTTTGTTGTAAAAATATGAATATTAGTAATATGAATATTAGTAATCAAGATTATGAAATTAATCGCATCTCGTGTAAAAAAAATTAGAAATTCCTGCGGTGAGTCTGCGGAATTCCTAAATAATTCACATTTATAGCAAAATAGGAATTCCGGATGAATTTTGGATAAAAACATGATAGGTGATTGCGTCATTATGGATATTAGAAACTTCAGTGCAAACGTAATATCACAAAAACAAATACAAATTTAAATGTTTCATCACGTATTGATTTCTTGGGAAAGTCTTACCAAGATCTGGTAAAAAACTGTATAATTAGCGGAATAACTAATTCATAGAGTAAACAAAATTGAATTTATATGTTATTTTACATGAATTTATCAGGTTCTTACCCGATCAATACATATTGATGCCAGGAAATTTTTTTCAAAACAATCCATGAATTCGGTAGGAATTTTTGTAGACTTCGGGCAAAATTCCAGCTGATATCCGGCGGAAATTAATATGAATACTTGAAACATTATTCTTAAAATTGAACAATAAAAAAATTTTGGAAGTGTCTTTAGCTAATATCCCTACGGAACTCATACGGTCTTTTAGATAAATTTACTCGATTTTGACGTTTATTTATTTGTACACATGCCTTGATATTTCTCGGGAACACTAAAAAAATTCTACAAAGCTTTAGTAGACTTTCTGCTGACATCTGACAGAAATTCATGTTTCAACGAAATTGTACATCAAAGTAGAAAGCATAAAATTTCCATTTGATTTGCAGCATATATTCCCGTTAGAACTCATGCAGTCTGTGCTATCATTTAATTAGGTTTTTATTTTGATCAGACTACACTAATGCCCGGCAATTTTTTCCGGAACACTGAGTAATCTCCGAAGTAATTCCTAAATTGGTCTGGTGCATTTCCTGCTGATATCTTGCGGAAATTTATAGAAACATTTAAGGAATTATTTTTAAAGCCAGACAATAGGAAAATTTTGCTTCAGTTTTTTAAAAATTTTCACTCAAATTTTATACGGTCTTTTACATGAATTTACCCTGTGCTGACTGTTATGAGTTCATCCGGGTGTCCTTAGATTTTTTCCAGACAAATGAATTAATTACGGAGGGATTCCGGCGGAACTCAGCATGGAAATTTAAAGAATTATTCGTAAAACATTAAAATATGAAAATTTTGCTAGAAGCCCACTCAAATTCCATACGGTCTTTCACATAAATTAACCCTCTGTTGATTGTTAAAAGTTCATTTGGATGTCATTAGGTTAACCTGGTAAATTCATGTAAAATAACATATGAATTCACTTTTGTTTACTCTATGCATTAGTTATTCTGCTATTGATACATTTTTTCACCAGATCTTGGTAAGACTTTCCCGAGAATTCAATACGTGATGAACCATTTAAATTTGTATCTGTATTTGTAATATTACGTTTGCACTGAAGTTTCTAATACCCATAATGATGAACAATCATCTATCATGTTTTCATCCAGAATTCATCTGGAATTCCTATCTGCAACAAATATGAATTCTTTAGGAATTCCGCAGACTCACCGCTGGAATTTATGATTTTTTTTTACACGTGATATTAGTTGGGAATATGCAACAATGTTATTATATTAATTTGACTGAAAATTAAGATCGATAAGATAATGAATAAATTTATTTGTGCTTATAAATATAAAAATGAATATTTTTAATCTTTGTTGTTAAGAAATTCATCACAAATTAAGTGGTACTAAAAAATATATTTATGATTATTCATTTTATAAAGAATTAACTTAAATCGACCGTTTTTTATAATAATTTAACAATATCGTTGTGAAATTTTAGAGAAGATACATCAATCACAATTTACTATTTCAACTTTAATCATTAAAATCAGTATAATCATTTAACAATATCAACATTAATATTTATATTATATTTATCTGTTTTATGATATAATGGAGTTCATCCTTCATTATCATTCCAATACATATTAGCTATTTTAGTTATTAATGATTTAGCTATTCTTTCTTAAAAAAAGTATGATTATGAATTCCTACTGTCCCAACAATCAATCGATAAAAATCGATGTATTTGCCTAACACTGTATAGAATAATACTGTTGAATAATAATTGTATAGAATATTAATATTTAGTAACTTTCTACTTTTATCCTAATCATTCCTCTGAATTTAGTTTACAACCGAATTTTTTGTTACAATTTATCTATTTTAACAGTTGTTATAGCAACGGTAACCATGGCAACGGTTGATTAGCTTGGGTGGTTGCGGAGGGGGGGAGTTCTATAATTGATGGGTGCTTAAATATATATATATATATATATATATATATATATATATATATTGTAATGGTCTTTTCACCGGCACTGGCGTCGACAGGGCCGGAGAGCACCACCTAAAATGGCTTACCTGGGTTTCGAAGGTAGTTGGGCGCCAGAAACTTACCGTTTCACGATTCGAAGTAATTGTCGTTCGTCGTCGGGCGGCGGGTCGATGACGGAGAGATTTAAAATTCGAATGAACGGTGAAACGTAAAATGCTTAAATCTAAGCTCGGGAAAAGAAAAAAAAAACAGTAATCGCCGAATGTCCAGTCAACAATTTATTTTTAACAGTCGCCAAGAATTATTAATAATTTTTCAAAAATTACTATAATAACAGTTAATTATTCGCCGAATGAATGAACAATAATAACTAAAAAAAACAACAATAATATTGATACGTCGACGGCTCACAGATAATAATTTAAATGACATAATTAATACGACGATGACGTAAGCAATTAATCGATCTTCAAATTACTTAATCATAACCAAAAATTATATTCGGTCCTTCAACGGCTCGTAAAAATCCTGAATTAATTTATAGTTACTTATACGATGAAATAAACAATTAATTTTTGCTCAAATTAATTAATAATAAAAACAAAATAATAAAACTCAATTCAGTCCGTCGGTGGATCGCAAATGCTCAAGAGCAATTATACTTCATAATACAATACGCTAAATAATTAATTTATCTCAATTTAACTAATAATTCCTTATACAATGAAATAAACAATTAATTTTTGCTCAAATTAATTAATAATAAAAACAAAATAATAAAACTCAATTAGGTCCATCGGTGGAACGCAAATGCTCAAGAGCAATTATACTTCATAATACAATACTCTAAATAATTAATTTATCTCAATTTAACTAATAATTACTTATACGATGGAATAAACAATTAATTTGTCTCAAACTAATTAATACTTCAATAAAAGCTTAAAGTCAGTCCGTCAATAACTCGCAAACTCCTAAATTAATTTATAATTAATAATACAATGGAATAAACAATTAATTTACGAAAATTAATTAATAATTAAATAAATAAATAAAAAAATTAAATTCAGTCCGTTGGTGGCTCGCAAATTCCCCAATTAATTTGCAATAGCAAATTAAACACAATGTAGCTTTAATTCGACGATGATTCGCAAAATAATAATTCAAATAATCCAAAAATTCAACAATTTGGCGGGCTCGCGGCGGATAACTAATTACGGTCGGTAAATCGACTAAGCTGGCTGGGTAGTTGAAGCTCGAGATAAGTTTGGGCTCGCGCTTGGAGATGGCGCGTCGGTCGGGCTAGCTGTCTTACACAGCTCCAAATTTCTCGGGCGTTACGTTTAATGACAACAACAAAAAAAAATCACGTTCAATTGTCGGCATATATCACTGTTCCAACCAATAAGACCATTAACAATAGTAATAATAATGTCACACAGTTGGTTCAATGCCAGTGTCTCGAACAAAAAAAATAAATAATAAGAAGCGATCGCTCGACTTTGAATCTACGTTTTAATTTACGAACACACACACAAATACACCCCGATGGTACCATGCCTCTGAGTGTCGTCACACACGTCTCGATAATCCGAAAGGAATTCAATAATTACTTTCATAAAAAAAAATTAATAAAATTTTATAAAAAAAATTTACACCAAAAATCAAACTGGTGAAGTTTACTAAAATCGATCGCGATATCGCGGTGAGGACACCCTGGGGCTAAATTAGCGATCAGACTTACCCTGCGGCAGCAGTGAACCCCTGCTCGTCCAGGTAGCTGACTCTCAACGAAGTTGGCGGGATAGCAGGCGGAATAGCATCGATGTCTCGGCGATGGCGTCTCCCACGTGCACGTAATAATCATAATTACTCGTCACTCGGCAATAATCCACACAGTGGTCGTGAACAATAGCTTCGACAAGGTACAATCGTAAAATAAATCTTAACAATATGCAAAATTTAACTCAGTAATAGTGGTTAATTGCGTTGTAAAATATTTTAATGCTTGTAGCGGAATTTGTGCGACTTACAGGCACGGCGTCCAGATCAGAATCAATTTATTATCGCTGCCTCCTCGGCAACATGTGTTCTGCAATTTTCTGTTAGTTCAAAAACCTCGCATCCAATCAGCTCACGGCTTCTTCTAGCCGGCCGTTGTATTACGGGATGCGTCTAGTACTTCGTTGCGATAAATGATTGGTCGATATGTCATATGGTCGATATGTCATATGTCAAGGCCTGTCACTCGGTTCGGCTTACGGCATCCAGATGGTTCCTCGCTCGACTTAAGTTGCTCAAACGCCGTCGTCATTCGTCGTTTTCAAATTTTGCTTCGCTCTCACCATGGTCCTCCTCCAGATGTCACGCTGGTCGTTGCTGGCTCCGTGTAAATTCGCGGGTTCGTCTGATCGCTCAACTGATTTTCGCTCTCACTCTAACATACTATCTACAATATTCACACTCATTCATGCATGCTTTTCAAATTCGGCGCGTTTTCTGTTAGAAGCCTTACCTCGAGCTTCACACTCTGATCAGGAGGCCGCTTGGGGCGACACAGTCGCGTCGAATCTCCGCATTCCTTCAGTTGAGCCAAAATACTTAATAATGATAAAGAAAATTAAAATAAACAAATAGCCAAACTAGTCTTTTGACATGGGGAATTTGTCCCATGTCACAATATATATATATATATATATATATATATATATATATATATATATATATATATATATATATATATATATATATATATATATATATATATATGAGACTTTCTATAGATAGAGTCACTCATCACGATATCTCTGGAACTATAAGACCTAGAGACTGAAAATTTGGTAGGAATATTTCTTTCGTTGAGTAGCGGTCAGCTAAGAACGGATTTTACGAAATTTCACCCACAAGGGGGGTTGCAGGGGTGTTAACAATGAAAAATTCCCGTTCTTAAACTGTAGCTCCTATCGACTACAAATTTGTTAGGAATCTTCTGTAAGAGATGTAGAAATAATCTATAAATAAATATTACGATATCTCTCCCCAGAGAGGGTTGCGGGGGTGGGTACTAACAATGAAAATTTTTTATTTTTAAGCTATAGCTCCTACAGACTCCAAACTTTGTAGGAATTTTCTGTAAGAGATGTAAAAATAATTTAAAAACGAATTTTACGATATTTCACTCCACAGGGGGTTGTGGAGTTGAGTATTAACAATGAAAATTTTTAATTTTCAAGCTATAGCTCCTTCAGACTCTAATTGGGTAAGAATTTTCTCTAAGAGATGTAGAAATAATATACAAACGAATTTTAAGATACCTCACAGGAGTTTGCGGGGGTGGGTGTTAAAGATTAAAATTTTTAATTTCCAAGCTATAGCTTCTATACACTTCAATTTAGTATAAGTATATGTGATATAGAAATGATCCAAGAATGGATTTTACAATGAATCAACTTCAATAATGATCGTGGGGGTGGGTGTTAACAATAAAAAATCTTAATTTCTAAAATATAGCTTCTAAAAACTCTAAATATGGTAGGAATCTTTCATCTTTCATGTAGAGATCACCTTAAAATGGATTTCAATAAAGTCTACTTCCGACAGGAATTGCGGAGGTGGGTATTAAAATCTAAAATTTTCATTTTCATACTGTAACTTCTACAGACTCCAAATTCGGTGAGAATCTTCATGTATGTTGTCCAGTTCAGCTGAGAATTAATTTGATCAAATTCCAATCCTAAAAGAGATTGGGGGGGGGGGGGCGTTAATAATGAAAATTTTCCGTTTGTAAAATATAGCTCTTATAGACTCTAAATTTGGTAAGAATCTTCTATATGTGATGTAGAAATAATCTAAGAGCGGATTTCACGACGAATCACCTCCAATAAAGATTGCGGGGCGTGTTCGAGTAATCGAACAGTTCGGACGCGTGTGCACTAGCTCATTAGTGCATTGTCTAATAGTATACAGTGCATAGTAATATAGTACATTTTAAGTGTCCAAAACGTGAATAATCGTGTAACAAACTCTCTTGAAGAGTGACGAATCCACAAAGAAAAATAAAAAACTAGTGGGTGTCGTTCTGACTACAGAAGCACCAAGCAAATTATTATGGCAAACACACCACCGAGTAGTTATTTAAATGTGACACGAGCAGAAGTCTTCCCCACTAAAGATCGAGCGATTCTCCTGGATGGTATTGATGGTGTAGCAATCAAGGACTATGACAGCGATTGCGGGCTTAGTACCAGCATCAACAATCAGATTCATCTCTCGAATATCAGGTAACAGAATATGTATCTACTTGGCGAGTAAAGATACAGCAGAAAAACTGGTCAGCGAATGCAAAACAGTAAGAGTAAGCGAGACGGTATTGAAAATTTGACCATCAATAACACAAAATAAACGGATTATAATCTCTAACGTCCCTCCCATAATCCCACATGCCTTTTTGGTTTATGTATCAAGTAAATACAGTATTGAGCTGAAGTCACCGATAACATTCTTGAGAGCTAGCATTAATGATGAAGGATTCTCACACATACTTATCTTCCGCAGACAATCCTACATTGCAACAGAAGATTATAACAAAATCCCTGAACAGGTACAAATTAACTTCGAGGGAACCAACTACTGGATTTATTTCTCACCAGACACCTTAACGTGCTTTATATGTAAGAAATAAGGGCACCATGCGAAAGCTTGCCCAAATAATAACAACACCAGTAACCTTCCTAGTCAAGTACATGAAACCAACAGTATATCAAGTAACAACACAAATAACATAATACCGGAAAATTCTCAAATGCGTGTAGAGTCTCAGTTAACACAAGAACAAATAGAGCAATCACACTTAAATCAAAGAATCAAAAATAACAAACGCCCATTATCAGAATCTACCACTTCATCAAACGAAGACGTGATAGGAAACAGAGGAATAAACAAGGAAAAGGCAAACGATAATTCCAAATCCCAATACCAATCTGACCTCAAGAACATTATATATAAACATAGGAAAATTAGCTCACCAACAAATGAGGATCAGATAAGGCAAGGCAAACAGGAAGACTTTGAAGCGATAAAGAAAACAATTGAATCTAACCCAAAGAAATATAATATAAATTTCCTAGAATTTAAAAACTTCGTGGAAAGAACTGTAGGAAGCAGAAATATTTCTATGATAGTAAAAGAGTATGCGACTGATTATGTTGGAATAGTAGCATTGCTAGAGAAATTTTATCAACTCCTTAAAACAAGATGTATGAAAAACAGATTTTCTCGAATAAAATAATTGATAAATATGGATCTATTAGATACAGAATTGTATGACTCCCTTTCGAATTCAGAGAGTGAGGGGCTATAAATTCATAATGTCTATAATTCAGTGGAATTTAAATGGGTTTGCTCCCCGATGTGAACGTATACAAATGCTAAGACTAAAATTTAATTCAGAAATATTTTGTTTGATAGAAACTAATTTTAAAAAGGATAAGTGTGAAAAAATTAATCAACACGTAGGATTCAACAAAAATAGAATCAACCCTGAAATTGCCAGTGGAGGAGTTGCTAGTTATGTTAGAGATAACATTTATGCCAATGTAGTAAATATAGACAGTCTTTTGGAGGCAGTAGAAGTGCGGGTCAAAATTCCTTTTGATATCATAATTTGCTGTGTATACCTACCAAATTTGCTAAACTTAGATAACACTGAATTACTGGACAACCCAGTCAATCAACTACCGAAACGCTTTATAATAAATGGAGTCCTCAACTGTCATAATCAAATATGGCCCTCTAAAATCACCAATACTAGAGGGAGAATGATAGAAAAATTTATTGGAAATAATAACCTAATTATATTAAGCGACGACAAACCAACTCACTTCTGTATAGCCACAGGACAAACTAGCATTATTGACCTCAGCTTATGCTCTGCTAACATAGCCCACAGATTTAATTGGAAAGCACTTGATGATTTAAATAACAGTGAACACTTTCCCATAGTAATAAAATTACACAAAGAATTACACAATCAAGATTTGCCTAGTGATCAAATAAAATAGAGTTTGAAAAACGCAGATTGGGATTACTTCTCATATCTAATGGACGAAAACATACCCATAATTAATGACAGCCTAGCAAACCCAAATAATGCATTAATATCCTTAGACACCTTCATAAACATGATGAAATCAGCAGCCGCCCAATCTATCCCTACGATATCTAATGAACCAACAAAAAAAAATTAGGAAAACGGTTGACCCTGAAAGCTATCGCTGCAACCCCGCTGATTCCATACTTAGGCGCTTGAAATTGCACCAATGACGTTTTTGAGCTCTTCGAGCTCAAAAATACAATTTGTAAGTTATTTTGAGCTCTCCGAGCTTAAATAGATTGCTTTCCTATGCTTTTGAGCTCTTCGAGCTCAAAAGTCTGATAGAGATTTAATAAGACACTATTTTTTGAATTTTTAAACCGCAATAACTTTTGAATGAACAAACCAATTTTCACGCCATTGGCAGAATCCGACGCAGTTTTTCAAGCCTCACAAAGAATCTCAAAGTTTAAATTGATCGCGCTAGGAATTTCGGAGTTAACAGACATAGCGGAACTTCGCAAAGCGAGAGCCGCCAAACGCTCCCCAAGCCAGGACTTGTATTCAAAAGAGTACAAGCAGGCCAAAAAGACGCTAAATCGAGCCATCAAAGCAAGTAAAGCAAAGTTGTGGAAAGAGATCTGCAACGATCTCGACAATGACATCTGGGGTAAAGCCTACCAAATTTTCGCCAAACGACTTGGAAAGGCTTCACCAGAGGCGCCGAAGTCTCCAGCCTTAATGGATAGCATCGTAGCGGAGCTTTTCCCCGAATACCCGCCGCGGGAAAAGAAACACTACACTAAAAACAACGAGGTAACGCCCTTCACAACTAAGGAACTACAAGACGTGGCCAAGTCACCCAAAACAGGAAAGGCACCTGGACCTGATGGCATCCCGGCATCGGTGATCAAGATTATAGCCCTGGAATACCCAGACTTACTCCTGAACACCTACAACGCATGCTTGGCAACTGGCACCTTTTCTGCGGTCTTGAAACGGCAGAGATTGGTTCTCTTAGACAAAGGTAAGGGAACCCCCATAACACCTTCGTCGTTTAGAACACTCTGTATGCTAGACATTGCTGGAAAACTGCTCGAGAAGCTCATACAAGGGAGACTTCGCGACGACATCGACCGTGCTGGAGGTTTTGCCACCAACCAGCATGGCTTCCGGAAAGGTCATTCGACAGTCGGAGCGATCAAGAAAGTCATAAAGACAGCAACACAAGCATGGTTTGGTAGCCTCAAAGCTCGTAAAGTATGTCTTCTCTTCACGCTAGATGTCAAAAACGCATTTAACAGCGCAAATTGGGGAGACATTTTAGACGCTCTGGAGCACAAGTTTGACGCGGAGCCAGAAAATCTGGCACTAGTCGACAACTACCTTGACGATAGAAAGCTAATAGTGGAAACTACTGAAGGCCCACAAGAATACGCCATAACGGCTGGCATGCCGCAAGGCTCAATAATGGGGCCTGATCTATGGAACGCAGACTACGACGAGCTTCTTGAAATCCCGTTGCCAGAGCAAGTACAGCTAACAGGCTTTGCAGACGACGTTGTAGCTACTATAGTGGCGGACAGCGTGGAAGAGGCCGAACTGCTAGTTCGGGAAACCATCGACACCGTCGAGACTTGGCTCGATAAGCATCACCTGAAACTCGCCAAACAGAAAACCGAGATGGTCGTTTTGACCCGTCAAAAATGGTTTCCAAAACCATTCGCTATGGACATGGGAGGAACAACGCTGACGTCAACAAGAGCCCTGCGGTATCTAGGGGTAATGATAGACGAGAAACTATCTTTCCGTGAACAACTCGACAGTGCATGCAAGAAAGTCAGCAAGACTGTGTCTAGCCTAGCACGAATTATGACCAACTCCATGGGACCAAGAACAAAAAAGAGAAGAGTTCTTCTAGAAGCAGTCCACTCGGTACTGCTTTATGGAGCGGAGATACGGGCAGACATATTAAAGCAGAAGACCTACCGGCGAAAGATCGCAGCAGTACAGCGGCGAGGCGCTCTCAGGGTTGCCTGCGCCTACCGCACAGTTTCCGAAGCGGCTGTATTAGTCATTGCAGGAGCCGCGCCCATCGACCTATTAGCGTTCGAAAGAGCAAAACTCTATGACGCTAAAGACAGTAATGATAACATGAAGGACGCAAGAACGAGGATAAAGACGAAAACGCAGCAAGAGTGGCAGGACCGATGGACATCGGGAGAGACGGGCAGATGGACCGCGCGCCTGATCCCAAACATCAACGTCTGGCTCTCTCGGACGCACGGGGATACGGACTTCTTCCTGACCCAGCTATTGACGGGACATGGGCAGTTCAATGCCTATCTTTTCAAGATGGGTTTCCACAGCACACCAACGTGCAAATACTGCCCGGATAAAATCGACGACGCCGAACACACATTCTTCGAGTGTGCTCGATGGAAGGACTACAGAAGAAGCACCGAAGAGATCATAGGCACCAGGCTCTCCCCCTCAAGCCTGGTGACCTATATGATCAAACAAGAGGAAAACTGGTCAGCTGTTGCAGTTTATGCACAGCACCTCTTGAAAGACAAAATCGCAGAAAGGGACCAGTAGCCAGGAGTAGGCGTCGTGAGACGCAGCACGACTGGATTGAAGTAATGCTAACGCGATTCCAATCCAGTCCTCCCCGTACCATCTAGGGGAGAGGGGAAGAGGAATGTTTTTTTCAGTGGGTAAAAATCTCCACACTACCGACTATCGATATCTGCCGGAAAATGGGCGGCAGAGTTAACGATACCGGTGTCTTTTGAAGATCTTTTTTCGTACCTCTTTACAAAAAAAAAAAAAAAAAAAAAAACACACTCTCACACATACATACAGACATAGTGACAACCTTGCGGGAGTAGTCAAGGAAGCTTCCTATGACCTTCAAACGTCGAGATCTGATCAAAACTAGATTTTTGCAAAACGGGGGAAAACAATAACTTCCCAATTTTTGAAAATCTTCGATTTTCTTAGCGGGAAGTTGAAAATGCCTTGGTGGAACTCTGACTGTGAGAAACATGTTAAAGCAGCCAAACATCCATTCTATGTATTCCGGGAGAATACCACAGAAGATAATAGACTAAATTATAAAAAAAGCAGAGCGAAAGCTAGGAAAACCATCAAATCAAGTAAAACATATACATGGAAAAATGATATAAAGTCATTAAACGAATTAGTACCAGTAAATCAGGTATGGAAATCTATTAAACGTATACAAGGTTCTAGTTCAACTTGCTTTACATCAGTATTAATAAATGAAGAAAATCAAACTATCAGTTCAATCCCAGATATGGCAAATCTACTGGCAGAAACCGTTGCATATAATTCCAGCAATAATATCTATACAGAGGAATTCATGACATTTAAAAAGAGAATAGAGAGAGAAAATCCCATAACTATACCAGGAGAAAATGATACTAAAATCAGAGTCGAAGTGTATAAAAAAATACTGAATATACAATCGTATCAGGCTATGGATAGAATAATACCTAGAACACCCTCATGGACAGAACAAACTCAAAATATAGACTGGCCGCGAGGCCCAGGCTTAAGGCGGCATGATTTGAAGGGCGGCAAAATTTTTGAAATTCCAAAATTTCAGAGACAAAAAAAAGTAAAGACAGTCTTCTTTGATAATGAGTTCAGATTAATTTTTGTAAAGAATTTTCTCTAGAATATATTATAATTTAATTTTTGTATTTACTTTTCAGTCTTTGAACAGTATTTTAATTTTTTGAAAGATCAATTATAGTCTTTATCGAATGACGTTCTTTACTTTTTGTTTCATTACTTAAATTAATCATACGCTTATAAAGCTTTTAAAAATGACTAAATCTTAATAATTTCGCAATTTGTTTGCAAATTTAAATAAACAGAAGATATGACTCCGAAGAGTCATCGTGCTTAAAGCGGTGTAGATACTCTCGAAAATACCCGTGTCCCGACAACATCTGGGTAAGATAGTAATTGACCTCGCCATGATTCCGGTTAAGCCAAATGTCGATCCGAGGTATGAGGTGGTGCGTCCACCTACCCTTCTCTGCAGCATCCCATTGTCTTTGCCATCGGCCTATGCTGTTCCACCATTCTTGAATTCTAAGTTTTTCAGGGCTCAGTGCAGTTGACCTTTCTCGTTGGTAAAGGGCTCGTCTTTCCTCTGCTAGAACACTAAGAGGTAGGGTTCCAGCAATGACGCACACTGCTTCTTCTGATATAGTGCGGAAGGCACTAGCTACCCGTAGGGCACTCAGTCAATATACTGGTCCAGATTATCTCCATAATTTCTGGGTTTCCAGTGCATCAGCCCAAATGGATATTCCGTAAGTGAGCACTGATGTGACTACTGATGACAATAGTAGCCTCCTGCTCTGCATTGGGCCTCCGATGTTAGGCATCAGCCGTGCGAGACTAGCCCTCACTATTGACGCTTTGGCACTGACGTGTTCCACCTGCTGCTTAAAGTGGAGTTAGGCATTCAGCATCACTCCCAGATAGCGGATAAATGGTTGTGATGTGATTTCTTGTTCTCCGACTCTCAACTTGATAGTTTCTACCGTTTTTCTACTGGTGATGAGCACTGCTTCGGTTTTATGCTTGGCTAGTTGCAAGTTCACCATGTCTATCCACAAATTGACTCGTCTGAGTGTAATATCAAATGCCATTTCTATCTCTTCGAGATGCTTTGCGACGACCACGACAGCTACGTCATCCGCATATGCTACAAGTTTGACTCCCGTAGGCGATGCTATTCTCAGGAGGCCATCATTCATGATGTTCCATAGCAGAGGACCTAAAACTGATCCCTGTGGCACTCCTCCGGTGATTTCGTACACTTCCGTACCATTCGTCGTGTCATATTTCAGGAGCCTGTTCGTGAAGTAGCTCGCTACTATTCTGCGAAGGTATCCTGGTACGTTTTTTCCTTCTAGAGCCCGCATAACGCAGTTCCATTTAGCGTAGTTAAAGGCATTGATGTCCAAAGCAGCCACCAAGCAGTATTTCTTCTTTCCACCATTCCATCTCGGTCCGGCGATTGCATCCTTGGCTGTATCAATAACCAATTTGATCGCATCCAGAGTTGACCGTCCTTTTCGGAAACCAAACTGGTTCTCTGCCAGGAGTGGATCGACTACAGCCTCTATTCTCTGATGAATTATGTTCTCGAATATCTTGCCAGCCGTGTCTACCATGCAGAGTGGTCAGTAGGATGACGGTTCTTCCGGCGGTTTTTTCCCCTTCGGAAGTAGCACTAGCCGTTGCTGTTTCCACTTCTGGGAAAAAGTCCCTTCCTTCAGGCATGTATCGTAAACGTCCAGGAATAATGCTGGTGCTGCCCTAAGGATTGATTTCAGGGCAATATTAGGAATACCGTCCAATCCCGGCGCCTTATTATTCCCTACTCGATTGCCTGCCTCTATCAACTCGTGATAGTTGGTATGTCTTCAGGGTTGAGCTGCTCCAACTTGTGGGTGAATACTGGCTGTTGGGAAAACAGCGCAGTAACAATCTTCTCTAGGAACTGTGGACACGTAGGTGATGGCATTGGCTGGCATTTCAGGTGGGTCATAACCACCTTATACGGTCTGCCCCATGGATCTTTCTCTACTTCTGCGACCTGTGTGTGTGTGTGTGTGTGTGTGTGTGTGTGTGTGTGTGTGTGTGTGTGTGTGTGTGTGTGTGTGTGTGTGTGTGTGTGTGTGACTATGTGACTCGCTTATAACTTTTGAACATCTAAACCGATCGGAATCTACTAAACGGCGTTCTAAAAAGTTCCCTCAAACTTAGATTTCCTGTGAATTTGAATTGATTCGGACTGATAAATTTCGAAAAATTTTGAAAAATCTCAAAAAAATAAGAACAAAATTTTTTTTAGAAGTGGTTTTTTCGGAATAACTTTTAAACGGCTTCATCGATCGACTTCAAAAACTAATTCGCTTTTAAACTTGAAAAACTACGCCAATCGTCGCTAATTCGGTCAAAATCGGTTGATTCGTTCGGGAGATATCGTGAACGAAATAAAACCAAAAAAAGAGTTTTTTTGACATAACTTCGTCATTTCTTCTCGGATCGTTTTTGATGAAATGAAATAATCTTTAAAACTTTGAAAACTGCGTCGATCGCTACCAAGAACGTAGATATCAGTTGATTGGTTCGAGAGATATCCTCGATAAAATATTTGGAAACAAGTGTTTTTTTAACATAACTCCGACCTTTTTTCGAATAACTTTTAAAAGGCTGCACTGATCAATTTTAAAAACTAATCAGCTATTAGCATGAAAAAATTACGTCGATCACCGTCAAGCCGGGCAAAATTGTTAAATTCTTTCAAGAGATATCATGAACGAAAGAAAACCGAAGAAAGTGTTTTTGGAATTACTTCAAATTTTCTAGCTTTATCAATTCAAATTTGAAAATTCTTTATTAAATTCAAAAAATTGCGTCAAATGCTGCCAACAACGTGAAAATCGGTTGTTTCATTCAAAAGTTAGTGCGGTTTGAAAATTAAAAAATATTGTTCTATAAAACGTCTATCAGACTTTTAAGCTCTTCGAGCTCAAAAGCATAGAATAGCTATCTTTTTAAGCTCGAACAACTTAAAATAACACATAAATTGTATTTTTGAGCTAGGAGAGCTCAAAAACATCATTAGTGCAGTTATAAGCACCTAGGTATGGAATTAGCGGGAAGTTGCACGGATGGCCTTCAGGGTCTACCGTTTTTCTTATTTTTAACTTCCCGCTGAGAAATTTGAAAATTTTCAAAAATCGGGAAGTTATTGGTTTTACCCCGTTTTTCGAAAATCGAGTTTTTATAGGATCTTGACGTTTCGAGGTCCTAGGAAGCTTTCCTGACTATTTTCACGATGATGTCCATACGTCTGTATGTATGTGTGTGTGTGTGTGTGTGTGTGTGTGTGTGTGTGTGTGTGTATGTAAACCTCTCGTTACTTTTGATCTTAGATTTCCTTATGGAAATAAAGTTGGAACTGATTCGGATCAGTAGATTTTGAGAAATTGCAAAAAAAGTGACAAAAAAAGTTGTTTTTTTTTCTCATTTTTTTCAAATATCTCCGAATTGGCTGTACCGATCAACTTCAAAAAGTAATCAGCTCTTAACCTTAAAAACCCGCATCGATCGCTATCAAAAACGTCAGAATCGGTTGATGCGTTCGTGAGATATCGTTGTCGATAAAAATCGAAAAAATTGTTTTCTTGTAATAACTCCGAAATTTTTTATCAGATCAATTTATTCGTTAAGAATTTCTAATAGAGCTCAAAAAACCACATAGATTTCCGCCTACCGCATGGAAATCGGTTGATTTATTAAAAAGTTACAGCAGTTTGAAAATTAGAAAAATCGTGTTTCATCGAATTTTGATAAGACTTTTGAGCTCGGATGGCCTTCAGGGTCAACCGTTTTTCTAATTTTTTAATTGAATATGAGTGGCTACCGAAAAAAACTTAGTGGTGCAGAATATCGTAAAAGAAAAGCAGAAGAATCTACAAAAATAGACAGTTTACTAAAAAAAATTCCAAAAATATCTAATTTTATTACAAGCTCAACTAATTCTTCTAATAATGACCAACAACCGTCATGTTCATCTGTCGTTAGTATTTTGTTATAATTGTGAATAACTTTTTTTTCGATATGAAGTTTTAATTTCAATAAAGAGTGAATAAATATCAAGTGTCTAAAATTATTTTTTTTATAGCCAGAATTGGAAGAAACTTCAGCACAAGATAACGAAGAAGTACTGTCTAACACTTCTCCATCACAAGATACGAGCAAGACGCCATCAAATTTCTTTTCTTTACAACATACAGAAGAATTCCACTCAACAACTGATATTATACGATTTAATAGTGATCCTTTTTTATAGAATTTGAATGAAGAGACACGGGATTTTATAACTATGAACGGTATACCACGTGTTCAGTGAACAAGGCCCAGTAGCGATTAACTCGCTCCTGGGGGACTCCCAAATTCAAGAGACGCACCTGTCCACCGCTAGTTCCCGCAAAAATCGAACCGCCAATAGAAAATCAGCCTCTCGATCACGCCATGAATCGACCGCTTTATTGGCTGATCGCTCCCGCTAGACATGCGCAATAGCCTTCTTCCCCAACTCAACGAGGAAGTAGACGGACTATTGTTATTATCTTTCGCTTCTACGCTTTCGCTGCATCAAGTCGCCATTAGTATTTCTTTACTTTCGCTTTTCGTTAATAAACCGCATTTCGCTTATTTAATAATTTAATTTGCTTCAATTAATTGTTAATAATTCGCTTTAGTTTGTTTCAGATAAGTTGTGTTATTCGTGCATTTTTTTCACCGCTTTTTTAGTGCCGACAAAGTGTTTAACCACGTGTCAACCGGCTTTGCTTTTGCTAACCACGCTGTAATTTATAAATCCGCTTTTATCTTAACAATCCGCTATTAAACATATTAAATATTGAGTGTATTTAATGTAAATAAATTCCTAGTGTTGTTTTTGATAATAATTTACGCGTTTTAATTGAGATATCCAGACCTAAACCTGATCCCCGCTTTTCCGCTCTTTCAGTAATTATTCATTGGTCCCTCGAGCCGGATCAGGCTGGTTCTATCTCAATTAAATTAATTAATTATACCGCTAAAAATTGTGCTGTGTTAAGTGAAGTGTAATACCGCTAGGAAAGGTCGAGTGTCAGGAGCATCGCAGAGCACATCGGGTGCTGCTCCTGGTAGTCATTCGTACACCGGTACGCTGAACTTTCCGCTTTAATTGACTGAAAACTCGATCTCGGTCCTACATTAAACACCGCAATGCAGTTTGAAACTGCTATTGCTATGCAAAAGCAGTACCTGAATGCTTTGTATGCCATGGTGGATCGCTTAACTAATGAGGAGCTTAACTCGCTTACGATCACCACTATTGAGTCAGTGGCAACACAAAGCTCCAAGATTTGGCTGGACATCACTAATTTGAACTCGCTGATCTTTGAGACGTACCCGGAAGTACTTGAACACGAGTACCACGTCGGGAATCATTATACTAACGCTCACACCACCTATGCAATCTTGGAGACCCGCATAGCCACCCGCAAAGACGTCATTTAGCAGGAGATTGATGCCAGAGAAGCCGCACAAACACAACAAAACCTGGCTATAAACAGCACCGCCTTTATGGGAGGCACATCGGGTACTGGACTCCCAAAAATTAAGCTCCAGAGCTTCTCTGGAGACTTTAAGCGCTGGGGATCATTTAGTCAGCTCTTCTCTGATATTGTTATTGACAATGCACTTCTGAAAAACAGCCAGAAGATGCATTATTTGAAGACATTCACCAAAGATGAAGCACACCAGCTTATTGGAAACATGTCATCCACTGATGAGTCATTTGAGCCCGCATGAAACCTTTTGAAAAGCCGCTATTCCAATCCTCGCCGCGTTGTATCATCACATCTTGAAGACCTGCTGGTTGGTAAGTCTGTTCCCGCTAGATCAGCCGCTAAATTGGATTCCTTGTTACTATCCAACCAGAAGGCTCTGGATTCCATCAAGGCCCAAGGAGTTCCAGTAGATCACTGGGACCTGATAATCATACACCTGACGCTACGCCGCTTGCCGCCCGCCGTTAGAGAAGATTGGAAGACCAGCCTGGGTCTTACTGATAACATGCCGACTTACGTTCAGCTCCACGAGTTTCTCAAGTCAGGGCTTGGGAGAACTTGGAACCCGCTTCGGAACCCAAGAAGCAATCTGAAGGTCATAAATCCGGAGGCTCACGCAGTAATAAACCTCAGAAGACAACATCCTCTTACACCGCTATTCAATACAAAGGAAAGCCCAGGAGAAATTGCCCGCTGTGCCCTGAGGAACATTACATGTTGTTCTGTCCAATCTTGAAGGCCGCTACTTTGGAGGAACGAATCGACATAGTCGAAAAATACCGCCTGTGCTACAATTGCTTGGGCCCGCATCGCGTCGCTGATTGTAAGACCGCTCAAGGATGCAGGAAGTGCAGTCAACGTCATCATACTTCCATCCATCGAGATACACCGCCTAAATCTGCATCATAGACACTTGCAGACAACGCACAAGGTAACTAACCGTTCCATTAGACCGCTTATAATTCAACATTAACTGTTGGTTATTTCAGATCCGCTTTCCGCTCAAGTATTGCAGAGCTCTCATTTATGAGACAGTCGCTCTTCAAGAAGCTTGGACAACCGCTACAGCGTGACATGGTCATGCTCAAGGGCATTGGCAATGTCTCCGCAGGAAGCTCACTAGGTGTGAGCACAATTGAGCTTCGTTCGCTGTGTACGACCGCATCAATGCATGTCAGCATGCATATTCTACCAACACTGACGGTAGATCTTCCATCGTTCGTGATCGCTGATTCGAAATGGCCGCATCTTGAGAATCTCAAGCTCGCTGACCCGCAGTATCTACAGCCACGCCCTGTAGATATTATTCTAGGTGCATCACCAGCCGCACAGATCATGAACGCAGAGATTCAACGAGGACCTCGCAATGCTCCTATTGCACAATCCACCACGCTTGGTTGGATTGTCTACGGAGCTGTCACCGCTAAACACGCTTCAACATCACATGCAGCACTACATGCGTCAGTAGATACTGAATTACAAGACGCTATCGCTAAGTTTTGGGAACAGGAAGAAGTTCCATCAGTAAATTCACCGCTCAACACCGCTGAAGAAGACGAATGTGAAATTCACTTTCGTCAAACGCATTATCGACAGCCTGATGGACGCTACGTAGTGAGATTACCGCTTAAGGCCCTTGAGAGTCAACTTGGCGACTCTATCAACGCAGCTATGGGGTCACTCCGCAGATTAATAACTCGCTTGTCGCGAGAAAGAGAATATTCTGACATGTATCGTGCATTCATGGCAGAATACATTCAACTAGGACACATGGTACGAGTACCAGTCAACGAATTGCCCGCAAACGCTTACTTCTTGCCTCACCATGGGGTATTGAAGCTTGATAGTGCCACTACGAAGCTCCGCACAGTGTTCAATGGTTCCTGTGCAACATCTACAGGAATTTCATTGAACGATATTCTCCACGCAGGACCCAAAACGCAAATTGACATTTTTGATGTGATGTTGAGAATCCGTTGCAGCAGGATTCTATTCGCTACTGACATCACCAAGATGTTCAGACAGATTGAGGTCGACTCGCTTAATTGGCCGCTTCAGTGCATTCTCTGGATAGATGAGAATGACTTAATAGACGCTTACTGTCTCAAGACAGTCACATACGGAACCGCTAGTGCACCTTTTGACGCAGTACGTGTGCTTATCCAACTAGTAAAGGATGAAGGACACCGCTTTCCGCTAGCTGTTGCTCCAATGTTGAAAACACGCTACGTAGATGACATCTACGGTGGAGCAGACAACGAAGAAGACGCTATCAAGGCTGCAGTACAAACAAAAGCTCTGTGTGCAGCAGGCTGCTTCCCGCTTGCCAAATGGGCTAGCAATAGCCCACGGTTACTCGCTGAAGTCGCTCCAGAAAAGCAGCTGGATACACCGCTTAAAGAAATCAGTGATGCACCAGTAAAAGTCCTGGGCATGTACTGGAATTCACGCACTGACGCTCTCCAGTTCAAGTACACGCTACCGCCAGAGACGCCCAAGACAATAATGGCTATTTTGTCTGAAATCGCTAAGCTGTATGATCCGCTAGGACTTCTCGCACCAATAGTCGTCAAAGCCAAGATCTTTATGCAAAATCTGTGGCTAGATAGAGTGTCATGGGATGAACAATTGTCACCATCACTCATTCACAAATGGACTGGATACCGCGAGGATCTTTGAAACATCGAATCCATCCGCATTCCACGCTGGAATAATATAGCACCTGGAGCAACTATGGAATTGCACGGGTTCTCAGACGCTTCGCAAAACGCTATGGCTGCCGCTGTTTATTTGAGAGTCACTGACGCTGATGGAAACACAAAGGTCTCACTTTTGTGTTCAAAAACGCAAGTAGCACCGCTGAAGACCATGACAATCCCACGCTTGGAATTATCTGCCGCATGGTTGCTAACACAACTGATACTTCATGTTAAAGAAGTTCA
This sequence comes from Cotesia glomerata, assembly GCF_020080835.1. Lineage (NCBI taxonomy): Eukaryota > Metazoa > Arthropoda > Insecta > Hymenoptera > Braconidae > Cotesia > Cotesia glomerata. Next base: position 14,415,910 of record NC_058159.1, on the reverse strand, counting down.
GTCGCTTGAAAATGTCAGGATCAATCTCTGGACTGACTCCGCTGTGACTCTCGCATGGATTAAAAGTCCAGCAATCCGCTGGAAGACATTCGTCCGCAATAGAGTGGGAAAAATCCAAGAAACGCTTCGAAATGTCTCCTGGAAATTTATTCCAGGAAAACAAAACCCCGCTGACTGCGCTTCAAGAGGTATACCTACGCTCAAACTGAAACAACACGCTCTCTGGTGGCATGGACCAACTTGGCTTCATGAACCAGAATCCTCTTGGCCCACTCTGGAGCCTCCAACCGACAACGCAACGCATCGAGAAGAACGCCAAGGTCTGACACTAGTAACTTGGAAAGCAGAAAATTGCCTGCTCCAACAATTACTGTCGCATTACACGCAGCTGTTTCCACTGCTACGGAAGCTTAGCATCTGGCATCGTGCCATCGACCGCTTTAAAAGAGTTCCACAATCTTCGCTGGCCTACCCGCTTACTCCATCAGACCTGGAGCGCGCTAAATTGACCTTGATTAAGTTCACTCAAGGACAATACTTCGCTAGAGAGATTCACACGCTACAAGATGATGATGGTCTGCCTAAAAATAACAGCATCACTAAGCTGACTCCGTTCATCGACCATCAGGGGGTCCTGAGAGTCGGTGGCCGCTTGAAAAACGCATTGCTGGACCCAGAAGAGAGGCATCCAGCGATTCTACCGCGACAATCACCGCTTACATCAATTTTGATTGATGATTCGCACCGCAAAACGCTTCACGGAGGTACTCAGCTTACGCTCGCTGACTTACGCAAGAGTGTCTGGATCATTGGAGGCCGTGTTCCAGTCAGATCATTTATTTTACGCTGCGTTATCTGCACGAGACACCGTGGAGAACGCGCTCAACAGTTGATGGGTCAACTACCCGCCGCACGAGTACAGCCAACTCGAGCCTTCTTGCATACAGGACTCGACTACGCTGGACCTATCACGCTGAAAACGTTTCAAGGACATGGAGCAAAAACATACAAAGGCTGGATTGCAGTCTTTGTATGCATGTTCAGTTCAGCTGTACATTTAGAGCTAGTAACTGACTACACCGCTGCCGCTTTCATCGCCGCTTATCGCCGCTTCACTAGTCGCCGAGGTATCTGCCACACGCTATATTCAGACTGTGGAACCAATTTTGTAGGAGCAGATAAAGAGCTGAAACGACTATTCGCTGCAGGATCCCGCACATTACGAGAATTATCAACCTTGATCGCTCAAGATGGCACGAACTGGAAATTTAATCCGCCTGGAGCTCCACATTTTGGAGGAAAATGGGAAGCCGCTGTGAAATCTATCAAATTTCACCTTCGAAGAACAATCGGAGACTCGCTGTTGACGCTTGAGCAATATTCAACGCTACTGGCTCAAATTGAAGCCATATTGAATTCCAGACCGCTCACACCGCTGAATGATGATCCTGCTGACCTGGCTGTACTGACTCCAGGTCACTTCTTAATCGGACAGTCACTGACCGCTATCCCAGAGCCATCGCTGACAGATTTACAACCTGCTCGGCTCTCGCACTGGGAACAAGTCCAGCAAATGGTTCAACATTTCTGGAAACGCTACTACCAGGACTGCATCCACCGCTACCAGGCCATTTCAAAGTGGCATCATCGACGCAACCAGATCAAGGTGGGTTCAGTTGTACTGATCACCACTGAGGATCTCCCGCCAACCAAGTGGCCATTAGCCAAAGTAATTAGCCTTCTTCCCCAACTCAACGAGGAAGAAGACGGACTATTGTTATTATCTTTCGCTTCTACGCTTTCGCTGCATCAAGTCGCCATTAGTTTTTCTTTACTTTCGCTTTTCGTTAATAAACCGCATTTCGCTTATTTAATAATTTAATTTGCTTAAATTAATTGTTAATAATTCGCTTTAGTTTGTTTCAGATAAGTTGTGTTATTTGTGCATTTTTTTCACCGCTTTTTTAGTGCCGACAAAGTGTTCAACCACGTGTCAACCGGCTTCGCTTTTGCTAACCACGCTGTAATTTATAAATCCGCTTTTATCTTAACAATCCGCTATTGAACATATTAAATATTGAGTGTATTTAATGTAAATAAATTCCTAGTGTTATTTTTGATAATAATTTACGCGTTTTAATTGAGATATCCAGACCTAAACCTGATCCCCGATTTTCCGCTCTTTCAGTAATTATTCACCACGAAATGATAATACGGATTTTAAAAATTCTAAAAATGTTTATATTGATAAAACAAGGTATTGTTCCAAAAGTTTATTTCAACGTACATTGAAAAATGGAGAGATTCAACGCCGTGAGTGGTTAATTTATTCAGAAACTAAGGGTTCTGTATTTTGTGTTCCATGCTTATTATTCGGTAGAAGTTTTGAAACGGATGCTTTTACTGGTGAAGGATTTTGTGATTGGAAAAACACAAAAGCACGCCGCAAAGGTCATGAAAATTCTGATTTTCACAAGACTAACGTTAGTTATTTCAAAGCTCGAGCAGTAATTCACGGGCGTGTTGATCAACGTCTAATAAAACAGCTGGATGAGGAAATTACATACTGGAAAAAAATCTTATACCGTTATTGCAATTATTAAATCACTAGCAATAAGAGGATTGCTATTTCGAGGAAATTCAGAACGAATAGGAGATCCCCATAATGGAAATTTTTTAGGAACAGTAGAGCTTTTTGCCGAATTTGATCCATTTTTGTCTGAACATCTAAAATTGTACGCGCACCCTGGTAGCGGAATACATCGTACTTATCGAAAACAATCGATGAAGAAATCATATTATTGATGCAGAATAAAGTATTACAACAATTTTCTAGTGAGGTGCAATCTGCTAAGTATTTTGGTATAATTATAGATTCTACGCCTGATATTGCACATGTCGATCAGCTTACCATAATTATTAGATATGTACGTGATAACGGTGAAATTTTTAAAAGGTTTCTTCACTATATCCACTATACCCACCCATCGTTGGGAAATTTTGGTGCAGCGTACAAATTTAAGAATTAAGAGTCTTTCTCAAACTCGTTGGTCGGCTCGACATGATGCCTGCTACGCATTAGAAAAAGAATGGTCTGCAATAATTGATGCACTGGAATTTATTGCTGAAAACAAAGATGAGAAACCGACAACACGATCTGAAGCTACGAGATTGCAGCGAAAGTTGCAGCATTTAGAAATAGCAATTCTAGTCATCTTTTTGAATGTAATTTTAGATCGATTTGATGCTGCTAGTAACAAGCTTCAAGAATCTCAAGCTGATTTATCATCTGTTGTGCAGATCTATAGTTCTCTGGGTCTATTTCTTTAGGACATGAGAGACAGACAATTTTCTGAATATGAAGAAAAAGCCAAAACACTATCTGGCATACAAGATTATTATCGTTATGATACTCGTCGCAAAAAAACTAGAAAAATTCAGCCAGATGAGTCACGTGTAAATAAAAAAATACCTTCTTCTGGACAAGAAAATTTTCGCACAAATGTTTATTACCCTATTTTAGATACTCTGAGTGTGCAATTAAAATATAATTAAAAATTATATTTTAACAAAATAAAGTTATTTTAAATTTAAAATAAAAATATTGTATCAAAATTAATTAAATTTATTCGAACATTAAGGGCGGCGCGATAAACAGGGCCTAGGGTGGCATCAAGCCTAAGTCTGTCAGTCAATGCCTACGATATACATTGATCTCTTCAATTAAATGATCTCTTAGTATACCGATTATATAAAAATATATACAGACGAATCAGCCAGCGGAGCAAATGAAGGATGCGCAATTATATTCAATGGTACAGAGGAAGCACACAGATTCAGCAGCATACTCTTCCTTTTCATGTGAGTTAATGGCAATTAAAATTGCATTACAACGATTCAATCACTTCCATCATCATAAAGGTATTATCTTAACAGACTCCAAATCATCCCTAGAATCAATCAACAACCAAAAAACCAAAAATCCCCTAATAGTACAAATACAGAACAAATTATTTCAAAGCATAATTAATAATAAGAAGATAATTCTGGCCTGGGTCTCATCACATGTAGGAATTAAAGGTAATGAAAGTGCAGACCTACTAGCTAAAACGGCATCCCAACTTCCAGAGGTTACACCGATGAAAATTCCACCTCAGGATCTAAATATTCTTACTCATAATAGCAGAGATATCTGGTGGAATGCATACTGGCGTAATTTGAACATATCGAAATTAAGGCATTGCAGAGACAATATAAAGCAAATAACTATTAAACTATTCGAAAGAGAGGATCAATGTATCTTAACTAGACTAAGAATTGAACATACTAATTACACACATAAACACCTGTTCGAAAAACTACCACCGCCACGTTGTCAATTCTGTAACAACAACGCTGCTTCGGTAAACCATTGGCTATTGGAATGCACGAAATTGTACCAGCAAAGATGAACATCGGGGATCCCTAACTCTTTACAAGAATGTCTAAATTCAAGAGTAAATTTTAAAAAAGTAAAAAAATTCCTCAAACTTACGAAATTATATAAAGAAATTTAATCATATAATATGTAAAACTATCATTAGCACTATTATTGTTATTGTTATTATTACTATTATCATATTTATTAATTATTAAAATATAAAATTATAATTGTAATAGCGGTCGCTAATGACTAACAGTTGAAGGGACCTAAATTATTAAATAAAAAAAAAAGAAAAAGGATTGCGGGGATGAGTATTGACAATAAAAAATTTTAATTTCCAAAATATAGCTTCTGAAAGATGTAAATTTAGTAGGAATCTTTTATTTTTCATGTAGAGATCATCTCAAAACGGATTTCAATAAATTTTACTTCCGACAGAGATTGCGGGGGTGGGTGTTAGAATTTCAAGTTTCCATTTCCAAACTGTAACTTCTACAAACTTGAAATTAGGTAGAAATCTTTTATTTGTCATGAGGAGATCATCTTAATATGGATTCTAAAAAATTCTACTTCCGATAGGGATTGCGGGGGTGGGCGTTAAAATCTAAAATTTTAATTCCCAAACTGTAACTTCTGCAGATTCTAAATTTGGTAGGAATCTTCGTGTACGATGTCAAGTTCAGCTAAGGATGGATTTTCTCGAATTCTAACTCTAAAAGGAATTGTGGAGGCGTTAACAATGAAAATTTTCATTTCCAATCAATAGTTTTTATGGACTCGAAGTTTTGTTGGATCTTACGAAATTCCTCCCCCACATAGGAGTGCGGGCCCTGATTAAAAAAAAGTATTGAGACAAAGAGAAAAGTATTGAAAAATATTGGTTTTCTTGTCAATCCAATACTTTTCAATACTTTTTTCTTTGTCTCAATACTTTTTTTTATTCAGGGGGAGTGATAATTGTCAAAAAAACAAGTACAAATAATTTTCTATGTATAATTGATATCAATTATACATAGAAAATTATTTGTACTTGTTTTTTACGAATTTTCTTAAAATAAGTAGCCTAATTTCTTTTCCGTATCTCATGTATTTAGAAAATGCAATGCTTTTAATCTGTTACTTTCTCGCGATCCCGTCATAAGAACAATTCATCGGTTATGTGATCAGCTAAAATAAAATGTATGTAAAATTTTTAGTCCGTTAACTGAATATATACCCCCTCCCCTCCCTCTCATTCTTCCCCTCCCCTCCCGTGCCCTATTTCCCGTGCCTTCTTCTCCCTTCCCTATCTCTCTCTCTCTTTTTTTTTGGGGAAAATATCATTTTGATTCTCCAATCTAAGAAACCATCAGTGGCACCCATCAATTATAGAACTCAACCCCACCCTACCCGCCCCCCCCCACAACCACCCACGTCACAACCACCCACGCTAATCAACCGTTGCCATGGTAACCATTGCCATAGTTACCGTTGCCATAGTTACCGTTACTATAGTTACCGTTGCTATAATAACTGTCAAAATAAATAAATTGTAATAACAAATTCGGTTGTCAACTAAATTCAGAGAAATCATTAGAATAAAAGTAGAAAGTTACTAAATACTGGTATTCTATACAATTATTCAACAGTATTATTCTATCCAATTTCAGGCGAATACATTTTGATTTCAAATTTTATCGATTGATTGTTGGGACAGTAGGAATTCATATTCACACTTTTTTTAAGAAAGAATAGCTGAATCATTAATAACTGAAATAGCTAATATGTATTGGAATAATTATGAAGGATGAACTCCATTATATTATAACACAGCTAAATATAACATAAATATTATTAAGGGGGTATTCTAGTCTAGGATTTAAAAAAAAATGAAAAAATTTTTTTTTCATAATTCGATAGTTTAGATATTAAAAAATATCTCCCTGAAAGGATTTTTCGAAATTCAAATTATTTTAAAAGTTACAGCCGTTTTAGTGTCATGGCAACTAGATTGGGTTGAGCGGACGACTGCAACAATAGACTACGGGCGGTCCGGGCTACCTGAGTATGAATAGCTTTCTTTCTTTCTTGTCATATACTTTTAGTTTACTATATCAATATTCTGAAGGTCATTGTAACGTTTTAGACAAGATTCTAGTGGAATTGGTGGTAAGGGTGCTGGTAAATTGACTGATAAAGTAATCACTCAGTTGTCTGCGTACTACGGATTATCTATCCGTCGTCATCCTGAATCCGTTGAAGATATGAAACGAGAAATATGGGCCACGTACTTGCATAAAATTTCAACTGATAAGAAGCCTCAGCACATGAATTGCCCTCCTGGACCAGACAGCTGGCGCAAGTGGCAGAAAGCAGCGGCCGAAGGAACTGAATATGACTTTCACCATGAAAATCCACCTCTAACTGATAAGGTTTTAAAAGTTATGAAACCTATTTACGAACACTTATCAGATGATTCTTTATTAGAACGTTGCTTGGGCAGCGAAACTCAAAATAACAACGAGTCACTTAACTCTTTAATATGGATATTTGCACCCAAACATATTCATGCCAGGTCCCAGACAATTGAGATTGCTAATTTTCTAGCAGTTTGCATTTTCAATGAAGGCTTTTATCCTATTTTTCAAATAATAAGTCTAATGGAAATAAAAATAGGTCTGGAATCCCATGGGTTTGCTAGTAGGCGCAACGCAGTAAGGATTGAACGGTCTGAGGTTTGTGCTTCAGATGCTTCAAAAGAGGAAAGAACTGCTCGTTATATAGAGAGAAATGCTGAAAACAGTCAATATGAAGTAGAGGAAGGCCCAACATATGAAGCTGGGATGGCTGATTAAGAGAATGTAAGTTATACGTACTATTTTATCAGTTACGCTGCCTGAAACTGAACGTTAAACTTTAAACGCGTTTTTCTCGAAACTACTTTTTTCGATACGGCGATGCAGATATCTTAGGTTCTAATCAGCCGATTTACTTGAAATTTAGCATAAATATTCTTCAATTATCTCGCTTTCGCACTAACCAATAAAAATTGAAAATTGTAATATTTTTAAAAAATTGGAGGAAGTTGAAAAATGAGTAAAAAAATCGACTTCTATTTTTAAACAGCCGCCATTTTGTGAAAAAAATTTTTTTTCCAAGTTTTGTTGGTTTGTGCAACAATGACATTTGTACTGATCAATAATTTGGCATTATTTTTTTTTCAGATGGATACAAAGGGAGAAATCCTTTTCACGAGGACACGGCTTTTTTTTTTCTCTACTTCAAGGACATATCTTTTTGAAAATTTAATTTTTTTTTTTTGAAATGTATTTTTTTTTATTCTTGAAATATCAATAAACAAATGATAAAAAATTTGTTTAGTAAAAGTATTAAGGGGTTACATGGGTTTCGTCGGGTAAAAAAAGGCCTATTTTCAATATTTTTTTTTCTATGTAAAAAATTATTTATTTAATTCAAATTTTTTTCTGTCTTATAGATACATATTTAAAGAATAATTTCTAAAATTTTCAAAAAAAAAAAAATTAAAACTCCTCCATTGTGACGTCAGTTCCGGTGACCCCTCGGAAAAAAGGTGCGTCTGCGTTGTCAGCATAACTCCTGACAAAATCATCTAAAATGAAAAAACAAAAATAAGTTTTTTAGTTAAGACCATAAACTCGTGCTTGAACGAAGGAAAGAAAAAAAAAGTAAAAATTGGAATTTTGGTAGACATTTTTCCAAAAAAATGAAAATTTCGGTCAAATTTGCTTGACATTTTGTTTTTTTTAAATAGTTGTAATTGAAAAAAAAAAAAATCCTTCGTCCAAGCACGAGTAAATTGTATCTCGAACACCTGTGTGAAATTTCATCAAGATCGGTTGAGTAGTTTTCGAGAACATTTGACAACCGACATTGAAAACACGGTTCCGAGAAAAACGCGTTTAAAGTTTTGAGTAACAATAAAAGTGGAAAAAAAAATGTTTTTTATAACTTACAGTGAATCGTCGATTCCTGGGCCATAAAGTAAAGATCCTGCAGCAGTTGCAATGTCCAGGGCATCCTTTTGCTCCTGTCGATGACGGATTCTGGCTTCGCGAGTCTCGCTCGCAGATTTTTTTTCGGCTGCGCATACACGGTTTTCATCCGAAATTCGGGCATATTCGTGGGAGTTTCGGCCTAATTTTAAATCCATACCGTGCATAATCAATAATAAAGCTGATGTTCCTTCATTGAAGATACAAGCAGCGACCAATGCCGCAATATTAACAATCTTTGAACCAGCAGGAAGTATTTTTGGAGTAATTTTCCAGATCAACTGGTTGAAGCTCTCGTTGTTATTTTGTGTGAAACCACCAACACACCGTTCAAGAAGCTCATCCTTACTGAGATCATCATATATTGCTTTCGTAGCAATCAAAACTTCATCTGGTAATGGAGTATACTCATGTTTAAATGATGAAAGAGTATTTGTAGCTGATGCTCGTTGCCAAGCGCACCAAGAGTCTGGACCTTTTGGGCAGTTATCGTGCTGAGGTTTTGTATCTGTAGAGCTATAGTGATAATAGGTAGCCCATATAGCCTCTTTCATTTTTTCTACTGATTCACAGTTTCTCCTTATCGCCAAACCATAGTACACAGTTAATTTGTCTATTAGTTTACTGGTCAGTTTACCTTTGCCAGAAAGAATTTTTTTTGTGTTTTTTTACCTTTTACTATTTTTTCCTCAGTTGTTTTCTTTACTAACTCACGCAAACGGGTCCCCATTCTTTTTTGCACGTGTCCAACGCATTCTTTTTTAGTGATAACAAAATCGTCACCGTAAGGCTGGGCTTTGAAAAGACCAGAGTAGGTTTTTGAGTCCCCATCTCCTATATAATTTACGAACCTCAGTCCATATTTGACAATCGAGCGTTTAAACATTTCAATAATCGATGAGACTTCCATGTTTCCTGATGCTCCAGTGTGATTGGCGGTGCATTGATTTGTTTCAATGTGTTCTTCTTTCCATTCTTCATATTCTGCAGTATCTAATTTTTTTTTTCCAGCTTTCACATAACTTACAATAAGAAGATTTCACCAACACATCCAACACTTTTCCCGAATAATATCCGATTAGTGAACTCACACCATATAGTGATGAGAAACCACGTTTCTTCCAGGTACCGTCACCGGAAACACTCACATCTGTCGTATCTTGTAAATCGTTTTCAATATTTGTAAATTGTTTTTCTTCTTCAGCAGCAGATGAGAATAGAGTCTGAGTAACTGTCTCAATACACTCATGTATTTTATCAATATAAAAATCGTATGTAGACTGGTTTAAAATGAACTGCTTATGTCCATCAAACCGCAGAATTTCTTGCATCCGGCGAGCCCTAAGCCCAATATTCTCATAACAAAAATGAACCGGCGATTTAGTTCATACATTCTTCCGATTTTTTGACAAGATAAAATATATTTTGGATCACATCGTTCACATTCTACTACGATTTTATATCCCAGACCAAATTTCGAACATTGCTTAAATTGTACTTTACCATTACACAATTGATCTTTATCTTCATCGTCAATAATGTTAGAACACCGCACAAACGATGAGAGAGTTGAGAAAACCAAGGCAAAATCTATGATTGAATATTGGAGTGTATCCTCTTCTGGCACGTGCTCTTTATCATCACCTTTTAATTTTTTTGCTGAGGTGCTCGTGAAGGAACTATCATCAGTTTCCGGATCTTTAGGATTAAAGGACTGTCTCCTTTTTCTCGGTCTATCTTTTCTACGAGCTCCAACGGTTAACTGTTTTCTTGAAATTTTATGCATTGTTTATCAACTTCATAAATGACACTAGATAACCACAAATAATACCACGTTTTTAATAAATTATATGATAGAAACTTAAGATAACCTCAAATGAACCTCGTGCTTCAAGAAGTAATCACCAAATAAAATATTTCAAACTAGTTTTCCTTAGGAAGTGAAAGTAATATACAACAATGACAGACAAACAATAGACGAGCAGCTGCTCACTATACCTGAGGCGCGCTGACCCTTCTATACCTGACTTGGAGCGCACACCTTCCTAAGGTTGTATCTCCAAAACTATTATTCGGATCGACTTGAAAATTTAGGACAATATTCTTGAGATGTTGTAGAAATCAATGAGCCAAAAAAAAATCGATTTTTTGAACCCACGAAACCCATGTAACCCCTTAACTGCTTCTTTTATATTAATTGCCAAAAAACGCTCGAAATTCAGACCTCTAGACTAGAATACCCTCTTAAGTTGATAATGTTAAATGATTATACTGATTTTAATGATTAAAATTAAAATGGTAAATTGTGTCTGATGTATCTTCTCTAAAATTTCACAACGATATCGTTAAATTACTATAAAAAACGGTCGATTTAAGATAATTCTTAATAAAATGAATAATAATAAATATATTTTTTAATACCACTTAATTTGTGATGAATTTCTCAATAATAAAGATTAAAAATATGCATTTTTATGTTTATAAGCACAAATAAATTTGTTCATTAACTTATCGATGTTAATTTTCAGTAAAATTAATATAATAACATTGTTGTTTATATTCCCAATTAATATGTGATTAATTTCATAATCTTGATTACTAATATTCATATTTTATAAAAAAATGGCGCTGAGATAAGAAATATTAATCTCAATTACCAATCTCAATAACATTATTGAAGTTGGCGCTTAGACAAGAGAATAATAACATATTTATTCATGTAATTGATAAACAAATTCAGAGCTGTCAAAACAATTATTTCATAGATAAAAAAAGATATCAAATTTTAATTAATTATCTAAAAATACATAAGTTATAATTTTAAATAATTTCATTTCATTCAATTGTGTTGTTGGTGAGTTTTGTTGATATTGTTCTAATTTTTTATAATTTCAATTTACTCCCGTTGTGTTGGTGAGTTTTTATGAGACTTTTAATTTTAATTAATTTGTTAATGCTTTTTTTCAATTCATATTAATATTTCACTAACGATATTTTCTTTAATTTGATTAAAAATTTTGTATTTTTTAAATTCAGGATAAGATTCAATTATATTGAAAATTTTCATTTATAATATTTAAAAAATTTTTATTATGAACGTAGAATATATTTTAATAGGTGGGCATTATATCCTTTTCCGAATTGTCGAGATTCCAGGTGACGGAGCGTGTTTATTCTCTACTCTGTCCCTACTGATATACGGCAACGTATCGAAGGCTGACGAAATTCGAAACGAAATTGTTAAGCATGTATCAAAAAATTGGACAAGATTTCAATGCGTCACACAAATGCCATATGGCGCCTCTTATGATACTCAAGGTATTTACTGTACAGAAATGTCTAAGCATAACACGTTTGGGTCCATTTGCGAAATTATGGAAGCTGCAGAATTATTTCCTTATCAGTTTCAAGTGTATCAAGGTGGCTGCCTCATGGCTTCCGTTGGAGAAGCGACACAGGGTTAAAAAAAAATATAGGATTTACGGGAAATTTTAATAAAGGTCATTTCGATGCTTTGATTGATTTTGTCGAATCAATGCATGGTGGTAATATTCAGGTAAGTAGTCATAATAATGTGCAAAAAAGTAAGAAAATGTGTCATTCTTAGTGTCTCAGACCAACGAAAATGTGTCAGTGGTAGCTTCACAGCCTCAATCAATTTCTAACATTAATTTATCAAATTTGAATTTAAATAGTGATGATAATGTGCAACAAAATGATAAAAATGCATCATTTTCAGTGTTTCAGCATCAAGAAAATATGTCAGTGGAAGTTTTACAGCCTCAATCAATATCTAAAATTAGTTTTCCAGGTTCAAGTGAATCTATTAGTGATAATGTAATACCTCTTCAACCAAATAGAGGAAAAAAAAAGGAGGAAAAGATTTACAAATTCAATTAGGAATAAACAATTGAGACAAGCTGCTTCAAAATATACTCAATGTCATCCTGAAGTAAATAGAGTAGCTGCTGCGAAATATACTAAAAGTCATTAATGGTGTACCCCCTTTTGTAAAAATTAAGTTTTCACTAGATCTCAACGTTTCAAGGTCTCGGGAAGCTTCCCTGATCATCCCCGCGATGGTGTCTGTCCGTCTGTATGTATGTATGTGTGTGTGGATGTATGTAAACCTCTCATAACTTTTGAACGGCTTAACCGATTTCATCGCAGTTGGTGCCATTTGGAAGGGCTCCATTAAAATTAAATTTTGAGTACAATTTGGACTGATTTGAATTGGTAGATTTTGAGAAATCTCAAAAAAACTTCGAAAAAAAATTTTTTCAAATGTGGTTTTTTTTTAATAACTTTTAAACGGCTCTACCAATTATTTCTAAAAATTAATCAGCTCTTAACATCAAAAAACTACGTCGATTGCTGCCAGTCCGGTCAAAATCGGTTGATTCGTTCGTGAGTTATCGTTGACAAAAGAAAACCGAAAAAAGTGTTTTTTCAGAATTACTCCGAAATTCCTTGTTCGATCAAATTAAACTTAAAAATTCTTTATGAGGCTTAAAAAATTGCGTTGAATGCCGCCAACTGCGTAAAAATCGGTCGATTTATTCAAAAATTATCGCGGTTTGAAAATTTAAAAAATAGTGTTGTGTCAAACTTCTATCAGACTTTTGAGCTCGAAGAGCTAAATAATATTTACATGTATTCATATAGGTAAAAAATAAATGTCAATCAACAAAATATAGTCAACTTAAGTGTGAACATGTTTTCAAACATTCAGTAATAAGACAACAATCTTAACGTTGTCGACGATACTTACGATATAGATGCGAGGTTTTTGAGTTCGAACATATAGATACAAGAAAAATCAAAAGCCTCTAAAAAAAATTCTATTATCATCATGAACATTGCATGATTTATTTTACGTTATAAGAGTGCTAAGGAGTGATTTTCGCTAAAAAATCTCAATTTCGAAAAAAATGGAGTTACGAGGTTAACACAGAAAGAGGACGAGTTGTTATTTTCGATCAGGCTTTCGAAAAAATAGATATAATTCTTTACAGTATAGACAATAAATTAATACGGATTAGTGAAACGCATCGTGTATACGATGCTTTTCAGTACCCTTTGATGCTTTTCCGTGGAGAGGATGGTTATTACATAAACATACCTAAACGTGACGCAAAGACTAGGTCCTCTCTCAAGAAGACTGTCTCTGCTTCTGAGTTCTACAGTTATAGGTTAATGAAGTGTGTTAGTGAAATATGTCATTTAGTACTCTTTCGTAATCTCTTTAATCAGTTTTTAGTTGACATGTATGCTCAGATCGAAACTGGAAGGCTTAATTGGATTCGTAATAATCAAACAAAACTTAGAAGTGAGGAATATATCCACCTAAGACACTATGGTGAAAAGAGATGGACAGTTTTCAGAACTTGGTAGAATGGTTGTATTGCCGTCTTCGTTCACTGGTGGACCCCGCTACATGTATGAATGAACTCAAGACACTATGACGTACGTACGGCATTTCAGACATTCATTACATTCACTTGTAATCCTAAATGATCAGAAATTGAAGATCTTTTGAGACAAGGACAAAAATCTTATGATCGACACGACGTCATTGCGAGGGTATTTTATTTGAAAGTTAAGCACATGATGAATCTTCTGACAAAAGGTTGTATCTTTGGCAATGTAAGGTGTAACATGTATACTGTGGAATGGCAGAAGCGTGGACTTCTACATGTTCATATTCTTCTTTGGTTGGAAAAAAAAATAAGACCTGACTCTATTGACGAAGTTATAAGAGCTGAATTACCTGACCCCGATCAGGATCAAACACTTCATGAAATTATTAAATCAACGATGATTCATGGCCCGTGTAGAGTTTTCAACTTCAGTTCAACTTGCATGCTGGCTGGTGTTTGCACTAAACGATACCCAAGGCCTTTCTTAAAAGAAACTCAAACAGGTGAAGATGGATATCCTAAGTATCGAAGGCGGTCTTCGAAAGACGGTGGAATAGCAATAAAAATTAATGGAAATGATATTGGTAATCGATGGGTGATACCATTTAATCCTGTTTTGTCACGTACTTTCAAAGCTCACATCAATGTTGAGTATTGCAATTCAGTTAAATCTATCAGATACATCTGCAAGTACGTAAACAAGGATTCTGATCAGGCAGCGTTTACCGTTGAAAATTTAGATGAGGTTTCTAGGTATGAAGCAGGACGTGTAACGGAGTGATTGTTACCCGTTAAAAGCCTTTTTATCCGCACTCATTAAGTTATCGACGGATCACAGAGCGCTGTGATCTGAAGCCCTCGTAGTCATAGTTGAGACTTGTAAGTGAGTCCCCAAGGTGGAGGTGTCGGCGTAGTGAGAGTGGGGAGAGCAGAAGAAGAAAGAAACGCTCCAACAAGATTTGGAAGATTCATTGTGACCGAACACTCAAGCCAAGTAGACACGCAAAAGTAATAAACAGCTATCCCAGTTACAGGTAAAATATTTGCCGGGAGTACGTGACGCGACGCGGTGACCAAGTCTTTGCCGCCAAATCAAGTACCTCGCCGAGGAGAGATTTTGTACCAGCATCGAGACAACGAGTTACAGCTCATCAAGGGAGTGCGCAATTAAAATTATAAAAACTCCAAGTACAAATATTATGTCTAAATAATCTTTCGGTGGTGCGTCGTCAGCCAGGCACTCAAGTTGGCTGAAGGTCATCGCCATTTCGCGTTCGGTCACAATCATTAGTATAAGAACTTACAAGGAAACTCTCTCCGGTGTCCCCCTCCGATTTTGATGAAATTGAGATATGTTATTCTCCGTCGAAATCTAAGAGACACGTATTTTTTTTTATCTGCGGAAAAACATTTCTAGGGGGTGAAACTACCCCTCAAAAGTTAGCCTCCAAAGGGGTGTTTTTCAAGTTTCGCATACTTGCAGTTTAAATAATCGAATGGGACCAATTGCATAATTTTCAGGGTGGAAAATCATGAAAAATGCTTTTGGTTTTATAATAAAACAATGGATAGAACAAAAGTTATGAGGGTTGAAAATCACAAAACTTTTATAAAAAAAAAACTATTCAACGAAACCAACGGCAATCGGAAGAGGAAAAAAAAGTAGAGAATACGTCTTTCGGGGTTTTTCCGAAAAATTAAGTTTAGGGGGTGAACATCCCTTAAGCATATCTACAGTGACCACCAAGAAAATATCGTTTTTTATATCAATTTTGATATGAATTCATCACTAATAATTTTTTCGTACATTTCTAGCATTTAGAAAATAATAATAATATTATATCTTAATATTTTACTTACTTGTTTACTTCGCATCCCAAACTTTATTTTGTGTATCGGGACATCAAATATTACGAATGTCATTTAATGTGAATCTGCTTTGGAAAAAAAAAAAAAAAGAAAAAATGCTTATAATGATTTATTATAATCATAATAATCATTCATCGTTATCTCATACAAAAAGAGATAATTATATTTTTAGTATATATGAGTCAGTAATGTGAAAAACAACATAGTATAAATAAATGTATCATTTCGAGATTAGTTTAGTTACTGCGATGTACTTCATCTTTTATAATTCAATATTATAATCGTGTTTTTTTTTTTTTTTTTTTAATAAGTGAATAATTTAAAATTTTACGAAAATCTTTTTTTTTGTACATAGAGCAAAATGAAAGTCAATCCTATAAATGTTATAAGACTACTCTTAACAACATTTCAAGTCATGAACATTCCAGAATCGCCAGTAAATGACGAAGAAATACAAATCAAAGAAAGTTTTGAAAATATTTTACTCAATGCTATGAACGAATACTCCGGAGTCGAAATGGTCGAAGAAAGTTCTTTGCATTTCCAAGAACCGTATAAAGATTGGACGATGGAAGTCGTGGAAGATAAAGAGTGGGCAAATGCACTAGTTGATCAAGAAACACCTATCGACGAATGCAGTAAGGATGTTGAAGATTTATCTTATGAATATAAATTGAAAGCCGTCGAGTACTGGCGTAGTGGCAAAAAAAGAAATTTAAGTTTAGACAGTGTTAGACAAAAATTTAGAAAGGTACAATCTGTGCGACAGTTACGAAGATGGGCTCATACTTTAAATCAGGGAGGGACTTTAAATAAGGAAAAATTAGCAAGACTGTGAATATACATTACAAAATTTCAAAGCAGCTATAGATGCAGGTTTAATCGTACATGATTGTGACATAAAAAGATGGGCCTTACAAGCTCAAAAAGAAATTTGTGCGGAAGATTTCCGTTTTAAAGCATCAACAAAGTGGATCGCGTCATTCAAAAGAGCACATCGCATCGTATCAAGAAAAATAAATAAGTTTATCACGTCCAAAACCATTGAAGATAGTAAATCATTAAAACAGCAAGCTGAGGAATTCGTCAATAATGTAAAACAAAAAATTAAAATTTATGAATTAGCAAACGTATATAATTCAGATCAAAGTGGTTTTCAGTTGGAAATGCATTCCGGTCGAACTTTAGCTGTTGAAGGAGAGAAGCAAGTAGAATGTCTTGTACAATCTGTTACTTCTACTACTCATAGTTACACAGTTCAACGAACTGTATCCGCTGATGGAAAGCTTTTATCCCCACTTTTTTTGGTTCTAAAAGAACCAAGTGGTAAATTTGGACCAATAGTTGAAACAACACTTTTTAGACCTCATAATGTATACATAGAAGCATCAAAATCAGGAAAACTTACATCAGGTACGAATTATTCTTTATTTTTTTTCTGGTTTGCGCATAAGTTATTGTTGATACAAATAGTTCATATTTTTTAATTTTCAGATCATTTCAAAATTTGGTTGGAGAGGGTGTTTTTTCCAAATGTGGGCCCAAAATCTTTATTACTAATTGACTCATGGACTGGGCATTGTCCTCAAGTTGTACAAAAGCGTTAAACCAACAAATAAAAGATACTGAAGTAATGATCTTACCAAAAGGTACAACTGGGAAAATTCAACCGCTTGATGTTTTGGATTCCGAGTATGGAAAAATTTTTGTTCGATATTTTTCGGATCGTACAGTTTTGATGAATTTGGACATAAACTTGCATTTACGAAATAACATTATAAAATTACAATCACTTACACATATCCAATTGTCATCTCCTCGGTACATAAATTTATTCAAGTACTCGTGGTACAAAAGTGGCTACACAGAAGTAAAACCAGATGAGTTCGAAAATCCTGTGGATTTTGCATTTCACGGATCATGCAATTCTCATTGTGAGGTTCCTGGTTGTCAAAATATAGCAATTATCCGCTGTTCATGGTGCAAAAAGTCGTTGTGTTTTCAACATTTTTTTCATGAACATCACGATTGCAAAACATATATTGAATATATCTGCATATGACAAAATGATGAATTTAAGTATTAAATTTCATAAACATCAGAAATATTAAATATTTTTGTAAAAAATCATTTGTAAATTATTTTTAAATTTAATTTGATTATAGTAAAGCATATATTGTAAGCATTTTTTTTTTTCTTTTTTTCCAAAACAGATTCACATTACATGACATTTATAATATTTGATGTCCCGATACACAAAATAAAGTTTGGGATGAGAAGTAAACAAGTAAGTAAAATATTAAGATATAATATTATTATTATTTTCTAAATGCTAGAAATGTACGAACAAATTATTATTGATGAATTCATATCGAAATTAATATAAAAAACGATATTTTCTTGGTGGTCAATGTAGATATGCTTAAGGGATGTTCACCCCCTAAACTTAATTTTTCGGAAAAACCCCGAAAGACGTACTCTCTACTTTTTTTTCCTCTTTCGATTGCCGTTGGTTTCATTGAAATCCATTGAATAGTTTTTTTTTTATAAAAGTTTTGTGATTTTCAACCCTCATAACTTTTGTTCTATCCATTGTTTTATTATAAAACCAAAAGCATTTTTCATGATTTTCCACCCTGAAAATTATGCAATTGGTCCCATTCGACTATTCAAACTGCAAGTATGCGAAACTTGAAAAACACCCCTTTGGAGGCTAAACTTTGAGGGGTAGTTTCACCCCCTAGAAATGTTTTTCCGCAGATAAAAAAAAATACGTGTCTCTTAGATTTCGACGGAGAATAACATATCTCAGTTTCATCAAAATCGGAGGGGGACACCGGAGAGAGTTTCCTTGTTAGTCACTATAATTTACTTAGAATATTAGATGAAATTTATTTATTAGAATTTACTTAAAATAATATTTGGAATTTATTTATCAGAAAATAATTAAGAATTGATTTAAAATAATATTCAGAATAAATTTAAGAATAATCGAGACAAGTCCAAAATCGAAACCAGAATAAAATTAAGTTCATTAATTAACTACGTAGGCAGAGTCTGGATTGATTCTACCAGGAATAATTTCGGTTGGTCAATTCACAACTTTGTTGCCACGTAAAACAAATTGTCCTTGATAATTGAGTTTAAGTGAATTTATTTAATTAATTACATAAAGTAAAACCAGTAAAACGTTTTAGAGAAGTTTTAGTAAAATCATTTGAGGCTAAATTAATTAAATCAGTGAAATAATTTATCATAAAAATTTAATTGTTTAAAATAAAATTGTTTGTAATAAAATTAGAATCAGCCAAAATCACTAAAATTGTTAATGTAAATTATTTAATTAAAAGTAGAAAATGAAACTTGTAAAAATTCGTCAGAGAAAAAAATTACACCAAAAACTTGCGACAGAGACGAAAGACCGAGCGAAAGCGTCAGCCATCTTGTCCCGCACGAAAACGCTGAGTAGAAGACACTCAAGGTCGAGACTAAAATCTTACTGTGTTGCTAGGCAGAATATAATCCTCTGTTGAAGTAAAATAAAATAAATGCTAAGTTCTACAAGCAAATACAATAGAAAATAAAATAAAATAATTTAGGTAAAATAAAACTCATTTACCAAAGGACAAGTGAAATAGTTTAGTCAAAATAAATGGTAAGACGTCTATTACCTGTAAACCACTGAGTTAGATTACCGGTGACTTAGATCCCGATTACCTAGATTTCCAAAACCCAGAATCCAATTACCTAAATTATCAATGACGTAGAATTCCTATGAGGTAGATTACCGATTACCTAGAATCCCGATTACTTAGAATCTGATTGCCTAGAAATTTTATTGGATATAATTCCGATTACACTGAAATCCGATTGCCTATAATTCTGATAACTTACAATCCCTATGGCATAGATTTCTTATACCTTGACAAAAAAAAGTTAATTTGAATAGAGGGCGTCATATGTAACACAACTTTCATTTAATGTTAAAATTTAAGATTGTTTTTATAAAGCGACAATATAAAGTCGTCCCAGCCAGTAAGTCGCGTCGGGTACTTTCGGGTTTTTTCCCCCACTTCCTCAATTTCGCCCCCTCTTAGTAAACCATGCAGGAGTTTATTACCAACGTCTGTAGTCACGGCGAATCTGATGATAAAAAGCAAGAAGAGTTATTCTTCTAGGTAACAGTCGGTAATATGTTATTCGTATTCACTAGCACCTGATAAATATTATTGTGATAAATAATCAACTTTATTTTATTATTTTGACCACTTGTAACTCCATCGTCCCCTTTCGAATTCGCTGGAAGTTTTTTTTATTCTTTTCTACCCTATAAAAAAATTTTTTTGCTCGACGGGCAGAAAGCGTCAACTTTCGGCTCGCTGCGCTAAACGAAGTTGCCCCTTTCTGCCTTCGTCAAGCAAAAAAATAGTATACACTCCACGGGTAGTAAAAAAGAAAGCCTCAGATCACATGTAATTGTTGGCCGAGGCGAAGCCGATCTGAGGATTTCTTATTTACTTCCCGTGGAGTGTATACTTTTTTTTTGCTCGACGAAGGCAGAAAGGGGCAACTTCGTTTAGTGCAGTGGGCCGAAAGTTGACGCTTTCTGCCCGTCGAGCAAAAAATTTTTTTTTTATTAAATCAAAGAAAAACTTTTTTTTTTAATAGCTATAAATTTTTTAATATTCGACTTAATGGGGCGTTTTTTTTCTTTTTTTTTTCTTTTTTTTTTCAAATGCAATTTATTAAATACATATAAACAGTTTAAAAAAAATTATAATTATTAGATATTAACTTATTTCAATAAAAATTTTTAAATTTCATATTTAGAATTAATATAAAATCAATCAAGAGTTGAATTTTTTTTTCTTAATAAATAAAAATCTTAAAACAAAATAAACATTAAAAACAACATAAAATGTTTTTAAATATCTATTCACAATATTTCCAAAGTTTTTAGACAAGGAGACCTGCGTTTATCGATCCTTTAAACATTAGTTGTAATTTATATTAATTACAATTGCAATTACAAATTAATAACTAATGATCGTTAATTAATTTAATATACAACTAAGCACTCTTGATCTCGCTACAAATCTATAAAAATTTATTCACATAAGTTATTTGTTTATAAATACATATTTTTATTTGTATAAGAAAAAACATCCACTGTGATCAATACAAAAAGAAACAAAGAAATCTTCATGATCAAAATAACGCAATAAATATGTCTTGAGATTGACCCTCAAAAACAAAAAGTAACCAACTAATTAACAACAATAAATTAATTAATTTATTAATTAATTAATAAGTATGACAGCAACTTTTGTTTTATTAATTCATAGTTTTAAAATAAGTCACACTCTTTTAATATCTATTTCATATGGTAAAAGACCCAGTTATTGACACTGAACTAGTTATTGACACTTTTATTTTAGTTATTGGCAATTTTATTTTAATTAAATAAAACAAATCGACTCTACCAAATAAATTAATATAATTGTTGAATTATAAATTTTTAGATAATTGATTATAAAGAACATTTTATTTCTTTAATTAGAATAAAATTGCAAGTGTCAATTCACTAGGCCAGTGTCAATAACTGGGTCTTTTACCTTAATTGTGTCAAAAAAAATAAAATAAAATTCTTGTTTTCAATGTCTTGTGTGAAGAATTTTTTAATATATCCAGAGGAAATATGTACATATATCCGTAGTATAAATAATATATTTGAAGATTAAGAAAGGAAACTCATTGAATTCATAGGGTACACTATACAGAAGATTTCTAGACCCATAATCGATAAATCAACCCCATGGACACCGAGTAACAGCCCCATATAATGCGTTTTTTGACTAAATTGATAGAAATTTGACATTAAAAAATTCAATTCTCGGTGTCCACTCGAGATTGAGGGAGAAAACTCATGAAAGTCATAGAGTAGACAATACAAAAGATTTCCAGACCCATAATCGATCAATCAACCCCATGGACACCGACTAACAGTCCCATAGAAGGCGTTTTTCGACTTATTTGTCAAAAATTTGACACAAAAAAAATTCAATCCTCGGTGTCCAACGGAGATTAAGGGGGAACACCACTGTGACGATCGAAAAAAAGAGGTGATTTTCGGGAATTTTTTTGACAGGGAAAATTAAGGAATTTAGGGATCAGATTTTTTTATTTTATTAAGGATACATTAAAGATTATTACCCTAAAGTTTGATTAAAAAATATTTAATTATTAAAAATTTATTAACAATCTCGTAGAGCATTAGAAAAAATTTCCCCCTCCATGGTCGGTTCAATAACTCAAAAACGGATCATCTGAAAATAAAAACCCAAATTGCTTTTTAATCAGTAAGGATGTAGTTATCGTCGCACGTAGAGAATTTTGAAAATTTTGATTTTTAACAAAATGGCGACTGATCGAAAATTTTCCCACTATTCTTACTGTTTTTTTTTGTTTTAACCCGGCGAAAAAAATCTTTGAAATGAAAATTTTTTAAATTCCGTACGTGCGACGATAACTACATCCTAACTGATTAAAAAGCAATTGAGGTTTTTATTTTCAGATAATCCGTTTTTGAATTACCGAACCGACCGTGAAGGGGGGAAATTTTCTCCAGTGCTCGACGAGATTGTTAATAACTTTGTAATAATTAAATATTTTTTAATAAAAATTTAGGATAATAATCTTGAATGTACTCTTAATAAAATTAAAAAAAAACCCGACTCCTAAATTCCTTTATTTTCTCTGTCAAAAAAATTTCCGAAAATCACCTCTTTTTTTCGATCGTCACAGTGGTGTTCCCCCTTAAGAAAGGAAACTCATGGAAATCATAGAGTACACTATACAGAAGATTTCCAGGCCCATAATTGATAAATCAACCCCATGGACTCCGAGTAACAGCCCCATAAAGCGCGTTTTTTGACTAAATTGACAGAAATTTGATACTAAAAAATTCGATCCTCGGTGTCCACTGGAGATTAAGGAAGAAAACTACTGGCAATCATAGACTAGATCCTACAAAAATTTCTAGACCCATATTTCATCGATCCACGCCATGGACACTGAGTAATAGCCCTATAAGAGGAAAAATTTTACCTATTTGACAGGAAGTTGGTTTAAAAATTCATTTAACGGTGTTCGCTAAAAATTAAGAAAGAAAACTCATAAAAACTATCGAGTAGACTCTATAGAAGATTCTTAGACCTATAATCTATCGATCCAACCCAGGGACACTCAGTAATAGCCTCACAAGAGGCGAAATTTGACTTATTTGACATAAATTCGATGTTTAAAAATTCATTTCTTGGTGCCCACTGAAAATTATGAACTAAAACTCATGAAAATTATTGAGTAGACTCTATAAAGATTTCCAGACCCATAATGGATCGATCCACTCCATGGACACCGAGTAACTGCCCTATGAAAGGAGTGTTTTGACTCATTTGTCAGAAATGGCGATAAAATGGCGGAACAGCAAGGTGGCATGGAAAATGCGTCAAAGTTTTACAAGTGTCATCCGAATACTAAAGTTCCTAAATTAGTGATTTGTTTAATTTGTGAAAACGTCTATCATGAAGGTGATTTTAACAAATATATTAATGGTCACTACATAAGTGATTTACTGGTTGTTTGTCCTAATCATCAGAGTGATAACCTAACCTCAAAGGCTGATTATGATCTCAATACTCTGGATATTAAGACCAGGAAAATTATTACTCAAATAAAATTGTTTCATAAGGAGGAATTGAGAAATGAATTATGTAACAATCTAACTCTTAATGCATCTAGGAATAACTCCGCACTATCTGAATTATCTGAGGCGGATGAACTGGCTACCTTGAGGATGGAAAATGAACTTTTACGTCAATTAAATACTGAAATACAACAAAAAAACAAACTGCTGGAAAAAATGATTGGAAATAATCTGTATAATAACTCTAAACCTTCTTATGCCAGTGCTGTTGTGACTAAAGTTCCTGAAAATGCCCCTGAAAAAGTTCCTTGCATTTATGTTAAAGCGAAAAATAATGATAACCATCAAACCTTAGATAATGTTAAGGCAAAACTTATGAATGACTTAGCTATCCCAATTAACAATGTTAAAAAAAATAATAATGGTTTTGTATCAGTTAAGTACAAAAACAGTAGTGATGTATCTAGAGTAAAATTGGTTCTTAGTGAAAAGTTAGGTAGTGAATACTGTGTTGAGATGGAGCACTTAAAGCTGCCGAAAATTAAAGTGATAAATATTGAAAATGATTTAGAAAAAGCTGATCTGTGTGAGGATATCTTTAACCGAAATTTTCTAGAAATTGATGGTGCTTTTGACATTATTGCTGATTATAGGAATGCTATAGGCAAACGTACTCTTATATTACAAGTTACACCGGAATCTTACCAACACTTAAAAAATAATGATTTCAAGTTATATATTGGTCATCAAAGATGCCATGTTTTTGACCATTTCAACTTTACGCTTTGTTTTAAATGTGGACAAGCTAACCATAATCACAAAAAGTGTAATAACATAGAAAAGTGTCTGAATTGTGCTGGTGAACATTCTACAAAGTCATGTAAAAGTATTGTCAAAAAATGCCTCAACTGCTTGTACTATAATGAAAAATTCAGCAAATGCAGGCCTACTGATCATTGTGCGACGGACATGTGCTGTGAATATTTAACTTATAAATTTAACCATGAAATAAATACCACTGATTATCCTATTAAGCCTGATTTACCTAAATCGGTTGGTAAAATAGGTATGATTATTGATCGTAGTTACCAAAAATAGATATTGATAACGTACCGATGGAAGATCACATTAATCTATTAATTGAAGAAAATTATAGTGAATTAAACAGCTTAAATAGCCATTTGAACTCTGAAGACCTATTACTATTGCTTCTCAACGTTAGAGGGCTAAATACGAATTTTGAAAATTTAGAACTTTTTATCAATAATCTATCAGTTAAACCAGACATTATTATTTGCACTGAAACTTGGTCTCTAGCTTGTGTTACTTTTTTTAATTTAAAAGACTATAATATTTATTATAATTATGGCAACATTAACAAAGCTGATGGTGTTGTTATGTTTGTTAAAAAAGCACTACAGCCACACACAACTATTGAATGCGTTGGTATTCTGAAAATTTTATCATTTTCGATTAAACTTAAAGATAATAAAGTGATCAAAATCTCTGGAGTGTATCGATGTCATGATATGGAGAGAGAGGTTTTCAATAATCTTATATTGGAGTATCTACGTGACAACAGGCATGGTAAAAATCATATTGTTGCTGGAGACTTCAATATAAATTTAATGAGTTCTGATAATACTACTAGTGTCTTCATAAATTCATTTATAGATTCAGGCTACCTCCCGTATTTCAATGGAATAACGAGACCCAATGAATCTGGTGGCTCATGCACAGACAATTTTTTTATTAAAACTAATTATAGCAATATTAAATCATTTACCTACTCTAATGTCTTTACGGATCATTATCCGCTATTTATTTCTATAGGCTCTAAAGTAATATCACATAATATGGATAGATATACAATTAATTATGATCGACTAACTAGTTTGAGCAATCAGATGGATTGGACGTGTCTGTATGAAATACTGGATCCTGATGAATTTATCTCTGACTTTATATCTAAAATTCAAAAATTAATTAGTGACTCTACCTGTAAAATTATTAAGAATAAATCTAATAAGAAACCACGTAGCGATTGGATCACTAAGGGTCTTATTGTGTCGTGTAAAACTAAAGAAATGCTTTATAATATTTGGAACTTAGATAGAAATAATATTACGCTAAAAAATGAGTATAATCTATACTGTAAAGTTCTCAATAAACTTATCAAATTAGCTAAACAAAACTTTGAAAATACTAAAATTAATAGATATGGTAGAGATAGTAAAAAACTATGGCAATATGTAAATAGTAAAATAGGCAAAAAAACCAAAGATTCTAGTCACTTAGAATATATCATTTATGATGAGGAAATAATATCGGATAATAAAGCAATAGCGGACAACTTTGCAACTTACTTTTGCAATGTTGGTGAAAATCTAGCTAAAAAGATTGCATCAACTCCTACTGATATTGAAATAAGCATTGATAATAATAGTAATAGTATTTTTCTTGTCCCAACTAGTCACATAGAAATAGAAAATATTATACTTGACATGAAGGACAAGGAAGGCGGAGTTGATGGTATCAATACCCGTGTTCTTAAGTGTCTAGTTTATGATATTAGTTCGCCACTTGAATATATTCTGAATAAGTGTATAAATAATGCAACGTGGCCAACTGCTCTAAAAAAAGCCGAAATAATACCAGTATTTAAATCTGGAAATAAAAACATTACATCTAATTATAGGCCAATATCGCTAATCTCTAACCTGGCTAAAATTTTCGAGAAAATTATCTATAATAGATTATATCAATTCTGCGTTTCAAATAAATTAATCTCAAAAAATCAATTTGGATTCATGAAAGATAGAGGGACTAATGATGCTCTTGTTTTCACTTCTAACTTTATCTACAATAACATTGATAATAATTACCCCACAGTATTAGTATTTTTGGATTTAGCTAAGGCTTTTGATACTGTCAACCATAAGATACTATTGGATAAACTTTGGAGATATGGAATTAGAGGTATTCCTCACCAACTTTTAGAGAATTATTTAACAAATAGGTCACAGTGTGTTAAAATAAATAATACTACTAGCAAATCTAATCAGGTTAAGGTTGGTGTCCCCCAAGGAACTATACTTGGACCTTTACTGTTTATCTTATATATCAATGATATTTTTAAAGTTCTACCAGTGAATGCTTTAGTTTCATACGCTGATGATACAGCAATATTATGTAATGACAAATCTTGGGACGAAGTCCTTAATACATTAACTTATTGGCTAAAGAGAATTGAAATGTGGCTGAGGGTTAATCAACTATCTTTAAATATAGATAAATCAACCTTCATAACTTTTGGTAGTTATGAAGACAGTATACCATGTAAATTTCAACTCAGTATCGATAATAGAGAACTAAAGAGGGTTGAATCTTGTAAATACCTTGGGTTACATTTCGATTCTCACATGAAATGGAATATGCATGCTGCAGTCTTGGCTAACAAGTTGAAATATTTTTCTTTCTTATTTTTCAAATTATCTAGAATTCTCAAGCAAATTGCTCTTAGATCTATCTATCATGGCCTTTTTGAAAGTGTAATAAACTATGGCATTATTGCCTGGCGTGGAGCTTACGATAATTCGATTAAAAATATTTCTGCAATGTAGAATAAATTACTTAATAAATTTGCGTATGCTCATAATAGTACTACTCCATTAAATATTAAACAAGCCTTTATACTAAATTCTATGACATATTATTACACTGAATGTAAACAACTCTTTAATGATAGAGTTATACACACTAGAACTAGACAATTAACGTTACCTAAAATTAAAAAAAATATAAGTTACAAAAATGCATACTATATAGCGATTAAATACTACAATCTCTTACCAAACAATCTGAAAATGTTAAATCAACAGCCTAAAACTATTAAAAAAAAACTCAGGCGCTGGATATCTGTAAATATATCTTAGACGTTTCCAACTGTAATAGCTCAGTTAATATTTATGAACTTATTCATCATGATAACGTAAACTCTTGTTATATGCAATTTCTATGTATATGTTTATTATTGTAAAATGATTATATGCGATTTTTTGTATTCCAATCTATGTACAGGTGTTACCCTCACCTCTATAGAATGTATTTGGAATTAAAATAAAAATAAATAAAAAAATAAAAAAAAATTGGCCTTTAAAAAATTCGTATTTTGGTGTCTACTCGATTTTAAGAAAAAACGAGTATATTCCACCGAAGATTTTATATTAAGACCTATGATTGAACGATACAATTCATAGCCATGACGATGCAACCTGATAAAATGCTATATTCAGCTTATCTGATAGAATTTTGACTTCTAAAAATTCATTGGTAGTTATTCTTAAAAAATTAAAGAAAAAAACTTGTGAAAATTTTAGTGTTCACCACACCGCAAAATTAATAAAATGGACATTTGCATGCGAACGCGGTCTTTTGTTAAAATCAAAATTGTAGACTTTTTCATTTCTTGGAGTTCATGGTCGAAGTCTTAAAAAAAAACTTCAGACTCAAAGATGAAAATTGAAAATTAAAAATTTCATAGAAACTTATAAAAAAAAATTAATAAAACGGTTGACCCTGAAGGCCATCCCTGCAACTTCCCGCCAATTCTATACCTAAACGCTTAAAATTTAACTTATGACGTTTTTGAGCTTGTCGAGCTCATAAATACAATTTTTGTGTTATTTTGAGCTATCCAAGCTCAAAAAAATAGCTTATATATGCTTTGGAGCTCTTCGAGCTCAAAAGTTGGATAAAAGTTTGATAAAACACTATTTTTTGAATTTTCAAATAGCAATAACTTTTGAATGAATTAACCGATTTTCACGCGGTTGGCGGCATTCGAAGCAGTGTTTTCAGCCTCATGAAGAATATTTAAGTTTGAATTGATAAAACTAGAAAATTCGGAGTAATTGTGTGTGTGTGTGTGTGTTTTTTTTTTTTAACTTAGGGGGGGGGGGAATCCCTTTTACGGATTCCAGGCATAGCTGTTCAGCCTGGATATGTGGCGACTCGACGCAGCGTCATACTAAAACTCGACGCTAACGCCCCTACCCACTAAACCCTAAACCCCTTTTCTTCTTTCCTCTAATCCCTCATGGAAACCGCCGTCAAGCATTACTTCGTGAGGGGAGGATCTAGCTACTGCTATTCCTTCTGGTGGCTAAGGTGTTATTTTTCCTTCCTTCTAGTTTCTGTCATTTGCCCTTTTTCTTTCAATGGAACGCAGCTCTGTAAGCACTTCGGTGGTAAACGTGCTTGTGGCGTTCCAGGCAGCTTCGAATGACAGCATTTCTTCTACTATTGACTCTGGTATGATTTTCTTGTTCAGGATCTTCTCTAACTCATCACGCTGTGGGTTAAAACGAGGGCACTCAAAGAAAACGTGCTCCGCATTTTCAGCAACTCTTGGGCAAGACGGACACTCTGAGAAATTATCGTGCTTGAAGCGATGAAGGTACTCCCGGAAACAGCCGTGTCCTGACAACATCTAGGTCAGATAGTAGTTGGCCTCGCCGTGATTCCGGTTAAGCCAAACGTCAATCCTTGGTATAAGTCGATGAGTCCATCTTCCCTTCTCCGCAGCATCCCATAGTTGTTGCCATCTTGCTATACTATGTTGTCGCTCTTCAGTTCTCAGTTCTTCAGCGCTCAATGTAGATGACCTCTTTCGGTGGTATAGGTTCCGTCTTTCCTCAGCTAGGACTCTAAGAGGCAGAGTTCCAGAAATGACGCACACTGCCTCCTCGGATATTGTGCGGAAGGCGCTTGCAACTCTCAGTGCACTTAATCGGTAGACCGGTCCGGCTTTCCTCCATGATTTTTGGGTCTCCAGCGCGTCTGCCCAAACGGATATTCCATATGTGAGCACTGATGTGACTACTGACGACAGCAATAGTCTCCTGCTCTGCTTCGGGCCTCCAACATTCGGCATCAGTCTTGATAGACTAGTTACCACTGCTGATGCTTTAGCACTTACGTGTTCGACCTGTTGCTTAAAGTTCAGTCGGGCATCCAGCATCACCCCCAGATATCGGATAAATGGTTGCGATGCAATCTCCTGCTCACCGACATTCAGCTTGATGTTTTCTACGATCTTTCTGCTGGTGATGAGCACAGCTTCAGTTTTAAGCTTGGCTAACTCCAACTTCATCATCTCCATCCATAGGTTAATCCGGCTAAATGTGATATCGAAAGACAGATTGATCTCTTCTAAGTGTTTCGCGACAATCACTACCGCTACATCATCGGCATATGCAACAAGTTTCACCTCTGATGGTAATGCAACTCTCAGGAGACCATCATACATGATGTTCCACAGCAAAGGACCCAAAACCGAGCCCCGTGGCACCCAAAACCGAGCCCTGTGGCATGTGTGTGTGTGTGTGTGTGTGTGTGTGTGTGTGTGTGTGTGTGTGTGTGTGTGTGTGTAACTTTTGAACGGTTGAACCGATTTCATCGCGGTTGGTGCCATTCGAAAGGGCTTGGCCAAACTTAGATTTTTTGTCAATTTGAGCCGATTCGTACCGATAGAATTTGAGGAATTTTGAGAAATTTTGAAAAAAAATAAGAAAAAAATTTTTTTTATAAGTGGTTTTTTTGGAATAACTTTTAAACGGCTCTACCACTCAGGTATTAACGGAATTAGCGGGAAGTTGCAGGGATGGTCTTTAGGGTCAACCGTATTCCTAATTTTTTTTATCATGGTTTGTGTTAGTCATTTATTGACAAAAATTTGATTTATTTATAAATTCTATATGGGCTTATTGACCAAAGATTGATTAAAAAACAAGTAAAATGTCACGGATAATTTTTTTAAAAATTACCTAATAAGTTTAAACATACGCTAGATAAACTTAAATTAGTAAAATCATAATATTTGCAGAACTTATAGAAAAATTTATTATCGAGGAAATCGCTAAATATGTGACTTCTTCCATATCCATGGGATGGATCGATTAATTATAGTGAT
Organism: Cotesia glomerata; assembly: GCF_020080835.1. Taxonomy (NCBI): domain Eukaryota; kingdom Metazoa; phylum Arthropoda; class Insecta; order Hymenoptera; family Braconidae; genus Cotesia; species Cotesia glomerata. The sequence goes on along the minus strand of NC_058159.1, from coordinate 14,385,507 downwards.
GTTCCTCGGGGTCCATGGGGTAGATCAATCGATTATATGTTTTGAAATCTTCTATAAAGTCTACCCAATGAATACCATGAATTGTCTTTCTTAGGTTCCTACGACACCGAGAACCAAATTTTTAAAAATCAAATTTCTTTCGAATAAGTCAAAAATCGCTACATATGGGGCTGTTACTCAGTGTCCATGGGGTGAATCGATCAACTACACGTAAAAAGAACTTTTTTGAAGTGTTGCTGCTACAGGCTGAGCCTGTGGATACTACATTCTACTTTCCTGTAGCTGCAACAAGGTTGGGCCTGTAGCAGCTACAAGCGTAAGCCTGTTGCAGCCACAGGTGTATGCCTGCAGCAGCTACAAGCGTGGTCTTGTGGTAGCTACAGGCCTAGTTTTGTCGCAATTACAAGTCTAACCTTCTTGCAGCTAATCCTAGCCCTAACACAGATACAGAGATAAAACTGTCACGATTACATGCTTAATAGTTATTTAATAATATTTATATAAAAATATTTGGCCTGCAGTATTTTTAGCTTGGGTCAGCTGATTTAAAGACGGTTTTAGAGTTGTAAGTACTTTTCTGAGTTGAAAAAATGTGAGTCTTAAAAATCGACTTAATTAAAAATTTTAAAATATACTGAACAATTGGTTTTTTGAATTTCATTTTTAAGGTTTTTCATAGTAAGACATTGATAATTTTTAATATATTTACGTTAAATAATTTCATTTCGTTAAATAATTTCATTCTTATTTATTATTTCTTGAAAATTTTTTAACCCTAGACTGGTTAACATGCGCGACTTAACGACTTTGGTCAAGTGATGAGGGATTTGATGCAATGCTTTTGGAGCGTTCAGTGTTGTCAGTTCATACACGTTTGACAGGCAGAGACTAAAGGTGTTTTCGGCAACGCCGCGGACAAAAAACTACTTGCGACTCTGGTCAAGCGATGAGGAAAGCCCCACGAATTTTTTTAAGAAATTCGGTACAAATATAAGTAATGCTGTGAAGCGGGAAAGAATAGGAGTTACAGTAATTATTACGTGAAGCGTTCCACATTCACGTAACAGGATATTGGTAGGAAAGGATTGAGAAAGGAATGTGGAGAGGATCATCTTAATGTGAGTTTATAGAATAAGCGAGAAAAAATTATTAGATAGCTCGGACTGGGATTCGAACCCAGAACCTTCGGAAGACATGTCGGCTACTCTACCATTTGAGCTATCCGGTCTATACTAAATTAACTTTCGCTTATTCTATATACATTAAGCCACACCGTCCATCTTACGGCAAGGATTTTAAGAAATTTTTATTCAGCAATTTAACGTTTTCGAAAATGTTTGAAAAAGTTATTAATATATTCTAAAATGTTCAAGGAACAAAGTCAAATTTTTTTAAATAATTTTAGTAAATATTGAAGATGTAGGGGAAGGGGAGGGGGGGGGGGGGTAATAGGCCCCTAGGGGCAAAATAGGCCCCCTAAAATTTTCAATATCCAAAAATATTTGGGGGCAAAATGGGCCTCCAACATTTTTAACTCTATTAATTTCAACATTATTAACTAGGTCGCGAGTTGAATAACAGCACTATTTACTATATTTTTTGTTAAAAACTATTTATTTTACAGAAACTTCCCTAACTATTTTTGCGGTATGTGTGTGTGTGTGTGTGTGTGTGTGTGTGTATGTGTGTGTGTGTGTGTGTGTGTGTGTGTGTGTGTGTGTGTGTGTGTGTGTGTGTGTTTGTGTGTGTATGAACGTAAACCTTTCATAACTTTTAAACGGCTCGACCGATTTAAACGGGATTGACAGCAATCGAAAGAGTTTCGTTGCCCCTAGATATTTTATAATATTTAAGGTAATTCGGGCCTATAGATTTTGAGTAATCTCGAAAATAAAATTTTCAGAAAATGTTTTTTTTTTTAAATAAATTTTAATCTGCTGAATCAATCGTTTTCAAAAACTAATCAGCTCTTAAGTTAAGCTTAAAAAACTGCGTTGATCGCCATCAACGCGATCAAAATCGGTCGATTCGTATGTGAGGTATCGTGAACAAAATATTTGGGAAAAATTGTTTTTTTTTTTTCTTACGGAACTCCGACATTTATTCCTGGATCGTTTTTGATTCAACGATTTTTAAAGCTTAAAAAAATCACTTCAATCGCCGCCAATAACGTCAAAATCGGTTGAATGGTTCGAGAGATATTTAATTTTAAGAAATTAAAAAAAAAGTATTTTTTTAACATATCTTTGAAATTTCACGTCCGATTGTTTGGTTAGTGATAAATAATCTTTTTGATCTAGAAAAATTGCATAGAATGCCATTAATTTTTTTTAAATCGGTTAATTTATTTGTGAGATTTTTATTGGCTTCACCAATCGATTCTAAAAACTGATCGATTTTTAAGCTTGGAAACCCGCGTTGATCGCCGTTAACGCGATTGAAATTGATTGGTTTATTAGTTTGACAGATACCGTTGTCGAAATAATTAAAAAAAATGCGTTTTTTTTTAAATTACTCCGACATTTTTTACCTGATTTATTATTGCTTTTGGCGTGAAATGTGGAGCGCTTAGGTATGGAGTTAGCGGGAAATTGCAGGGATGGCTTTTAGGGTCTAGTGTTATCCTATTTTTTTTTTATACTGAATACATAATAAGAAAATTCAAAATATAAAACAAGTAAGAAACATATTGAGTTTTTTGGGAGGCTCGTTTTACCCCACTTTTCTCAATTTTTCAATTTCGATATACGCAAAAAAATTAATACCATAAACTCAGTAAAAGGCCAAAAAAAGTAAAACGAGCTGAAAAACTCATATTATAAAAATTTTCTGAAGTGGCCCATTTTGCCCCACATTTTCAATTTTTTTTTTTTTTTAGTGAACAGAGCAAATTGAGGTCAAATACTTGGCAAGGGACTAAAAAAAAGTAAAACCAGAGAAAAACACTAAGGACATCAACATTTTTTTCTTAAGGGGCCCATTTTGCCCCCCTCCCTTCCCCTATAATAAAAAAATATATTTGAGCGCGGCGTCACGCTCATACGTTGACCAGTAGACAGATTCAAAAAAATCGACTATTTTTTTTTTTCTTAAATGTATCGAAAATATTGTTGGAAATGATGAAAAAAAATCCTGTCAAAGTTACAGCTCTTAATATTAATATTAAGATGTCCCGCATGGTAAATTTCAATTTCCCTTATGATTAACATGGGAAAGCTTGTTTTTTTGAGTTTAGAACTTTATAACTCTTTAATCGTTCATCAAAAAAGCTGGGCTAAATCATTTTCTTATGTAAAATTGAACGCTCTACAAAAAAGCCATCTTAGAATTTTTTGATAAACCAACGCGTTTTGAAGTTATTCAACTTTAAAATATAATTTATAATATTTTTTAATTTTTTGACAAAACTGTCAAGTTTATCAAAAAATTTTGTCAAATTTTACAAATTTTTTGTATTTTATATTTCTTTTGGTTTAACAGATCCTTTTATTTAACTGTCAAATTTCTAATACTATCGTATCTTAATTTTTCAATAAATTCAAATTATTTTTATTTTCAATTAAAAATTATTTTTATTTTTTTTTTCCTTAACCTTGTGACATTAGAGTAATTTTATTACAATTCGGAAATTTTTTCCTATATTCACTGATAACAAGTAATAAGTATTGCAATTGTTCTTCATTTTTTGTAAAACACTTATTGTAATGTTCGATCAACGCTACCCCACGTTCCGCTACATCGTTAACCACAGTCAATTTATCAAAAAACTTTACACATTAATTATAACTTTCATCAAGAGGCCAAAAATTCACATCTCTTTCCATAAAATCATACGGTAAATTAAACGCTGTAAAAATGAACATAGAATCTTTTGATACAAAATCACTCATATCTTTCTGCAAAAATCCTTCAATGTCTTCTTGTCTCATTTCCAATTTTTTAAAGCTTTCTCTAATTCAACACCTGCACCGTGATAAATTCCTAAAAAATAAAATTCAAGTGAGATATTGGAATAATGCAAATTGTATTTTAAACTTGTTGTTGCTCACAAAAACTTAAGAAATAAAAAAAATTTTCAGTTTTATGTTAATGATCTTAAAGTATTTTAAGCGAAATTGTGTAAATTTTACAAATTTATTTCAACGTCATGAGAAAAATTTTGTAATGTTACCTGTGTTAGTAACTGCAGTATCAAAGCACACTGCTTTAACATGTCGACTAACACCCCACTGATCTAAAATCGAATGTACAGCTGTTGCTTGTTCTATTCCAGTCCCAGAATTTATTTTTGGAACTCCTAATAATTGTTCTTCACCAGATGATGATAAAACAATAGGCAATTTCAATTTTTCCTTTAGTTCTTTAGCTATACCTTCTCTTAGAGATATACGTACCCGTCGAATAGTACTGTAGCTTAAATTAACATCATTGAGATCATATCCAACAATCTTTAAAGTTGCAGCTATGATATAAGTAGCATTTCTACTGCGCACATTTCCGCGATCTAATGCAGTAACAAGTTCAGGTGTCATTATAGACATTTTTGAAGTCACTTTTGGCAGAGATAATTGATCTTCGAAATTTGAAACATGACTTATCGTTGATTGTGATGTTGTTAGTGTATCTTGGCTTGAAGTAGTGTTACGATCTTGGCTTGGAGTGATGGTACTATTGTCAACCAGTTCATCCGAATCTGTAAATTATTAAAACATCGTACTTTTAAAAATGTTCATAGCTCGATATATTCTTGAAAGCTCATGAAGTAAAAAAACGTAAAAATCGCAAAGCTTTTTTCCCGTGATTTTTTTATACTGCTTTTTGACAGCAGCATCCAAAACCTTTTAATTAAACTTTACTGAAAATCAAACTTTTCGCAAAAGTTAATGAAGTAAAAATAATATAAAGATTTTGTGTGCTTGCTTGTCTACTTAATGAGAAAAGTAAAAAATCTCCATATTTTACAATTCTTTTTCTATCATTTTAAAGTCAATAAATTAATCAATCAGCAACTAACATGAAATATTTGTGAAAAACTTGAATACATACTTTCTTCATCTACCTCCATCAGTTCTTCATATGTTGGAGATTTTTGTGGAAAATTATCAACAAATCCACGCCAATCTGATGATCTCTGGGCTAGCAAAAATTAATTTCCCTCTTTACTTAAGGTTTTGGCTGCTTTCGTGTGAGCAATATCAAATAACTCCTTCAACTTATTCTTAAAAACAGTTTCATTTTTGATTTGCGTGAATGATTGTCTCCGTTTATAACTACGCTGCAAACTTTGCCACTTTTTGAACATTCTCAATAACTTATTGATGGCATTTAAAGTCTCACAAGTAGAAATTTGAGCCTTTTTCCATTGTTCTTGAACCTCGGTCACAGTAAATAAAGCACTTTGTTTAATACCACACTTTTGTACTTTATGATTATAGAAAAATAAAGCTAAAACGTCCTTAAAAGTTGGAAGTTTACGTCCAACAATACCAATTATTGGAAAACCAATTAAATAAATTTCTTTATCCATTTTTTATAATCGATTTTGTCCATTTAAAAAAGGACTCAGTTACGAAATAATTCAAAGAAGAATAAATATCGTTCATCAAATAATTGGACAAATAACCCATAAAAAAGGAATTCTAGGATATGAATAAATTAATTGCAAAAATATGAATATAAAATACAAGCCAAACATATTCACGAAAAACAATGATAAACTATAGCAACAATCAAAGTTCGAATTTGGACGTTAGAATACCGCATCACTCATAATTATCAATTGAACAATTGGTTATTATTACCCAAATCAAAAAAGTTCAGTTAAAGCGTCAAGTCGCGGAATAATGAGCGTTGTAGTGCGAGGTGGTCAGATACTAAGGGAAGGGGCTTCCTTGAAGCTTTTTTGATGGTATGAATAGTAGTGTGGTTAATTAAGAACAAATAGTACAACCGATGTCTTCTCTGTTTCGCGCTTCGATGATTTTAACTGTGAAACTAGCTTCGATAAATAAAAAAATTAAATCAGTACATTTTTATTAAAGTAATAAAATTAATTGCATGAATTTGAAATATATAATATTATGAGCTTATAAAATCAATTAAATAACAGATGAAAATAATTTTTAATTGAAAATAAAATTAATTTGAATTTATTGAAAAATTAAGATACGACAGTATTAGCAATTTGACAGTTAAATAAAAGGATCTGTTAAACCAAAAAAAAATATAGAATACAAAAAATTTGTAAAATTTGACAAAATTTTTTGATAAACTTGATTATTATAAATTATTATTATAAATCTTACATTACTTCGTAGTAAAACAACGTAATTGTCAATGTTTTAAACTAAAATTAGTTTAACATTGCATTTGATTTATTTATAATTATTCGTGATTGTGTTTATAAAATCTCATTGTTAAGCTTAAGATGGAGAAGCAAATTTATTTAATTGGTTATCAAATCAATCGTTATCAATTGGTTATCACAAAATTTTTAGGAAGCAAACTGCCGAGCTTAAGGGCTTAGAGGTCAGAGGCACGAAAAAATGAGAATTTTCAGTATTTTTTTTTTGCTATTAAATCATGTTATTTTACAAAAGTAGTAATATGGCATTATTATACAATGTTTTGACTTGAAGTCACGAAAATTTAAAAAAAAAAAAAAATTTTATTTCCAAAGTTATAGCTGTCTGTGTTGACCCAGTTCCAAAAAAAGGTCCTTGCGGTGATAATCATAAGTCCTTGGAGATTCATCTAAAATCAATCAGATGAAAAAAATTAGTTTTATAAATAGATAATCCTGGGCCTGATCGAAGGATTTTTTTTTTCAAAAATTAACAAAATGGCGGCCTCAGGAAATTTTTGTCTAGATTTTCGGGAAAAAATCAACAGTTAATTGGTCTTAAAAAATCGAAATTTTTGAAAAAAAAAAATCCTTCGATCAGGCCCGAGTTTATTATATATTCTAAAAGCTGTATAAATTTTATTAAAATCAACTGAGCGGTTTTCGAGTTACATTTGTCACCAGTTCAAAAAACATAGTTTTGAGAAAAACGCGTTTAAAGTTTCACACTAGATTTACATACAGAAATACGAATTATTAATTTACTTACATCGAGTCATCTATTCCTGGGCCATATAATAGTTCTTCAGCCATTGTGGAAGTTTCCAAAACATCAATTTGCTGTTGCCTACGAAGCATTCTGCCTTCCCGAGTGTTGTCGTTTGCGCGCTGATCTGCCACTTTCACACGTGCAGCATCCAATTTTTCAGCATACCGATGGGAATTAGACCCACAATCAAGTCCTACGGTATCCATAATCATTAATAATGAATTTGTACCTTCATTAAATATACAAGTAGCTATGTATGCAGAAATTTGTACGATAGTAGAACTAGTATTCACGGTTTTTGGGCATATTTTCCACACTAGTTGGTTGAAGCTCTCATTATTATTCTGATTGAATCCACCTACACATCTTGAAAGTAAATTATCATTACTGAGATCGTCGTAAATCGGTTTAATAGCTTTTAAAACATTAGGAGGTAAGGGAGAATAATCTTGAGTATAAGTATCAAGCTCTTCACTTGCTTCAGCGCGCTGGTAAGAGCACCAAGAATCTTCGCCTTTGGGACACATATCATGATTCGGATTTTCATCAGTCGAATCGTAGTGGTAAAAAGTTGTCATAATAGCAGATTTCATATCTTCAATAGAATCGCAATGACGACTATTGATAAACCATAGTACACAGTTAATTTGTCTATTACTTTTCCTGTAAGCCTACCTCTACCAACAAGACCTTTTTGTTTAGTTTTCAGAGTACGCAGTCGAGTCCCCATCCGCTTCTGAACATGGCCTATACATTCCTTTTTATTTATGGTTGTATTTTTGTAAGGATCTGCTTTTATAATTCCAGAATAGGATGACAATAGAACCCTAAAAGGGGGTTTCTTGAAGCTGCCGCTAGCTATCTGCTCCCGAGCGCTTTGAAGTACCCGAGCTCTCTTTGCTATTTGTCGAATAACTTAAAAACTAATTATCGGATCGACTTGAAATTTTCAGAGAATATTTTTAATATATTACACATAACGAAAATGCAAAAAAAAATAATTGATTTTTTTAAAATTCTGACTACCCCTAACCCCTTAAATAATTAACATTTTTTTTTTTTATTTTTATAAAATTAATTAAAAATCCTGACTAACTTAAATGTCTCACACTTATTTTATGTGCGTAACTTATACTGTGTCTGATATTTTAAAATTTTTGGTTTTCTTTCAATCTCCGAGGATTCAAAAGTTAAACTTGTCATATTTTGCAGACGAAATTCAATGTGATAAGAATAATACTGGATTATTATTAAGTCAAAAAACAGATTCAAGTTTAAGTCGATCTTCAAACGCAGCATCTCATTTCGAAGATGATATGGAGTTTTCACGGCAGCGAAAAAAACTTGAAATAATCACGCCTAAGCTTGTCAGTGCATTGGATCGTGCAAATGTAAGTAGCGAAAATGCTACTTACATTGTAGCTGCTACTTTAATCAGCGCGGGACTAGATATAAGTCAATATAATTTGAGTCACTCAACCATCCATCGTCAGCGTGAATTAGCCAGAAAAAGTACAATGGCAAATTTACAACAAAATTTAAAAGTTGATAATTGCGTTTTACACTGAGATGGGAAGATAATGCCTGATATTGAAAAGCGCCAAGTCGTGGACAGATTACCAATCGTATTGTCAGCTTCGGGACAAGAAATACTACTTGGTGCTTCCAAAATTGACTCTGGAACTGGGGAAAATCAAGCCTTAGCAATTATTTCAGTCCTGACTGAATGGTCTATCGCTGACAGTATTACAGCATTATGTTTTGATACTGCGGCTGTAAATACAGGTTTTTATCAAATTATAATATATCTCTATTCACGAAAAATCAAAGTCAAACAAATTCTATGCCATAAATTTAGATATATCTGAAACTTTTTTTCCTCTACTTTATTTGCTTAACCCGTCGAGAACACACATCGAAAAAATTACGTTGAGGACACACGGGGTTCAGTAGACACCACTCAGCAAATCAGTTCTAATTGATATCCTATGTGATGTATTGACTTATAATTAGCACCAAACTTTAATATAACATTCCCTCTAAATATCTACTAGCTATTTTTAATTTCTAATAATTTAAAAATACTAAAAAATCGTTTAGAAAAAAAAACTAAACTTTTTTTATAAAAAAAGTGTTCCGTCGTACGATTAGTTTTATTAGAAAATTTTAAATTAATTAAATAATTTCATATTTTTTTTATTTGTATATTCGAAAATGATTATTTAAATCGGTAAATAATATAAATACTATATTTTATTTTAAATTCAAACCCGTATTTTTAAGTATTTCATGTTATCTAAAAAAAAAAGATTTATTCATTTGTTTAATTTTATTTATGGCTGTAAATTTCCCAGCCTAGGTATTGCAATAGCAGTCTAAACAATTTTTTTTTGCTCCTTTATATTTTAGTTATTTTCTAGATTTAGAATAGAAAATGAATTTTTAATGGTAATTTTTGGAATATTTTCTTAAATAGTTTTTAATCTGCTTATGGTCATAAATTTGATACCTGGGTTATATTACTTTGGGTTTTTACTTTTGGTAAATTTTGTATTTTTAATCTTTTTATTGCTAACTAAGTTTAGACATATTTTTGTAAACGTATCGCCCATCCAGGTAAAAATCTTAGCATCCGTATTCCCTTTCCTGCTTATTTTTCCAAACTGCATAGCTGGCAATTATCCCGCCTCCAAATTATTTCCTGGTCAACTATTCGTTGCCAAATATTCCTACTCCTAATTTATTCTACTTGTAATTGTAACGCCTAGTTTTTACTCTCCTTGTAATAATTTTTGTATTTTCTCTAAGTTAGTTATTCTTACATACTTTGTAGCGCACAGTCGCATTTCTTTACTTTAAATAAATTAAAGTTAAACTCAACCTCATGGTTTTTACTTAGTGCAACATCTATTATTAGTCTTGCATTTATTAATTGTGAACTAAACGTTTTATTCACAATTTATTTGAGTAACTCATTTACTTGGTATAAAATATAAGCTTTAATTTTATACGTAAATTTTTATATACTTGCGGTAAACCAATCGCGAGTCAAAACATTGGTCCCTCGAGCCGGATTGTTTAAAATTACTTAACTTCCAGTGTTCAATTTATTATTTTATTCGAGTCAGTGCGTACTCGGTTTACAAAATTAAGTGAAAAAAAATACATTTTCGTCGTCAATCAGTGCCCGTAGCCACCATAAGTTACTATCCTGCACAGTCGAAAGACACATCATCTTTCTGATTCAACACCCAGGACCTGCTTGAAGCTTCTTCATCTGTTCCTGTTCAATAACCGAAACCCTTTGGAAAACTGCATCGTCTGTTCCTCTACAACGCCCAGTATCCAGCATAATTCAATACTGTAATTATCATCCAGTTGGTAAAGTACATCAATTGGCTACCTATAATTCTATCCTACCTTTTTTGCAAATTGTTTCGCTTATATCTCGTGATATTTTTTCTTTTGCATTGATTCTTATTAACTAGTTCTGATTACTATTATAATATGACTGACGAAAAAATAAAGGCCTTAACAACTAAGCGCGCCGGTACCAAACGATCTTTAGCATCGTATTTAAATTTTTTAAATAAATTTAATCCAGAAACAGACATTCCTGCTCTTGAAAAAAGATTTCGTGCAATAGAGGAAACTCGTGATAAATTCATATCGTATCAAGAAGAGCTAGAAGAATTGCTCGAAGAATCGGACGCCCTTTTTGCACATCGCGAAGAATTTGAAAACTCTTATTTTACTGCCTTTGGCATAGCCACTAAACTTTTAGAGCAATATGTTAAAAAGAACATTACACATCCTATTACAACGGAACAAACAAATAATAGTACTACAGATTTATTAAATTCGACGAGTCAAAGTCTAGTAGATTCTCCGATGTTAAACGCGGAAGTAAATAATTTACAACAGCAAGAGCAACAAAACTCCAACAATAATAATGCACCGTCTCATTTTGGAAGTGTTCAAAATTTAGATGCTGTCAATCAGCAACTTCTATTATCTCAATTATCTCAAAATGCATTTGATAACTTTCATTCATCATCTTTGCCGACAATTCAATTGCCAACATTCAGTGGAGCTTATGATACTTGGTTAGGCTTCCACGATTTATTCAATTCTCTCGTTCATAAGGATCTAAAAATTCCTCCTGTAAAAAAATTATTTTATTTGAAAGGATGCTTAAAAGGTGAAGCAGCCGATATAATTTCAACTATCGAATCCTCAGACGAAAATTACATCGTAGCTTGGGATCTTTTAAAAGAAAGATATGACGACCGGAAATATATACGTGATTGTCATATTAAAGCTCTAGTAGATATGCCATCCATATCGAAAGAGTATTCATTTCGCGCATTTTTAGATCGCGTCCAAAAACACTTACGCGCTCTTCAAGTGTTAGGAGAACCCATAGGTTCATGGGACTCCATATTAATCGTAATATTACGGGAAAAACTTAACTCCTCCGCTCGCGAGCGATGGGAAGATTGCAGTAGCGGTATAGCTCGTCCTACCGTTAATAATTTAATAGACTTTCTAAAAAGACGTGCTCAGGTAGAAGGAGTTCGACTTCAAAATCCGAAACCCGTATTCGAAAGGCTTAATAAAAATAATAATAATAACAATCGATCTAATACTCGCTCGCAACAAACATTTGCAACCACCACTCACGAGCAATCTTGTGTATTCTGTGGTGGAAATACTCATTTAGTTTATAGTTGTACCACATTTGCAGCTTTAGATCCTCACGCTCGTTATGAGGCTTCTAGAAATGGTGGATGGTGCACTAACTGTCTAAAAAAAGGACATAGAGCATCCAAATGTACCTCTCAGCCATGCAGAAATTGTAAGCTGAAACATCACACTCTTTTACATTTTGAAAAAGCAAATAATTCTTCCAACCAATCGGTAAATCCTCAAGTTTCTTCTCATTTTGTTGCAAATAGTACTATCTTGCAAGCTCAAACAAGCTCACATGTTTTACTTGCTACTGCTCTAGTTGACATGGTGAATCATCAAGGCAAGAGCAAAACTATTCGCGTATTTTTAGATGCAGGTTCTCAGGCACATTTTATAACTGAAAATGTTGCAAATTTTTTGAATTTAATTAAGAAACCAGCTAATATTTATGTAACTGGGATAGATAATACTTCAACTAGCGTTAAACATTCTGCTCGAGCTACCTTGCAATCTCGATGCAATAATTACAGGGAATCTGCTGATTTTTTAATTGTACCTCAAATTAGTCAGGCAATGCCTTCGATCACGATTGATCAATCAAGCCTCGACATACCTAAAAATATTAAATTAGCCGATCCCGACTTCTTCAAATCTTCGAAGGTAGATGCCTTAATTGGTGTTAAATTGTTTTACAAATTGCTCGTTGTAGGACAAATACCATTGAAAAATCACTCAAATGCAATTCTTCAAAAAACTCAGTTAGGTTGGGTCGTTGCTGGTGAAATTGATGCGCATTCTCAACCTTCGCTTGTATCTTGTCATATCTCGATCCATTCGGATCCTCCAGATGTAAGCTTAACCCGTTTTTGGGAAATTGAAGAACTTTCATCGAATACAATTTTGTCTCCTGAAGAAAAGGCCTGTGAGGAGCATTATGCTCTTAATACAACGAGAAATACTGATGGAAGGTATGAAGTACGTTTACCCTTTAATAATAAAAAGGCTGGCTTAGGTGAATCTTACGCCGTTGCGTTAAAACGTTTTTATGCATTGGAGCGTAAATTCCAGCAGAAACCCGAAATACAGCGTGAGTACATTGCATTTTTAGATGAGTACTTGGCATTAGGTCATATGTCACTTGCAAAGGATCAAAATACTACAGGTAAAGGGTTCTTTCTTCCGCATCATGCTGTGGTCAAGGAAGACAGCATAACGACAAAAACTCGCGTCGTTTTTGATGGTTCAGCTAAAACTTCAACTGGAATCTCCTTAAATGATACTCTTATGGTAGGTCCTAAACTTCAGGACGATTTACTTTGTATTCTTTTACGTTTTCGATCTCAAATCTATGTTCTCACTGCTGATGCTGAAAAAATGTATCGACAGGTACGTGTCAATCCTGAAGACACTCCATATCAAAAAATTCTTTATCGGCGAAATACCTCTGAACCTATTCAGATATATACACTTGAAACTACCACGTATGGTACATCTTCCGCTTCGTATTTAGCAATCAAAACATTATATAAACTTGCCGATGATGAGGAGGAGAATTTTCCAATTGCATCCCAAATACTACGTAGAGATTTTTATGTCGATGATGTGCTCACAGGTGCACAAACAATCTCTGAAGCAATTATCCTACGTGATCAACTCATATCTTTATTAAAAAAGGGTGGATTCTGTTTAAGAAAATGGGCTGTAAATCATTCATCTCTGCTTATTGAGGATCAAGAGCATCCTGATAGTGCACATATGTCGTTAGATCCTGACTCATCTATAAAAACATTAGGTATTCGATGGAATTCCCGTGAAGATTATTTCTTTTATGTTGTAAATCTTTCGGTATCCAAGTACATTACAAAAAGGACTGTTTTATCTCAAATTGCAAAATTATTTGATCCTCTTGGTCTCCTAGGTCCAATCATCGTGCACACAAAAATTATCATGCAGCTCCTGTGGAAAGCCGGGGTAGCGTGGGATGAATCTATTCCTGTTGAGATTCATTCGTCTTGGTCCGCTTATTTGGACCAGCTACCATTAATCAAAAATTTACGCTTTCCTCGTGGAATTACCATACCTGATTCTGTTAAAGTACAATTACATGGTTTTTGCGACGCTAGTGAAAAGGCTTATGGCGCCTGTTTGTACTTGCGTTCAGTTAATTGTCAGGGTCAGATATATATACGCCTTATTTCCTCCAAGTCTCGAGTGGCTCCTGTCAAACCATTGACATTACCAAGATTAGAGCTTTGCGCTGCAGTACTACTTGCTCGTCTTTATCATATTGTAAAGCCAACTATTTTGACAAGCATTCATGAATCATATCTTTGGTCTGATTCTACGATTGTTTTGCATTGGATAAATACGCCAGCTCATCGATTAAAAACTTTCGTATCGAATCGCGTGTCAGAAATTCAAACTATCACTGAGTCTTGCCATTGGCGGCACGTTTTATCACAAGATAATCCTGCAGATCTTATATCTCGAGGACAGCTTCCGTCAGATTTTATTGAAAGTTCCATTTGGATTGATGGACCTTTATGGTTGACTCAGGAAAGCTCAGCATGGCCGGAAGGAGTTCTTACCCCTATAAATATTCCTGATTTGAAACCTCTTATTCCTAAAATTGCATGTTTGAAAATTGAGATAAAAGAGTATAACATCATCGAAAGATTTAGTTCTTTTAGTAGGATGCAGCGAGTTATAGCATTCATTCTACGTTTTATACACAATATTAAAAAACCCAGTAGTGAACGTAAATTTGGTCCACTACTTAGTACAGAATTAGCAATATCTCATGACTTGATTATACGTTTAGTCCAATCCAGTTGCTTTAAAAAAGAAATAGAATCAATTAAAGCTGGGGAATCACTTCCTTCATGTAGCAAATTAATTCCATTAAATCCGATCATAAACGAAGACGACATTTTACGTGTTGGAGGTAGACTTGCTTATTCTTCTATTGCTGAAAAACAACGTCACCCAATCTTATTACCTGCTCAGCATCACGTGACTAAATTAATTATCAAAGCCGAACATTTTCGACTTAAACATGCAGGTATGCAAGCAACACTATACTCAGTTCGCCAAAATTATTGGCCGTTAAATGGACGCAGCGTCACACGTAGCTTGATTCGTAAATGCATACCTTGTTTTCGCGCAAAACCGCGTCTTGCTAATCACCCGATGGGAACTCTTCCCACTCAGCGGGTCACATCTTCGCGTCCTTTCTTACGCGTAGGAGTTGATTATTGTGGACCCTTTTATATAAAAGAAAAACGTCATCGTAATCGCGGCCGCGTAAAGGTTTACGTGGCAGTATACATTTGCATGTGCACAAAGGCTGTTCATTTGGAACTTGTCAGTGACCTTACCACTGAAGCATTTTTAGCCAGCCTCAAGCGACTTTTTTCAAGACGAGGAAAAGCAATAGAAATTCACTCCGATAATGCTACTAACTTTGTCGGAGCTAAAAACGAGCTAAATGAGCTCTATGATTTATTTAATTCGAAAGCGCATCAAAATATAATAACTGAATTTTGTAACGCAGAAAAGATTGATTGGCACTTTATCCCCCCTAGAGCTCCGCACTTTGGTGGAATCTGGGAAGCCGCGGTAAAATCATTTAAGCATCATTTAATTAGAACCGTGGGTGATACCTTACTTACTTTTGAGCAATTAGAAACATATATCATTGAGATAGAAGCTATCCTAAATTCAAGGCCAATTTCTCCTATGTCATCCGATCCTAATGACCTTCTTCCCTTAACTCCATCTCACTTCCTCATAGGTAGTCCGTTGACCTCTTTTCCACAGGTTGATTTCACAGATACCCCAATCAACCGCCTATCTGCTTGGCAACATGCTCAACAGCTCAAGCAGCATTTTTGGATACGCTGGCACAAGGAATATCTTCATCAATTGATTAAATTTAGTGGATCTCCGCGTAAATCAGTTAACATCAAGGTTGGAAACTTGGTACTAATCTTTGAAGAAAATTTGCCTCCTTTGCAATGGGTCCTCGGGCGCATCACCGCTGTTCATCCTGGAAAGGATGGCATTGTCAGAGTGGTCACCCTTAGGACAAAAACGGGCACATACGACCGTTGCGTTAAGAAGCTTTGTCCACTTCCCATCGATGAAGAGGATGACGACTTCACCGAATCTGCTTGAACTAGATGGTTCAAGGGGGGCGGCATGTTCCGTCGTACGATTAGTTTTATTAGAAAATTTTAAATTAATTAAATAATTTCATATTTTTTTATTTGTATATTCGAAAATTATTATTTAAATCGGTAAATAATATAAATATTATATTTTATTTTAAATTCAAACCCGTATTTTTAAGTATTTCATGTTATCTAAAAAAAAAGATTTATTCATTTGTTTAATTTTATTTATGGCTGTAAATTTCCCAGCCTAGGTATTGCAATAGCAGTCTAAACAATTTTTTTTTGCTCCTTTATATTTTAGTTATTTTCTAGATTTAGAATAGAAAATGAATTTTTAATGGTAATTTTTGGAATATTTTCTTAAATAGTTTTTAATCTGCTTATGGTCATAAATTTGATACCTGGGTTATATTACTTTGGGTTTTACTTTTGGTAAATTTTGTATTTTTAATCTTTTTATTGCTAACTAAGTTTAGACATATTTTTGTAAACGTATCGCCCATCCAGGTAAAAATCTTAGCATCCGTATTCCCTTTCCTGCTTATTTTTCCAAACTGCATAGCTGGCAATTATCCCGCCTCCAAATTATTTCCTGGTCAACTATTCGTTGCCAAATATTCCTACTCCTAATTTATTCTACTTGTAATTGTAACGCCTAGTTTTTACTCTCCTTGTAATAATTTTTGTATTTTCTCTAAGTTAGTTATTCTTACATACTTTGTAGCGCACAGTCGCATTTCTTTACTTTAAATAAATTAAAGTTAAACTCAACCTCATGGTTTTTACTTAGTGCAACATCTATTATTAGTCTTGCATTTATTAATTGTGAACTAAACGTTTTATTCACAATTTATTTGAGTAACTCATTTACTTGGTATAAAATATAAGCTTTAATTTTATACGTAAATTTTTATATACTTGCGGTAAACTAATCGCGAGTCAAAACAAAAAGTCGCAGAAATTTTGATTTTTACAGCATGGAGACCTTTGTGACGTATCACAACTTATTGCGTAGATTTCAACCGATAACAGATTGCACACTAAAACTCATTTATAAATTTCCTTCTAAATTTAAAATTGCCTCAAAGTTCGCCTGGGATCCACTGGACCCCATGTGTCCTCAACGGGTGAAGGGGGTCTTCTGGTTTGACGTCCTGATTTTTGTGCATTTTTTTGAGATTTTTTTGTAAAGACCAATGAAGAGATAGAACTTTGAACTTTTTACCATTTATTTATACATATTTCAAGAGTATACAGTTAAATATTTAGCTAAAAACATTTAGTAGAATTAAAGTTAAGTGGCTTGAAGATACCCGCCTCGAAAAAAATTGATGCTTACTTCCTCCATGATATCAGCTGATTGGCATATGTGAAACAAAAAAACCCGGCGGGGTTTTAATTTGTATACTCAAATACACCGAGTGGACTACGATCAAAAAAAAATTTTGAAAATTGGATTTTTGACAGACTTTGGAACAAAAAAATTCGAATTTCATTTTTTTTGTCAACTTTTTGATACAAAAAAAAATAGAAATTAAAAAAACTTTTTTTTGATCGTAGTCCACTCGGTGTATTTAAGTATACAGATTAAAACCCCGCCGGATTTTTTTGTTTCAGATAAGCCAATCAGCTGATATCATGGAGGAAGTGAGTGTCAATTTTTGTCGTGGCGGGTGTCTTCAGACCACTATAACTTTAATTCTACTGAATTTTTTTAGTTAAAAATTTAACTGTATACTCTTGAAATATGTATTAATAAATGGTTAAAGGTTCAAAGTTCTATCTCTTCATTGGTCTTTACAAAAAAATCCCAAAAAAATGCACAAAAATCAGGGCGTCAAACCAGAATACCCCCTTAAATCAAATAATAATTTTTTTTGGTTTTCATTGTTTCAGCTAATTTATTGGTTATTTATTTTGTTATTCATCAGTACTTACATTTAAATTTGTAATTCATGGTTTTTTTTTAAGGAATTTACAGTGGTGCATGTGTTCTTGTTGAACAAGCACTAAGAAGAGAGTTGACTTATTTACCATGCCGTCATCACATTATTGAGCTAGTTTTATGATCCGCATTTATTGATCAACAAAAATATACTACTAGGATTTCAGACAGAGAAGTTCAAGAAATCCTTGCAGATATAAAAGATGAAATCCTAATACTTATTGCTAATTACTTACAAGTAATGTTGATTATGGTTCTTAATTATCTTCAATTGCGTTTCTTATGTGTAATAATATAAATAATCATTATTATTGTTGTTGTAGATTTCTCAACTAAGAGGAGATTACAAAGAGCTTCTGGACTTAGCTCTGATTTTTTTGGGAGCTTCGCCATCTGACGGAATAGTTTTTGAATATCCTGGAGCTGTTCATCACGCAAGGTGGATGGCAAACGCGATTTATAATTACAAAATATTCATGTTTAGAAATCAGTTAGAGCTAACAAAGACCGAAATTGTAAGAGTCCATCAAATTTGTATTTTTGTGATAAAATTTCACATAAAAGCGTGGTTTTCAGCAACGTCAGCGATATCAGCGCCAAGTAATGATTTAATGCTGATAAAAAATTTGCTCCTCGACAAAAAAATTAATTCATCTGTTTCAAAAAAGACATCTGAGAAAATGGCTAATCATCTGTGGTACCTTTCTGAAGAATTAGCAGCTTTGGTTTTATTTGATTCGAGTGTTTCTTTTTAGAGCTGTTCAGTGAAATTAGTCAGTAATCAATAATTAATAAAAACTTTTCATCAAAAACCTCTTAGAAATTTATCATTTTAATTTTTGATATATAATATTGTTTATTTAAGTGATTTGAGGTAGTTCTTTCCCAACCTATAGTTTATGCTACTGCTGTCTTCGTCACGCGCTAGTGTCGCCTCTCTTACGGGCTATCGCTCACTTACTTCCACGCATGACTTTATTTGTTTACTTTACTAGTTTATCAATGCTTTCTCAAAAACTATGTGGTAGGGAATTCCAGAATTTTGTAGGGTAATTATACATGTATTAATCTAAGTAATATTAGTTTTTCGTGAAATTCTTAAAATTTCTTCAATACAAAAATAATAAAACTTCGCGGTTTTCTCTCTCTTTTCCCATACCGCCTGTATAAAAATGTCATTTTCAATTGCAATTATCTATCTTCGGTTAGACGTGGTAAATCGTCTCTAAATTTTAACAGCGTGTGTATTATGTATTTAACTACTTCTATATGGAGTTTGGGAGATTTCTTGAATTTTTGCTTTTTGGGCCTAACTACCTTAAGTCGATTTTTTGTATTTATAAATAAATATTATTATTTTTTTAAACAGTTTGATGTTTGAGGCCTGATAACTCCGAAATAATTCTCCGTACACATATATTCATTTAGACAATTTTTGTAGATCGTTAAATTTCCTACAAGAATATGTATCGATCATAGCTATAAAACGCTTCGTTGTCGACTATATATTGACACAGTTTTATTGGCTGCGCATTTGGCCCCTTAAATTAAATTAATTATAATAATAAACTAAACAAAATGAAATCTAATTAAATAAATAAAAGGGCGCCACCAGGATTTTTAATCACGGTTCCTGGAACCGGAACCAGAGCTGAGCTTATCTTACAGGGAGAGAGAGTGGAGGAAGGTGATCTAAAATAAATAAATTCTTAATTAACAATATATGGCCAAATTTATTGATAACAAAATTATTTAACACGTTGCGCACACTCACACTCACACTATAATCAACTTAAAACTACAGCCTAACTGTCGGCTGACCAGATCCAAAATTCACTCTGCACAAAGACCGCAGTGTGACAGAGGTCGTTTATAGCCTAACTGGCGGCTATCCAGAGCCAAAAACTAATACCTAACCACCCAACGTATCTTCGTTGGATTTGTTGTCTGGCACGTGACCCTCCCGGCGTACACGCGCGAAAAAATTTTATAATCAACTTAACCGAAACCCAAGACTGGACTAATTACTCTACTCAGAGATTCATCGATAAGTAGAGATCGTTTATTAACCCACGCAGCTACAGAAGCCTCAGCCTAGTGAACGCAACGTAAACTGAGACTGCCTGCAGCTCACACACATACCCCTTAAGTACTTAGCCAACGAACCACCTCGCACAGAGAACGCAATGCACTAGAGGACGCTGTTAACACTCACACACTCATACCCCTTAAGTAACTAGCCAACGAAACACCCCACACAGAGAACGCAATGCAAGAGGGGACGCTGTTAATACTCACACACTCATAACCCACGCGTCTCACACACTCTGATTTTACTTTACTTAATTTTATTTTCAACTTAATTATTTCAGTCATTAGCTAATAATTCAATTGTAAAATATTTTCACAACTAACAATTTAATCTCCAAAAATCTAAACTAAAAACCGACGCCTAAATTTATTCCAATTCAATCACGAGTTTAATACTCAACATTAAATAAATTTTAGGAACATTCAACGTCCAAATTTGTAAAAATCATCAATTAATTTTAACTAAAAGTACCCGGACTTAATAATCCACATTGTTAATTAAATTCTAAGGAATTTTTTTCAAGATGATGAAATTAAAATTATTAAAATAAATTTTCCAGAACTTAAGTTCAATGTACAAAAATAACCGCGTGGAATTTTCCGATTAAATAAATAATTTATCTCAATATAAAATAAATTAACGAAAAATTATCCACGTGTAATTCAATCTTAATTGCGCCAAAATTCAGTAAAACAATTCTCAATAATTAATATACTGGACAATGAATAATATTTTCTTGTAATAAATAATATTAATTAATAATAATTCAATTGTTCTTAATAATTTGTCGTGTAATATAATTGCCAGGAATTTGCGCGCTCAAAATGGACGCCGATGTTCGTTAGTGCGTAGTAGACTTTGACCTTTGGTACACGTTAAGTGCGTTGTAAAATTCGACCGACGCTTGCCTGATCTGTGAGAAGACAAAGAAACTTTCTCGAAGTTTGATTTTTCGGTTTTATTTTATTAAATAAAATAAATACAACTAAACCGATCTTTTAGATTTTAAAAATTGTTAATCAAGTAAATTAATAAAATAAATTCTCACGAAAATTAACACCGCAAGGTCCTTGAGCAGTCTTCGGGTATAAACCCCCTTGAGGGACGCTCAACGGCAACTAACGGATCAAAATCAATTACAATTAAATAATTATTGAATTATTACGAATTAATAAATGATGGATAATTAATCAGAGAAGAAGTAAACCGAGTATAAACCCCGCGGTCCACTCCTAGCCCACAGAGTAATTATTGATACCTTGTTGAATATACGACGATCTAACTCACTACTCGAGATTGGAGTCTTAGATGTTATTGGCTTCTCGTAACTACTCCAGGGATCGGTCCTTCTTGATTTTGTGTGGCGCTCCGTCTGGCGGTTACACTACTTCTCCCTTTGGCAAAGCCCGGCTCATCTATATAATAACCTCCAAACTACCCCCTCCTACTCTCTCTTTAGGCCCGAAGATCGAGGCGCACCAGTGCTAGTCGAATAGTTATCGATCTCTGGCGACTTATCAATGCAGGGTAATTTTACCCTGTTACACTCCCCCTTACCAGACCAGCACTTGGGTGTATCGATCTTCAACCTCTCCAGGACCAAAAGAAAACATAACTACCAGAAGACGAGGTCCATTGAACTAATTATCAGTCCTCATCATGGTCCAACGGACGTAGGTGTTGGGTTCCTTGACGTAGCTGTGCATTGGATCTTGTGACCTAAAAAAAATCTGGAAGACACTGTCGACCTTGGTTTAACAGACGTGTTTGGTGGAACTAATATTTGACTAGGAATAGCACCCTTGGACACCTTAGTACATGTCCGAGTATAACGCTTTGACATCCTGTCGACTCTGCAGACTTAAAAAAAGAAAAAAAAATCAGACTTATAGGTGACACTGGTACAGGCCACGGTGGACTTGGATTGGATTTTGGTTCAATTAAAGGCTCCTTTGATGACTCAGCGTTGATTGAAGTCTCCACTGACTTAAAAGACGTCTCCGACCCCGCCTTCGTTCAAACAGTATGCACACTTCAGGTCATCAGCTCCGTGAGCTCGAGATAGCATCTCAGCCTCCCCCTCACCAAACTGCAGCTAGGTGCTCCTACTGTAGTTGTAAATCTAGTTTCTATACCACGGAGCTGACAATTGAGACAATAATCAAATGCTCCTTGTCTTATCCGGGTTCTTTATAACTAGATGACACGAGACCCGTATCTCGTACACCTTAATTTCACCTCGAAGTCCATCCCCAGGACCAAGGAATAACCTAGGTCGGATAAAATACACAATTATGGTTCTCCAGCGGTCTGACTTGAATTATGAAAGGTGCTCCACTCTTACTTTTACCAGAAGAGTAATTAGCACGAAGCGCTTCTTTCTTGGTCAGATTCTCTCGTAGATCACCAACAGCTAGGTGTTTAATATCTTCATACTCTCTTCCATTTAATATAAGATCTCTCACTACCTATATCTAATGTCTCTTGGAGTATTAATAGTCAAATGATGTTTGTGAAGACGTGTTGATGGTTGGTGAAACTACTTGTTGACTCACTGCTGGTTTGCACTGGTTTTCAATTTCTAACACCCACTCAGGAACAGATGCTTGTTCTGTTTCTAAGCATTCTTCAGAATTTGTTCGAATAAAAATATTAAAGATTACAACCATAATTTAATTGAAAGGTCCAGTGATAAGTTTCAACTTCATATAACTACT
The DNA here is from genome assembly GCF_020080835.1 of Cotesia glomerata. Classification (NCBI taxonomy): domain Eukaryota; kingdom Metazoa; phylum Arthropoda; class Insecta; order Hymenoptera; family Braconidae; genus Cotesia; species Cotesia glomerata. The sequence continues at coordinate 14,362,774 of NC_058159.1, read as the reverse complement.
CAGGGACAGATGCTTGTTCTGTTTCTGAGTTTTCTTCCGAATTTTGTTCCGTGAAAAATATACAAGATTCCAATATAGTAACTGAAAGACCCAGTGATGGGTTTTCTAGTAGAATACTCACTTTTATCACCTCCTCTGTACAGAGTGGTTCAACAAATCGCTGTGCGATGATTATTTTTATTTTTTTTTTTTTTACAACGTATATTTTCATCAGTAATTAAATTTAATAATAAATTGACAATTTATTATCATTCACCGAATCTGGCCCACAAGAAAATATTGGTATCAATCCCACATCTCTTTTCGGGGATAAACCCAGATTGGTATTCGGATGTCTCTCTATGATGCAAATCATTTCCTCAGTCTTCAGTTTATCTTGGTAAGCACGTGGGAAACTACGAGCTACCATTGACTATTTTTTGATGTTGTATTTTTGAACCAGTGTTTACTAACTCTGGTAGAAGTTGGGAATTCATCAGAGCATACAAAGGACAGGTCTCTTTTACATGGCTTACTTTACAGCAGGTAGTGCAAACTTCCCTTCTAGGCCCAGGACAAGACCCGAATTTGTGACCAGGTACGCCACAGTTGAAACAAGTTTTAAGCAAAAAAAAACAGTTTTTCGAAATGTATGCCCCCTTCGATTTTTTTGAAAAAATTCTCAAGAAAACTTGGACAAATATAAAAAGTTTTAAGACTAATCCGATCGTGGACCGACGTTTTGTTCTATTTTTTTTCTTAATTAAAAAAATTTTTTTTCCTGAAATTGCATTTATTTACTTTTACACTCTCATGCGTGTGCTCGGGTAGTTATTTTTTTGTACCAGAGGAACGATTTAATCAATTTTTTCATTAATTTACGATTTATTTATTGATTTAATGAATTGGAGTTTATTCGTAACATCAAAATAATTACCCTCTTTCAAATTCATCATGAACGTATTAAGCGCCATCTATTGACCACGAGATTGACTAAATTTCTTCCTTATCTAAGTACAATTTTTATGTTGGTGGCATTTGCTTTTATCACGGTATTTTTTCATCTTGGTTAATTGACGTTGAATTTATTACTGATCTTTATAAACATACCGTACTATTGAAAATTAATTACTCAACTCTTACCAATTAATTAATAACTCTTTTGAATAATTGTATAATTAAACTTTATTTCAACTTAGTGTTAATATTAATTTAAGTGTGAACTTAAAATGAAGTCAATTTAACTTATCAAACTCGCATACGAATCACCATCATATAATGGAAACAACTAAGCATTTTGATCGTTGTTGTAACCCGTTTCATTTAGAAGGGCATAAAATTAAAAAAGGTCTGTGGTTAGCCTCTGAAAAAAATTTTTTTTTTCAACGAACATTGAGAAATCGTCAGAGTATCTCTAGAAAAAGATTCTCTAAATTATGAGCTCTTAATATTAATACTTAGAGGTGGCGTCAAGTAATTTCTATTTCCCATTTAAATAACATAGAAAAATATTCTTTTAAAGTTTGGAATTTTGTTACGTGACAACGAGCTACTTTATAGATAAAACTAAACCTTTCTCTTAAGGGCAATTAAATGCTCTACAAAAAAGGTCTGATTGGAATTTTGCGTAAGTCAAGCCGTTTAAAAGATATCGAGCCTCAAACTTCAGACTGTTAAAAATTACGGTTTGGTTTCGTCTTAAACACAAGAAAATCAGTTTATATGTATGAAAAACCCATTATTATTAACTTTAGAATAATAATATGCATATATTTGATAGAATGCTTGTCGTTTAAGGCATGCAATTTTCCAATTTTTCCAGTTTTTCAATTTTAATTTTGTAATATCTCGTACGCTATTATAGATACAGGAATAGACTTTCGTTTGTTTGATAGGGGACACTTGGAGCTATTGAAAAAAAAAAAAGTTTTGGAAAAAAATTTTGAAAAATGCCAAATTTGTCAAATTTTTAATTTTTGAACATCGTCAAAAATGACAATCGACATCAAAATTTTGGCTCAATTTTTTTGTATAATACATTGTACTAGTCTTTAATTTTAATTTTAATTTTACATTAAATTTTTATTTATTAAATTTATATTCACCACATTATTTTCGGTATGAGCACTCAATACCATCTTCAGGTAAATATATTTAATAACTAAAAATTTTTTTATTTTTAATGAAGATTAAGCAAAGAAGTTAATTTTTTACTCAATGAAACTTTTTTCGGTTACTGAAAAAATAATAACTCGGAAAATGCTCCGACCAGGAATCGAACCTGGATCTTTTGGTGTCGCGCCAACTGCTCTACCCTTTTTTTTTTTTATTCAAGCGTTTATTTATTTAAATCATTGATACATAGATATGTACATAATACACAGGTATAAACGTAAGACCTGTTACTTAAAATAAATTGTCTACCTGGCCCATACGGACTCTCATAGAGGATAACGTAAATGATATTTCTTAATACCTGATAAGCCTCAGCGGCTGTACATAGTGAAGTAAATAATATAGTTTTTGTTATTCTTATATTATTGTGTTAAATACATAAAGTGTTAATACATGATTTATACTAGTTAGCCTAAACAAGAAACTTGATTTTCATAAAAAAGGCTTACGTTATTAGAATAGTACATGAGAGACATTAAATCAATAACAATTAAAATTAAAAAATATAACATAATAATAGAATAGAACAAGAAGACAAAAAGAAAGAGGAAGCTATTAAAAGAGAACAACAAAACAATTAAAGAAAAAGAACTTGTGATTAGGTGAGCCATCAATACTCTTTGCGGGAATGAGGTTTATTTGTTGTATTTTTGAGGGGTATTGAGGTGCAGTATTTCAAGTCTAAGAATGATAATGCTTTTGGGTCATAAGTAATAGCTTTTGTGTTGGGACCTCTTTTGACGTGGTATATTAGGGGTATACTGTTTGAGTCTTGTATGTAGCCCAGACTGTCCAAGTAAGTGAATATTTCGGGAGAAGTGAATCCCGACTTCATTGCTATTTGAAAATATGCTGGTTGTGGGTGTTTTACATACCCCGTTTTACATAAATCGAGTTTTCATCGAATCTCGACGTTTCGAGGTCCTAGGAAGCTTCCCTGACTATTCCCGCGATGGTGTCGTGTGTGTGTGTATGTGTGTATGTGTGTGTGTGTGTGTGTGTGTGTGTGTGTGTGTGTGTGTGTGTGTGTGTGTGTGTGTGTGTGTGTGTGTGTGTGTGTGTGTGTGTGTGTGGATGTTCTGCATAGATGTTTGGCCTGGATATGTGGCGACTCGACGCAGCGTCATACTAAAACTCGACGCTAGCGCCCCTACTCACTAAACCCTAAACCCCTTTCTCTTCTATCCTCTGATCCCCCATGGTACCGCCGTAAGGCATTTCTTCGCGGGGGGAGGAATTAGCTGCCGCTCTTCCTTCTGGTGGCTAAGATGTTTTTTATTTCTATCTCCCTTCTAGTTTCTGTTTTCTGCTCTTTTTCTCTCGATGGACCGCAACTCTGTAAGCACTTCAGTGGCAAAGGTGCTCGTGGCGTTCCAAACAGCTTCTGATGACAGCATTTCTTCTACTATTGTCTCCGGTTGAATTCTCTTTTTTAGAATCTTCTCTAATTCATCGCGCTGTTGGTTAAAACGAGGACATGCAAAGATCACGTGCTCCACGTCTTCAGCGACACCTGGCAGGATGGGCACTCCGGAGAATCGTCGTGCTTAAAGCGGTGAAGATAGGCTCGGAAGCAGCCGTGTCCTGACAACATCTGCGTAAGGTAGTAGTTAACCTCTCCATGACTCCGGTTCAACCAGTCGTCGATCCTCGGTATAAGACGATACGTCCATCTTCCTTTTTCTGCAGCGTCCCACTGGAGCTGCCATCGGTCGAAGCTGTTTTGCCGTTCTTCAGTTCTGAGCTCTTCAGCGCTTAGTGTAGTTGACCTTTTACGATGATAAAGGTTCCGTCTTTCCTCAGCGAGGACTCTGAGAGGCAGAGTTCCGGAAATAACGCACACTGCTTCCTCGGATATTGTGCGGAAGGCGCTGGCGACTCTTAAGGCACACCGTCGGTATACTGGTCCAGCCTTCCTCCATGATTCTTGCATCTCGAGAGCGTTGGTCCAAATAGATATACCATATGTAAGCACCGATGTGACTACAGATGATAACAGTACCCTTCTGCTCTGCTTTGGCCCTCCGATGTTCGGCATCAGTCGTGCTAGACTTGTTCCCACTGCTGACGCCTTGGCACTGACATGTTCTACCTGCTGCTTAAAGTTGAGTCGGGCATCAAGCATCACTCCTAAATATCGAATATAAGGTTGTGATGTGATTTCTTGTTCGGCGACTTTCAGCTTAATTGTCTCTACCACTTTCCTGCTGGTAATAAGCACTGCCTCAGTTTTGTGTTGCGCCAGTTGCAGGTTCACTGCGTCCATCCACCGGTTAACGCGCTCGAAAGTGAGATCGAACACATGGTTTATCTCGTCAAGATGTTTGGCAACGATCACTACGGCTACGTCGTCTGCATATGCTACGAGTTTGACGTTTCTTGGCAGAGTTAGTCTTAATAGGCCATCATACATAATATTCCACAGGAGCGGGCCTAGAACTGAACCTTGTGGTACACCTCCAGAAATAGCATACTCCCTTGGACCGTTCTTCGTGTCATACTTCAGGACCCTGTTTTCAAAGTAGCTTGCTACGATCTTAAGAAGGTATTCTGGTACATTCTTTCTCTTGGAGGGCCTGCATGATGCATTCCCAATTGGCGGAGTTGAAGGCATTTCTGATGTCTAGGGTCGCCACCAGGCAATACTTCTTCGTTCCACCCTTCCATCTGGTTCCTGCGATTGCTTCCTTGGCCGTATCAACAACCAGTTTAATTGCGTCCAGGGTTGATCGTCCTTTCCGGAATCCATACTGATTGTCTGCCAGGAGTGGGTCGACTACTGCTTCAATTCTCTGGTGAATTATGCGTTCGAATATCTTACCCGCTGTATCTAGCATGCAAAGCGGGCGGTAAGATGACGGTTCATCCGGTGGCTTTTTCCCTTTAGGAAGCAGCACTAACCGTTGCTGTTTCCACTTTCGAGGAAAAATCCCTTCTTTGAGGCAGGTGTTGTAAACATCCAGGAATAATGCCGGTGCTGCCTTTATAGCTGTTTTTAAGGCAATGTTAGGGATTCCGTCTAATCCCGGTGCTTTATTATTCCCTACGCGGTTGCAAGCCTCCGTCAGTTCTTCTTCCGTGACAGTTGGAATGTCCTCCAGTTCTCCTTGAGCTAACTGGTAGTGAAGCTCGCGTTGCTGCGGAAACAGCGCGGTAACGATTCTCTGCAGAAGTTGTGGGCATGTGGGTGCCGGCATTTGTTTGACTTTTAGGTGATTCATGACCACCTTGTACGGTCTACCCCACAGGTCTTTGTCCACCTCGTTGATGAGCTCTTTCCAGCATTGCCTCGTACTATCCTTGATGGCTTTGTTCAGTAATCGACGGGCTTTTTTGTACTCTGCAACCAGCTCCGCAGAGTTAGGTCGTCGATAGCCACGCTGGGATATTCTCCGTTTCTTTAGACACTCTTTCCGAAGAACGCTGATGTGGTCGTTCCACCAGTGTACTGCCGGGCGTTGGCTTATGCTGCATTTCCGGACCATACTTGCGTCACAGGCCTGGACAACTCTTTTCATCAGGTCCTTGGTCATTTCTTCTGCGGGTCCAGTAGTAATCGGTTCACTATTCAGGGCTATTATCAATGTGCTTGTGTCAAAAGACTTCACTTTCCATCCAATGGTATTGAGTGACTTGATTGGTCTTCTTGTATTCCGGTCATGTAATATTTCCCAGAGAATTGCCTTGTGGTCGCTGGCTGTGTAGATATCCATCACCTTCCAGTCGTATTTCCCACTGATGAGGCTGCTGCTGACGAAAGTGAGATCTACAATAGAGCTTGCTTCCCCTTTAGTATAGGTTGGCGTATCACCACTGTTGAGCTGGACTACATCTAGTGTAGAGAAAGCTTCGAGGAGTGCTTTTCCTCGCGCATTTGTCTGCTTGCTGCCCCAGTCTACTGCCCAGGAGTTGAAGTCACCGGCAATCGCGACCGGATAATGCTGCTTGGCGTCCTCGGTCAGTTTGTCCAAGAATTCAGTGAATTCAACAATGGATAGGCTAGGTGGTGCATAACAGCTGTAGAAACGGATGCCGTTAACTGTTGCTGCTACAAAGCCGGCATTATCATTGTTAACTACACTCTGGAAGGGATGCTTACCACAGGACCAGATGACAGCCTTGGTAGTGCTGTCAGATTCCCAAGACTGGGTATTCAGGTGTTCGTAAGGCTCTGCTATTAGTACTAAGTCAGGCTCTAGTTCGCGGATAGTTTGCATGAGCAGGTCATGCGCAGCCTCACAATGATTGAGGTTGAGCTGCAGTATCTTCATGTTCTTTTGTTTATTAACCTCTGAAGCGCCTCTTGGAATACCGGGCATTTGTGGTTGCCGGCGTAGTGGGCAGAGTTCTCTGCGCTTTGGTTTTCAGCGCATAATGCACATTTGGCTGGATTCTTACAACCAGCGATCTTGTGCCCCTCTTGTCCGCACCTGATGCAAAGCTTAGATCGGTCTACGCTACTTTTGCACTGAAATCCATGATGCCCGAAGTGCCAGCACTTGAAGCATTGGGTTGGTCTTCTCGTGGCTCTAATTCGGCAGTTTACCCAGCCGATACGGATTTTACCGCTTCCTTCCAATATCTTCCGCGCTGCAGCTGCTGGTAGAGTCACTACGGCAGTCTGGGTACCTCTGTAGGCCTTTCGGATCTTAATTGCCTCTAGCGATACCTCGCAGGATTCTCCGGTTGCCATCTGCAAGGCGGCTTGAATGTCTTCCCTGGTTATAGTGTCATCAAGGTCTCGGATTTCGACGTCTTCCTGTGGACCTTTGCAGATCACTTTGGCCTCTTCTTGTAGGATGCCCTCGATGGTTTTCTGTAAAGCTTGGCCTTTATCGGAGCTCTTCCTAGAGAGCGTAATCAGCATGTTTCCAGCCCTAGTTTTATGGATCTTATCCACCGTAGTACGGACCTGCTCGTCAGGGACATCATTTTTTATTTTACGCAAAATCTCAGCGTACTTCGCCGGCTCAGCTGGGCGGATGATCAGTGCGTCTGGCCTGATCCACTTTCGCGATTTCTTCCGTTTAGGTTCAGGACGGGGCTCCTCGGGAAATTGCTTTGGGAGCTGTTCTTTCCTTTGCCTTCTTTGTTCTTTCTTGGACTGGACTTTCTGCCAAGCAATCGCTTTTGTCCGTTCGTCCCTTTGCATTGTCGCTCTTTGTGGAGGGCTTTGTCTCAGGTCCTTCTTCTTGGTGACTTGGCTGCACGTTGGGTCTGGAGAGGATCGATCTTTCCTTTTTCCAGTCTTCGTGACAGTTTCTCGTTTGTCTTCGATGACCGATTCACCGTCACCTTCGGCTCCGGTATCCATTGCTTCGTCAGTCACAACTACAACTTGGTTGGTTTGCCCCGGTGTAGCACGAGGAGTGCGTCGCGATGCTAATCGCCATTCTTCATCCAGTTTTTTGAACCTTCGAAGGGCGTTAGTTACACTAGTCGCCTTGGTCTTGATCTCCTTGTGGATATTGACTTTTGACTGAACGAGATTATTTAACTCATTAGTCAGCTCCTCCAGGCGTTCCAGCGCTTGCGTTCTCTTCATTTCAGCGCTTGCTTCAATCGCTGCTTGTTGGGCATGAAGCCCGTTTTCATTCTTGTTTGTTTCCTGTGAATTACTCATACTTTTTGATTTACCAGCGCATCGTACGGAGTGGAGCGGGTTGTCATAACTAGGAACGGGTGTACCCTCGGAGATAGTACTCCTACCCCAGTTCCCTGAGGCCTAGCCGACACTTAGCCAGTCCCGGAATACACGGACGGACTAGACTCGCTCGGAGCGGTGAAGATTCCGACCTCTAACACTCACTGCGTACTTCCTGATCAAGGCCCGAAGTGGCTGGCTCCTGATCCACTGCTGCAACTTACACCTCGGTAGAGCAAGCTCACATCAGCCGTGGCCTGCATCGTCGGAAACTACGATACAGGTTCCGGTCACTCCCAGTGGGTCACAGCAGAGAACGATCGTCTTGTTAGGTCAGTTAGTGCGACCAACCCATTAAAGGGGAGTTTTGTCCACGGGAGCGTATTTTGTTTGGTTATTTTGCTTGGCTCCTACCCGCTGTACCTCATCAACTAAGAGATTAAGTGTCATCCAAGGACAGCGAGCGTTCTCCCATCCGCTCGGGGAGACGCGCCCGGTAGCAGTATCTCTTCTGCCCCAAGTGTGTGTGTGTGTGTGTGTGTGTGTGTGTGTGTGTGTGTGTGTGTGTGTGTGTGTGTGGGGATGTATGTAAACCTCTTATAACTTTTGAACGGCTTGACCGATTTGATCGCGGTTGGTGACATTCGAAAGGGTTCGACTAAACTTAGATTTTGAATACTTGAACCGATTCGGACCGATAGATTTTGAGACATCTTTAAAAAACTACAAAAAAAATTTTTTTCAAATGTCGTTTTTTTGGAATAACTTTTAAATAGCTTTACCGATTAATTACAAAAACTAATCAGCTCTTAATATAAAAAAACCACGTCGATCGCCGCCAGTCCGGTCAAAATCGGTTGATTCGTTCGTGAGTTATCGTTGACGAAAGAAAACCGAAAAAAGTGTTTTTTCGGAAGTACTCCGAAATTTTTTACAGACTTCAAATTTTCTACAGACTTCAAATTTTCTACAGACTTCAAATTTAGCTAGAGTCTTCTATATGTGATGCAGAAATGACCTAAGAGCGGATATTGTAATATCCCCCGCCTATAAGGATTGCAGGGATGGGTGTTAGAATGTTAAATTTCCATTTTCAAACTGTAACCTCTACAGACTCGAAATTTGGTAGGAATCTTTTATTTATAATGTAGAAATCATCTCGAATAGGATCTTACGAAATTCCTCCCCCACATAGTAGTGCGGGGGTGTTAATTATCAAAAAATTTATATTCTTCAAGTACAGTTTCTACAGATATAAAATTCGAAAGAATCTCAAGAGAAACAGGAAATTACAGAGATGGCCTCCAAGGTCAACCGTTTTGAATATTCTTCTTTCTTAATAATTGGATATCAGCTAAAAACGAATTTCTTGATAATTGACTTCATATGTGGGTTATGTCAGAGTGATGAATAGTATGTAAAAAATGTTTTCGTTTATAAACTAGAACTTCTTGAGACATGAAACTTAGGACATATCTATTAAACTTCAATAAATTCAGTGGAAATTTCTTTACAACAATCGTCTCTTTAGCGGCAGAGAAAAAGTCATTGTAATTTTTTCAAAATTTAACATTACATGTAGTTATTCAGTCAACGGACTAAGAATTTTACATTTATTTTACTATCGCAAATCACATAACCGATGAATTCTTTTGTTACGGGTATGCGCGGAAATGTGACAGATTAAAATGAGTGCATTTTCCAAGCATTTGAGATGTGGAAAAGAAATTTGGCTACTTATTTCAATAGAATTCATAAAAAACATGTACACTAATTTTCTTTAAAAAATTAACGCCCCGGAAAAAATTTTAGTTAACGAAAAATTCGTCACATTTTAAGCTAGGCAGTTTTCAATTTCACGTATGAGACCTGCAATTACTTCAATTGAAACTCAATGGTTATTTCAAATTTTTGTCTTCGTAACAATTGTATTATTCATTTTTTTAAGAAACCGACGGAAATGTTATAATGATTGCGCATTGAAAGTTACAATTAATATTAGCTAAAATAACCACCTGTATAAAGGTACAGACAAATTCGAGGGAATTTGGAATCTGTACAACTCAAAACAATATCGACGCTTAACTCAAAAGCTGTTGGTCGGGGATTTACGCAGAGGAAATTTTTGTAGCGAATTTTATGCTCTACAAAAGCTTTACCCGTGTTTTTTCAAAAAAATTTTTTTCACGTCGAAAAATCAAGTTGAAACCGAAAAAAAAATTTTTCTATGTTATTTAAATAGGAAATTGAATTTTTAAATGAGATACGCCGCTATTGCACTTAAAGCCTTTTACGCGGTGGTATAATTTTTTATTTTTCATAAAGTATCAGATTTTCAGGTAGCACAGAGAAAAAAAATATCGCCTAAAAATGAAGCACCCTAATATATATATATATATATACATATATATATATATATATATATATATATATATATATATATATATATATATATATATATATATATATATATTAGGGTGGGCCAAAATGTAACTTCCGTGGAGAACCTTTTAAAATTGGAATTTTGAGTTCCACTTTTAACAGCAGCTGTGTTTGGGCATTTCCTGAGATATTTTGGGTTGAAAGAATTCATTTGATTATTTATAGAATTTTTAACAGGAGATTTAATTGGGCACTTCCGGCCAAATTTTTAATTTTCTTCGGAAATACCCAAACTAAGCTTCTGTTAAAAAATTCTATGAAAATCAAATACATTGTCTCACACCAAAATACATCAGGAAATTCCCAAACGCAGTCCCTGTTAAAAGCGGAACTAAAAATTCCAATTTTAAAAGGTTCTCCACGGGAGTTACATTTTGGCACACTCTAATATATATATATATATATATATATATATATATATATATATATATATATATATATAAGAGACTTTCTATAGATATAGTTACTCATCACGATAATTCTGAAACTATAAGACCTAGAGACTTGAAATTTGGTAGGGATATTCCTTTCGCTGAGTAGAGGTCAGCTAAGAACGGATTTTATAGTAGGGGAGCCCAAGCGGGGATTTCGGGATTTACTAAAGCGCGGCAGATTAATATACAGAGGGATACCTTGTACCCGATTAAGTACCTCCACGAAACATGAGGCCCATATATAAGGCCGCCCGTGAAGGATACAGGATCAGATTAGTAAAAAAAAATTGACCATCAGAAATTCTCGAGAGCGTCAGATTAAGGTAGGGTGAGTTAATTACATCCTAAAAAGTGTATATTCCACTAATCTGACAATTTGAGAGTGACGTAAAGAAAGGAGAGGGCAGCAAAGTTGTAAAAAAAAAACGTCATCTCGACATTCTCGAGCGTAGCTAAATTTTTTTTTTATTTTGAAGGAAATAATTCAAGAATAATGAAAAATATATAATCTGACGATTTCCGCAAGCCAAAATAACAAAAATTCATCGATAAAGTTAAATGCGTGCAGCTGCGTGACGCCTACATTTCCGTCTCCGCGTTTCTATTCCTCTCTCACTCTTTCTCTATCTATTATTCTATCACTCCGTCCCCACTCTGGTTTCTGCTACACTTATTTATTTGCATGCTATTTCCTGAGCTTTTCAATTAATGAAGTTCAATGATTAAAAAAAATACAAAAAAAATTTTTTTGACTTCCCGCTCAGAAAAATTAAAAATTTTAAACAATTCGGAAGTTATTGGTTTTGCTCCGTTTTGCGAAAATCGAGTTTCCATCAGATCTCAACGTTTTAAGGTCATAGGAAGCTTCCCTGACTACCACCGCGATGTTGTCACTATGTCTGTGTGTGTGTGTGTGTGTTTTTTTTTTTTTTTTTTTTTTTCCCTTAGGGGGGGAATCCTTTTTACGGATTCTAGGCATAGTTGTTTGGCCTGGATACGTGGCGACTCGACGCAGCGTCTGATGACAACATTGCTTCCACTAGTGAATCTGGTTGCATTCTCTGGTTCAGGATCCTCTCCAGTTCTTCACGCTGTAGATCGAAACGAGGACATACAAAGAAGACGTGCTCCGCGTCTTCAGCAGCTCCTGGGCAGGATGGGCACTCCGAAGAGTCATCGTGCTTATAGCGGTGTAGATACTCTCGAAAACACCCATGTCCCGACAACATCTGCGTAAGATAGTAATTGACCTCACCGTGATTCCGGTTAAGCCAAATGTCGATCCGAGGTATGAGACGGTGCGTCCACCTACCCTTCTCTGCAGCATCCCATTGTAGTTGCCATCGGTCTATGCTCTTCTGCCGTTCTTCAATTCTAAGTTCTTCAGGGCTCAGTGCAGTTGACCTTTTTCGTTGGTAAAGGGCCCGTTTTTCCTCTGCTAGAACTCTAAGAGGTAAGGTTCCAGCAATGACGCACACTGCTTCTTCTGATATAGTGCGGAAGGCACTAGCTACTCGTGTGTGTGTGTGTGTGTGTGTGTGTGTGTGTGTGTGTTTGTTTTTGTAAAGAGGTACGAAAAAAGATCTTCAAAAGACACCGGTATCGTTAACTCTGCCGCCCATCTTCCGGCAGATATCGATAGTCGGTAGTGTGGAGATTTTTACCCACTAAAAAAAACATTCCTCTTCCCCTCTCCCCTAGATGGTACGGGGAGGACTGGATTGGAACCGCGTTAGCATTACTTCAATTCAGTCGTGCTGCATCTCACGACGCCTACTCCTGGCTACTGGTCCCTTTCTGCGATTTTGTCGTTCAGGAGGTGCTGTGCATAAACTGCAACAGCTGACCAGTTTTCCTCTTGTTTGATCATATAGGTCACCAGGCTTGAGGGGGAGAGCCTGGTGCCTATGATCTCTTCGGTGCTTCTTCTGTAGTCCTTCCATCGAGCACACTCGAAGAATGTGTGTTCGGCGTCGTCGATTTTATCCGGGCACTATTTGCACGTTGGTGTGCTGTGCAAACCCATCTTGAAAAAATAGGCATTGAACTGCCCATGTCCCGTCAATAGCTGGGTCAGGAAGAAGTCCGTATCCCCGTGCTTCCGAGAGAGCCAGACGTTGATGTTTGGGATCAGGCGCGCCGTCCATCTGCCCGTCTCTCCCGATGTCCATCGGTCTTGCCACTCTTGCTGCGTTTCCGCCTTTATCCTTGTTCTTGCGTCCTTCATATTATCATCACTGTCTTTAGCGTCATAGAGTTTTGCTCTTTCGAACGCTAATAGGTCGATGGGCGCAGCTCCTGCAATGACCAATACAGCCACTTCGGAAACTGTGCGGTAGGCGCAGGCAACCCTGAGAGCGCCTCGCCGCTGTACTGCTGCGATCTTTCGCCGGTAGGTCTTCTGCATTAATATGTCTGCCCATATCTCCGCTCCATAAAGCAGTACCGAGTGGACTGCTTCTAGAAGAACTCTTCTCTTTTTTGTTCTTGGTCCCATGGTGTTGGTCATAATTCGTGCTAGGCTAGACACAGTCTTGCTGGCTTTCTTGCATGCACTGTCGAGGTGTTCACGGAAAGATAGTTTCTCGTCTATCATTACCCCTAGATACCGCAGGGCCCTTGTTGACGTCAGCGTTGTTCCTCCCATGTCCATAGCGAATGGTTTTGGAAACCATTTTTGACGGGTCAAAACGACCATCTCCGTTTTCTGTTTGGCGAGTTTCAGGTGATGCTTATCGAGCCAAGTCTCGACGGTGTCGATGGTTTCCCGAACTAGCAGTTCGGCCTCTTCCACGCTGTCCGCCACTATAGTAGCTGCAACGTCGTCTGCAAAGCCTGTTAGCTCTACTTGCTCTGGCAACGGGATTTCAAGAAGCTCGTCGTAGTCTGCGTTCCATAGATCAGGCCCCATTATTGAGCCTTGCGGCACGCCAGCCGTTATGGCGTATTCTTGTGGGCCTTCAGTAGTTTCCACTATTAGCTTTCTATCGTCAAGGTAGTTGTCGACTAGTGCCAGATTTTCTGGCTCCGCGTCAAACTTGTGCTCCAGAGCGTCTAAAATGTCTTCCCAATTTGCGCTGTTAAATGCGTTTTTGACATCTAGCGTGAGGAGAAGACATACTTTACGAGCTTTGAGGCTACCAGTCCATGCTTCTCTCGCTGTCTTTATGACTTTCTTGATCGCTCCGACTGTCGAACGTCCTTTCCGGAAGCCGTATTGGTTTGCGGCAAAACCTCCAGCACGGTCTATGTCGTTGCGAAGTCTCCCTTGTATGAGCTTCTCGAGCAGTTTTCCAGCAATGTCCAGCATACAGAGTGGTCTAAACGACGAAGGTGTTATGGGGGTTCCCTTACCTTTGTCTAAGAGAACCAATCTCTGCCGTTTCCAGACCACGGGAAACGTGCCAGTTGCCAAGCATGCGTTGTAGGTGTTCAGGAGTATGTCTGGGTATTCCAGGGCTACAGTTTTGATCACCGATGCCGGGATGCCATCAGGTCCAGGTGCCTTTCCTGTTTTGAGTGACTTGGCCGCGTCTTGTAATTCCTTAGTTGTGAAGGGTGTTACTTCGCTGTTTTTAGTGTAGTGTTTCTTCTCCCGCCGTGGGTGTTTGGGGAAAAGCTCCGTTACAATCCTCTCCATCAAGGCAGGAGATTTCGGCGCCTCTGGTGAAGCCTTTCCAAGTCGTTTGGCGACAATTTGGTAGGCTTTACCCCAGAGGTCATTGTCGAGATCGTTGCAGATCTCTTTCCACAGTTTCGCTTTACTTGCTTTAATGGCTCGGTTTAGCGTCTTTTTGACCTGCTTGTACTCTTTTGAATACAAGTCCTGGCTTGGGGAGCGTTTCGTAGCTCTCGTTGCTCGGCGACGTAGCTGATGGCATATTTTGCGAAGTTCTGCTATGTCCGCTGACCACCAGTACGCCGGCCTGTGGAAGCTCTGGTTTTTCAGCCGCGGCATAGAGGCGTCGAATGCGGCAGTAATTTCTTTCATCGTGTTTAGCACTGCCTTTTCCGTCTCGCTGCAGGTATCCGGTGTCGGGTTGTTCTGGAGGATAGACCAGCTTCGTGCGAGTAAAGCTTGCAATGCCTCTGGATCAAGCCTTTTGGCATTCCACTTCCGCTTAGAAACGTCGCGTTGTGAAACCGGAGCGAATGCCAATCCAACGCTGAATGTCACAAACTGGTGATCACTGCCACTGTATTCTTCGGATACTGTCCAGTCTTCAATCATGTTGGCAGTCCTTGGAGTCGCCAATGAGATGTCGAGGATGGATTCTTGGTACCCTGGTCTTCTAAAGGTCGTGGTGCTCCCGGTGTTCAGCACTATGAGGTCGAGTCTAGCCACGACGTCAGCGACCTCGTTTCCTCTGGTGTCGGAGAAATCAGCGCCCCAATCAGCCGATTTAGCATTGAAATCACCAGCTACGATAACTTCGCCGTCGAACTTGGTGATCACATCCTCTATATTTGCCAGTTTCTGTTGGAACACACTAATCCCTTCGTTAGGTGAGAGATAGACGCTGATGAAGTAGGTTATGGGGGTTTGAATCCAGACAAAACCTGCTCCACTTCCGCTGTTGATGGTGGTAACGTTCTTTGTATTTGCAATCCAGATTGCCGCCGTACCAGTTTTGTCTGCGAACCATGCTCTATCTTGGAGGTTTAGATATTGCTCACAGATGAAGCAAACGTCGATCCTCTCTTCAAAGACTCGCTGGCGAAGTAAATTTTGCGCCAACGCACATCTATTCAGGTTTCCTTGAAGTATGCGTGTCATTTCTGCCCTTTTGTAGCTTCGGCAAGTGCGGTGCGGAATACCTTACAAGCCCCGGAGCCTGGAATATGACATAAGCTATCTGGAGCTTCTTGTTCCTCTGTACAGAGGAAGCACTTTGGCTGTTCAACGCAGTCTGCAGCTTTGTGGTTTCCTCCTCCGCATTTAAAGCAGCACTTGCTTCTGTCAGGCCCCTTGCAGGAGTTCGTCGCGTGCCCGTATCCGAGACATCTGATGCAGCGTGTTACTTTTACAACTGGTCGAATGCGGCAGTTGACCCATCCGATCATTATACGAGCCTTGTCAAGGATTTTGAACGCGCTAGCCTCGTCTATCTCGCAGAAGGCTGCCCGGTTGCCCCGTCGAGTAGGCTTTGTCAAATTTACCCGTTTGATCTCCAGGCTGTCGGTGAAGTCACGTTTGAGTGCTTCGCGGACGTCGTTCTCAGTAGTGATGGCATCCAAGTCCAGGATCTCGATCGTTGCTTTTGGTGTAAGCATTCTGACTGTACCGATGTTAGCAGTTGCTGTTTTTATCGCAGCCGTGAAAGCGGTAGTGTCTTCAGTCTTGCGACCTATTTCTAGAAGAACGCTCCCTCGCTTCGTTTGTTTGATAGACTTTATGTCTACTCCAGTCTCTGTCGGATTAACCTTGGCTTTGATTTCCTTGAGGAGATCGGCGTATGTTCGCCCTTCAGCTGGTTGGACAAGCACAGCTTTAGTTTTTATCTTCTTCCTCCTCGGTTTCGTGGAGCCAACATTGCTTGGCTGGTTTTGGGCTGTAGCAGATTGAGCCACTGGCTCCTGTTCTTCCTTTTTCTTGTTTTTCCGAGTCACTTTGGTCCAGGTATCACCCAGGGCTGTCTTCTTATGTGCTGGCTTATCGATTTCCGAGGAAGGGCTGGGCGTGGATAGCGGCCTCTTCTTGTTTTTCTCTTCTCTATGCTGTGTTTTCTCAGGAGTGACCGAAAACGTCTGGGATTTTTTGTTTAGATCCGGAGATGTTTGCGTGGTTCTCACCGTCTTCGTTGCTGGTTTGTTGGCCAACTTATATGCCGTGGCAATGGACGCTACTATTTTTCTGAGTTCATGGTGGAGATTTCGTTTATCCTTTATGAACTCAGCTAATTCTTCGATCTTGCTACCGAGCCGTTCCATTGGCGATTGTTGACCGGTGACAGTCGGTAGAGAGTTTATCCTTCCTCGGCATGTGTGAGTGTTGACGGGAGCAACAGGTCTTCCACCTATTGGAGGAAAGTTTGTTTGCTGTGCGTCTACTTCCATCAGAGCTGCTTCTTTACTCCCTGTAGCATTGCTAGCATTGCTAGACAGCAGAGCCATGGGGTCTACTCCACTGTTCAAACGGTCGCTTGATAACGACGAGTTCAGGCCCGTTTGTACGCCTTCCCTCGCCGGCACTGAGGTATCCCTCCTCTGCACCGTAGACGATGTTTGAAATTGTTCTGACATTTCCATACCATCTTTTGCTAGGTTTTGGTCCACCCCGAGTATTCTCTTTCCCCGGTACCCGACGCATCTGACGTGCAGATATGC
Organism: Cotesia glomerata; assembly: GCF_020080835.1. NCBI lineage: Eukaryota > Metazoa > Arthropoda > Insecta > Hymenoptera > Braconidae > Cotesia > Cotesia glomerata. The sequence continues at coordinate 14,345,773 of NC_058159.1, read as the reverse complement.
CGGGCATTCCCCTATCCGCCACGTGGGGAGGCGCCCGATGCGGGACCCAGCAAGCCCGACACGAGGTGTGTGTGTGCGTGCGTGTGTGTGTGTGTGTGTGTGTGTGTGTGTGTGTGTGTGTGTGTGTGTGTGTGTGTGTGTGTGTGTGTGTGTGTGTGACTATGTGACTCGCTTATAACTTTTGAACTACTAAACCGATCGGAATCTACTAAACGGTGTTCTAAAGATTTCTCTCAAAATTAGATTTCCTGTGAATTTTAACCGATTCGGACCGATAGGATTTGCGAAATTTGAAAAATCTCAAAAAAAATAAGAAAAAAATTTTTTTAAAAAGTGGATTTTTTGGAATAACTTTTAAACGGCTCTATCGATCAACTTTAAAAACTAATCCGCCTTTGAGCTTGAAAAACCACGTCGATCGCCACTAAGCTGGTCAAAATCGGTTGATTCGTTCGAGAGATATCTGAGCAAGGCCTCGTTCTGAGCAAGGCCTCGTGACGTTGTCAAAATAATTTGGCAACGCAGGTAAGCTCAAAGATTCGGGGACTAGGCTAGACAGAAGAACGAACGAACGAGACTCTTGTAAGGGGGGATAGGTGTTATGGCTCAAACAGGTCTTACGGCTGCACCTCTCCGCATGGGCCCCGCTGGTAACTGGTCGGGTTGTTATTATATTACCGATCAGGCTAACGCAGTCGTTGAATGGGTTGATACAGTTAACTAAGTACGAGGACAGATTGACATTAAAATCAACTCAATTTACATCTGTCCTATGATAGCGTAAATGCTTGAGGACAGGGTTTTTCCTTGCCGGCAAACTTGGCTGTGTATTTCCTATGTAAGGGTAGGATAGATATACGTGCGTGTATAGCTCTTTTGAGCCCAGGAAACGGCCTCTTCGGAGGTAGGCGAAAGCCTCACCATATATTCTTCGTTCGAGAGATATCGTGAACGAAAGAAACCCGAAAAAGTGTTTTTTCGGGATTACTCCGAAATTCATGGTTCGATCGATTAAAATTGCAAAATTACTCATGAGGATGATGAAACTGCGTTGAATGCCGCCAACCGCGTGAAAATTGCTTGATCCATTCAAAAGTTATTGCGGTTTGAAAATTGCAAAAATAGTGTTCTATGAAACTTCTATCAGACTTTCGAGCTGGGAGAGCTCAAATGCATAGAAATATTATTTCTTTGAACTCAGCGAGCTCAAAATATCACATAAATTATATTTTGAGCTCAAAAATGTCATAAGTACAATTTTAAGCGCCCAGGAATGGAATTAGCGGGAAGTTGCAGGGATAGCCTTTAAGGTGAACCGTTTTTCTAATTTTTTTTTGTCAGATCAGGCGAATCCCTCTAGATAATCGTCAGATTATGAGACAGCACATTTAGAACATAAAGTTGAACCATATATATCTTAATCTGACGCGCTTGAGTATTTCAAAGTGGCGAATTTTTTTTGCACATTATGAAAATGCCCGCGAGTTTGCGTCCCATTGAAATCGTCAGATTAGTGAATGAGAGCTTTTTTTTGGTGCACTTAACACTCCCTTAGAAAATCTGACGCGCTCGATTAATTTTTTTTTTCTCATTTTCAACCCTTACATACAACCACCCGCATCATGCAAACGATCAGATAAATATACGTCCATTATTACAAATACATAGGGCATTGGTGCTATCAATATCTGACGCGCTCGAGGATGTCCATGCACAGTTTTTTTTTACATATTTAAAAATTTATAGCCGCTTCCCCCACCGATGTAAAGGTATATATCATATAACATTTTTTTCTTCTCATCACCTCAGCTTTGCAACCCAATAGGTCTCTACGACGCTCGAGTAAATCCCCATTTAGCATCGTGGGCTCCCCTACTATTACGAAATTCCACCTACAAGGGAGGTTGCGGAGGCGTTAACAATGAAAAATTCCCGTTTTTAAATTATAGCTTCTATCAACTCTAAATTTGGTAGGAATCTTCTGTAAGAGATGTAGAAATAATTTATAAACAAATATCTCATCCAAGAGAGGGTTGCGGGGGTGGGTACTAACAATAAAAATTTTTAATTTTCAAACTATAGTTCTTACAGACTCTCAATTTAGTAGACGTCTTCTATATGTGATATAGAAATAATCTAAGAATGTATTTTATAACGAATCAACTCCAATAATGATCGTGGGAATGGGTGTTAACAATAAAAAATCTTAATTTCCAAAATATAGCTTCTAAAAACTCTAAATTTAATAGGAATCTTTTATTTCTCCTGTAGAGATCATTTCAAAATGGATTTCAATAAAGTCTATTTCGGATAGGAATTGCGGAGATGGGTGTTGAAATCTAAAATTTTTATTTTCAAACTGTAACTTGTACAGACTCCAAATTCGGTGAGAATCTTCGTGTATGATGTCCAGTTCAGCTAAGAATGAATTTTATGGAATTCCAATCCCAAAAGAGATTCCGGGGGCGTTGATAATGAAAAATTCCCGTTTGTAAAATATTGCTTTCATAGACTCCAAATTTGGTAAGAATCTTTTGTATGTGATGTAGAAATAATCTAAGAGCGGATTTTATGACAACCTACTCCCAATATGAATTGTGGAGGTGGGTGTTAACAATGAAAATTTTAAATTTCTAATAAAATTTTTTTTCGATTTTGCTCTCAACTATCTTATAGGAAATTTAATTCTCTACAAAATTGTCTATGTCTATTTTTTTCCTAAACTCAACAGAAACAAAGTTACAGAGTACCGAATAGGAGGAAAAAATAATTAATGAATTAATAATAGAAAAAAATTTATTATTTTAACTTTTCAACAATTTAACTCAATATGCATCATTATTCATCAAAAATTTTTGAATTTAATATTATTAACATTATATTTCAAAATAATAAGAAAAAAAAATTTTTAATAAAATAGAAATTAATTACGATTAATAAATTTATACATTTTTTTGGTCACTGTTGACTAGTTAGATTTATATAATATTATTTATTGCACTTTAGGATTTTTAATGGGTACGGTGATAAGTTCTGTCAATAAGTATACGTGAGGTTAATTTACTATGTATATTGTAACGATTCACGACAGAACTATATCACCCGGAGCCACGTGCACTCAGGACGCGGAGTTAGGTCGGAATAATAGTGTCCACTACTGCACTTTGGGTATCAGAGTTGAAACTCAAAGGGTAGTAGTGGGGTAGAAGGCCCTGAAGATTTGCGAAGGGACACGAAGGAAATCTTCGGGAAATAGAAAAGTATGAGAAAAGTGCAAAGGGGCAATAAGCCTTCGTGACGTCAGCGGGCCTGAGAGTACAGCTGGCCATGTTGACCTCGGGTCCTCTATCGCTTGGGTTTATTGCGCATAGAAAAAAGAGTAATAAACAGGAAAGGTTTGAGAAAAGTTGATGGGAAAAAACTCATGGGAAAAACCTATAAGCCGGAGAGAAAAGGCTCCGGATCTTAAAATGTACAAATATTTACAACTTAATCATATTACAACTGAAAGTTTACAACTAAATTATTCTATTGAATTTACTTCATTTTACAATTTCAAATCTTAACTGTAGCCTAAATGCCTAACAAAATAATTTTAACTAAATTTTTACTAATTTTTAAATAATTTTAATGTCAGCGGTCACATGACCGCCACAGCACGAAGGATATAATTTGCAAAGATACTGTACAATTTTTCACAAATATTGTTTTTGTTTTTTGTTTTTAGTACCTAACTGAAAGAATTCTTCAACTAAAGCAACTGCTCTTTCTGCAATATCGTTCACTACCTTTACATTTTTTAATGACGATAAACAAGTAGTGTAATTTTGATCACTCGATTTGTAGTATTTATCAGAAGAAATTGCCTCACTGACTTCTTTCGATGATCCTTTGTCATTGGAAGTAGAATAAAAATAGTTAAAGCCATAAAAACGAAGGTAAGTCACACTGACAACAAAAGTATTGACGTTTATCATACAATTTAAATTGATGGTCTATTGAAAATATCGGTGATTTTATAACGAAGAAGTATATGCCATTATTCGATGAGTTTGAGCTTTTAAGTGATTTCTTTAATTAACCTCCTTCACGGTGGCCGAGTGATCAAAATTGTAGCAACGTGCTTATCATTATTAAAAAATGTAAAGGTAGTGAACGATATTGTAGAGAGAGCAGATGCTTTAGTTGAAGAATTCTTTCAGTTTAGTACTAAAGACGAAGAACAAAAACAGTATTTGTGGAAAATTGTACAGTATCTTTGCAAATTATATTCTTCGTGCAATAAATAATATTTAATAAATCTAACTAGTCAACAGTGACCAAAGAAATGTATAAATTTATTAATCGTTATTAATTTCTATTTTATTAAAAATTTATTTTTCTTATTATTTCGAAATATAATGTTAATAATATTAAATTCAAAAATTTTTTAAGAATAATGATGTATATTGAGTTAAATCGTTGAAAAGTTAAAATAATAAATTTTTTTCTGTTATTAATTCATTAATTATTTTTTCCTCCTATTCGGCCCTCTGTAACTTCGTTTCTGTTGAGTTTAGGAAAAAAATGGAAATGAACAATGTTGTAGAAAATTAAATTTCCTATAAGATAATGAAGAGCAAAATCGAAAAAAAATTTTACTCGCATAGTTATTTTAAAAATAAAAAGAAAAGAAATTTTACAATGTTATTTAAATGGGAAAGGAGACCCCCCCCCCTCCCTTGTGCCAGCTCAATTTTTGAGATATTGAGCTCAAATTTTAGGAGAATTTTTTGTTTATATTGAAGAAACTTTTAAGATACGCTTAATCGAAAAAAAAAAATCAAAAGTTATTTTGACACAGTCTAATATATATATATATATATATATATATATATATATGCATATATATATATATATATATATATATATATATATATATTAGAGTGTTTCAAAAAAACACACTATTTTTTTTTTCGAAGAACATTGAAAATTCTTCAGAGTATCCCTAATCAAAGACATTGTGAAAATCTCAGCCCTTACTATTAATGTATAGAGGTGGCTGTAATTAATTTTTTATTTCTATTTAAATAACATGGAAAAAATTTTTTTTTTACTTTTGAATTTTGCTAGTCAACAACGAAACATTTTATAGCTATGACCGATGCATATTCTTGTAAGAAATTTAACGATCTAAAAAAATTGTTTGAATGAAAATATGTGTAAGGAAAACCATTTCGGAGTTATCAGGCCTCAAACATCGAACTGTTTAAAAAGTGATAATATTTATTTATAAATACGAAAAATCAACTTAAATTACTCTCGTGTAAAAAAAAATTTGTCCTAAAATTGTCATAAGCTTAGAATCCTAAACGTGACACAATTTAGGACATATTATGACACCAATCCGAAATGAAATTTAGATTGTAGAAAAATATTGTGGATATTAATCAGAAAAAAAATATTGTTGAAAATTACTTTTATGACAATTTTAGGATATTTTCATGAAAATTTTAGGACACTACTATGAATTTTAGGACAGATTTATGACAATGTTAGGATACTCTTATGACAATTTTATGATCTTTTATGAAAATTTTATAAAAATTTTAGGACATTTTTATGACAATTTCAAGACACTTTTATGACAATTTTATGACATTTTTATGACAACTCTTCAAGACAATTATAAAATTGACATGAAAGTGTCCTAAAATTGTCATAAAAGTGTCCTAAAATTGGCATAAAAGTATCCTAAAATTGTCGTAAAAGTACCTTGAAGTTGTCATAAAAGTTCCATAATTGTCATAAAATTGTCATAAACGTATCCTAAAATTGTCTTAAAAGTATCCTAAAATTTTCATAAAAGTATCCTAAAATTGATAAAACAACAGTCAATAAATGTAACTGAAAACGTAGATTAGTCGGAAACTCAATAAAATCTATAACCTGAGACTGGTAGCTAAAGCGGAAAGACTGGTATACCATGGCGTCGCTCAGTATGCTGGTTGTGGAGAGAGGGAGGGATTCGGATGTAGATAAGAATGAATATGATAATTAAGACGCTGAGATGACTGACTATCTTTAATTTATAAAGGACCAATCTATTACCCAAACATATTACTAAGTATTCAATACATAGCTACAAAAAACTATAGCGCCCAATTTATAACATTAACTAAGACTATAGAATACTCTGACTTTGATATAAATATGAAACTGAAGAGGATCTGGTGGTCTAGCGGCATAAAATTTAAGCTATTTTAAAAAATTTTATTTCTTTATGAAGGTAATGACTAATGCTTTCAAATTTTTTTACACTTATTCTATTACTTATTAACAACACAGAAATGAAAATTAAGACATAAGATTTTTTATTTTAAATTAGAAAAATGGTGCTGAAGTTCCCTTCTCTAAAAAAATGGACCTAACTGGTGCGTGTCGATTTATCTCACCCTCTGATCTGAAATAAAAAAAAATGATGAATTTTTAATTGTTATAAGTATAGTTATCGTCGGAACTAGAATGAACAAAAAAATAAAAATATTTGACAAAATGGCACGTGGTTAAAAGTATTTTTTGAAAACGAGTTTCAGATTCGTACGTTTAACTACACGCCATTTTGTCAAATATTTTTGTTTTTTTTTTTTTTTTCAAGTTCCGATGATAACTATACTTATACTTATTAAAAATCCGTCATTTTTTTAATTTCCCGCTAAGAAAATTAAAAATTTTAAAAAATCGGGAAGTTATTGGTTTTACCCCGTTTTTCGAAAATCGATTTTTTATCAGATCTTGACGTTTTGAGGTCCTAGGAAGCTTTCCTGACTATTCCCGCGAGGGTGTCACTATGTCTGTATGTGTGTGTGTGTGTGTGTGTGTGTGTGTGTGTGTGTGTGTGTGTGTGTGTGTGTGTGTGTGTGTGTGCGTGTGTGTGTGTGTGTGTGCATGTGTGTATGCGTGTGTGTGTGTGTGCGTGTGTGTGTGTGCGTGTGTGCGTGTGTGTGTGCGTGTGTGTGTGTGTGTAAGTATGTAAACCTCTTATAACTTTTGAACGGTTGAACCGATGTCATCGCAGTTGATGCCATTTGAAAAGGCTTCGCCAAACTTAAATTTCCTATTAATTTGAACCGATTCAGACCGATAGATTTTGAGAAATTTGGAAAAATCTAAAAAAAAATAGGAAAAAAATTTTTTTCATAAGTTGTTTTCTTGGGATAACTTTTAAACGGCTTTACCGATCAATTCCAAAAACTAATCAGCTTTCAACATTGAAAAACCACGTCGATCGCAGCCAATCCGGTCAAAATCGGTTGATTCGTTCGAAAGATATCGTGAACGAAAAAAAAACCGAAAAAAGTGTTTTTTCGGAGTTACTTCGAAATTTCTAGTTTGACCAATTGAAACTTAGAACTTCTTTTTGAGGCTTAAAAAACTGCGTAGAATGCTACCTACCGCGTAGAAATCGGTTTATTGATTCAAAAGTGATTACGGTTTAAAAATTCAAAAAATAGTGTTCTATAAAACTTCTATCAGACTTTTGAGCTCAAAGAGCTTAAAAGCATAAAAAAGATATTTTTTGAGCTCAGAAAGCTCAAAACAACACACAGATTGTATTTTTGAGCTCGAAGAGCTCAAAAAAAGCGGCCAGGTATTAAAGGAATTAGCGGGAAGTTGCAGGGATGGCCTTTAGGGTCAACCGTTTTCCTAATTTTTTTTTTTTTAGATTTTTCATAATTTCATCTCGCGATCCCGTATCGAGAAGCGTGGGACGCGCTCGCACGCATTAGGCTTAAGAACTCTCGATACATGGCTGCCCCCAAATATGACAAAATATGGCAAAATTAGCTTTAAACCTCTCGATAAATTTTTTTCTTATGATTATTATATACCAATCGAATTTTTTTTGCATCTTCTAAAGGGTTCTAAAGCCAAACCGTTGATTATATATTTTTAACTTCCCGCTAAGAAAATCGAAGATTTTAAAAAATCGGGAAGTTATTGTTTTCACCCTGTAACAGGGCTATTTACCCTGTGACGGTAAAACCGCACACGCGTGATAATTATTCGACGCAGCACTGGCGCGTCTCGGTCTTCGGGACCCATTAGCATTAAGTGGGGGAAATTTTGGGTTTCTTGGTCAGTTGTGTAGAGGCAACAAGTCAGAAGTAGTGCAGTGACCAATGCAGTAACTTCGCTAGCCAAAACAGTCCAAAGAAGGAAGCCTGAGTTTCCAAAGCACAAAAATTACACAGGTATTGAGACTTTGATTCCTTTGATGAGATAAGAGGGTCATATACCCGGCTCATCAATTTTACTACTTCTCATTATTAAATCAAATTTTTGATAATTCAATTGTTTATAATATTTTGCCTAATAATAATTAAATAATTAATTAATTGTAATTAATTCTTATTCGTTAGCATCGTGAGCATTCTTCCTGGGGATCTTATACCCGAAGAATGTTCTAGACCTCTTGGGTTTGGAAGTCGTGAGTAATTAATTTGTAAATTTGGCCAATTGATAATTGTTAACATCTTAGATTGGTTTAAATAAATTTATTTTATTAATTAAATTCTGAACATCGAAAAGGTTCCAATCTACACGACATAGTATTCGGTACCCGAGGTCCAAAACGTGCTATGCAGCTACGAACAACGGCGTCCATTTTGAGCGCGCAAATTCCCGTGTGAATTTTACTACGCAACAATTTACAATATTAACAACTGGACTATTATTATAAATTATAACAATTGAATTATCATTTATTAATATTATTCGTTACAAGAAAGTATTATTTATTTAATATAATTTATTGAGAATCGGCTACTGAGTTTCGACGCCATTAAGATTGAATTACCCGTGGATAATTTTTCGTGAATTTATTTTACATTGAAAAAAATTGTTTTATTAATTATTTATAAATCGAAAAATTCCACGTGGTCATTTATATATTGAACTATTGAGGACTAGAATTATTATTTTATTGGAATTATTTATAAAAACATTTAACGGCATGGATTAAGTCCCAGAAAATTAGTTAGAATTTTATAAAGAGTATTCTCAAGAATTTATTAAAGGTTTAAGAAATAAAATTACGATTTGAAATTGGAGTAAAATTTTGCGTCAATATTGTTCCTAAAATTTTATTTAATGTTGAGTATTAAACTCGTGGATAATTTGGAATAAATTCAAGGGTCGGTTTTTAGTGTAGATTTTTTTGAGAATTTAATTATTAGTTGTGAAAATGGTTTACGATTTAATTGCGAGCTAATGACTGAAAATTTTAATAAAAATTTATGTTGTAATTTTTTGGAGTTTAATTTTATAAGTCAAAAGTAAAAAGTAAAGTAGAGCCAGTGTGTGTGTGTGAGCGGGTTATGTGTGTGAAGATCGTGCGGGATATGTGTGTGTGAGTGTGTACATTCTCTACTTGTTGATGTTTTGCCGAGTAGAGTAGTTCAGACAGTCTAAGAGCGTGAGGGTCCAGTGGACAGCGCGACTTAGTTAGAAACTGCGGTATAGACGCTCTATAAGAGGGTACCGTCAGGATTAAGAATTTTGATAGAGCGTGAGTGTCCGGTGGACAGCGCGACTTAGTTAGAAACTGCAGTATAGACGCTCCATATGAGGGTACTGTAGGATTAAGAATTTTTGTTAGTTTTAAGAGGTCCTGGTCATTCGTTAGTTGGGCTGTTAATTTTAAGAAGTTCTGGTCAGCCGTTAGTTAGGCTGTTAGTTTTAAGAGGTCCTGGTCAGCCGTTAGTTAGGCTGTAGTCTTAAGTTGTTAATTGTAGTGTGAGTGCGTGAGTGACCACCAATTGTTATTTTATATGGTTAATAAATATCGATATATTGTTAGATAAAAATTTATTTCTTTCAGATCACCTTCCTCCACTCTCTCTCCTTGTAGATTATAAGCTCAGCTCTGGTTTCCGGTTCCAGGAACCGAGATACAAAATCCTGGTGGCGCCCTTGTTAATTTAGAATCATTTTTGCTAGGTATTGTTTTATTTTATTAAATTAATTAAGGGGCCAATGAGCGGAAAAAACACCCGTTACAACCCCGTTTTACGAAAATCGAGTTTTCATCGAATCTCGACGTTTTGAGGTCCTAGAAAGCTTCCCTGACTATTCCCGCGATGGTGTCTGTATGTCTGTATGTATGTATGTATGTATGCATGCTTGTATGTGTGTGTGTGTGTGAGAGTGTGTTTTTTTTTTTTTTTTTTTTTGTTTAAAGGGGGGGGAATCCTTTTTACGGATTCTAGACATAGTTGTTTGGCCTGGATATGTGGCGACTCGAGGCAGCGTCATAATAATACTCGACGGTAGCGCCCCTACACACTAAACCCTAAACCCCTTTTCTTCTTTCCTTTAATCCCTCATGGAAACCGCCGTCAGGCATTACTTCGTGAGAGGAGGATCTAGCTACTGCTATTCCTTCTGATGTAAGAGTGATCACCCCTCCACTTCCGGAGGCATCGCGTTCGGAGACGACCTTTTGCTTTGGAGTATCACTCAAAATCATGGAAGAAACGAAAAAACAAGAAAAGGACAGGAGTATTGGTGGGCCTTGAGCCCAAGAAGCAGTGATTACAGTAAGCGCTGATATGAAGCAGACGCAAGCGCTGGAGCGCCTCGAAAAGCTAACCAGCGAACTGCATGAGTTTGTCCAATCAAAGATCAATATCCATAAAGAGGTAAAGGCCAAGGCAACCGGGGTAGTTAACGCCCTTCGAAGGTTTAAAAAACTGGACGAAGAATGGCAGTCACCTCGACGACTCACTCCTCGTCTTACGCCGGAGAAGAGCAGTCAACTTACTGTGGAGATCGAAGAATCAATAGACACCGGAGGCGATGGTGACGGTGAATCTGATGCTAAAGACGAAGGTCATACTTCCAACAAGCCTAACAAGAGGAAGGACCGAAACTCGCCAGATGGAATAGATGGGCGATTGACGAAGAGAAAGGACTTGAAACCAAGTCCTCCGAAAAACTTGATGAAGCAGAACGCCGAAAAAAAAGACGCGACTGATTGGAAAGATGTTCACACAAGGAAAGAGAAATGGAGGCTAGCCAAAGAACAGCTCCCAAAAGAGCCTTCAAAGATGCCCAGGCCGGAGCCTAAGCGCAAAAAACCGCTCAAAGGGATCAGACCCGACGCACTGATCATCCGCCCGGCCGAGAAAGCAAAGTACGCCGAGATTCTGCGTCGCATAAAGAAGGACGTCCCTGATGAGCAGGTTCGCACAACGATGGACAAGATCAACAAGACCAGAAGCGGGGACTTGCTGATTACGATTTCGCGGAAGAGCGTGGACAAAGGCCAAGGCCTGCAACATACCATCGCAAACATTCTTAAGGAGGATGCCAAAGTGATCTGCAAAGGGCCACAAGAAGACATTGAGATCCGAGACCTAGATGACACCACAACAAAGGAGGATATTCAGGCTGCCCTGCATACGGTAACCAAGGAGCTCTGCGAAATACCACCAGAGACGCTGAAGATAGTAACGAAAACATGAAGGACGCAAGAACGAGGATACAGGCAGAAACGCAGCAAGAGTGGCAGGACCGATGGACATCGGGAGAAACGGGCAGATGGACAGCGCACCTGATCCCAAACATTAACGCCTGACTTTCTCAAAAGCACAGGGACACGGACTTCTTCCTGACCCAGCTATTGACGGGACATGGGCAGTTCAATGCATATCTTCTCAAGATGGGTTCGCACAGCACACCAACGTGCAAATACTGACCAGACAAAATTGACAACGCCGAGCACCGATTTTTGAATGTGATCGGTGGAAGGACGACAGAGTCAGCACCGAAGAAACAATAGGCACAACGCTCTCCCCTGAGAGCTTGGTAACCTGCATGATCAAAAAAGAAAAAAACTGGTCAGCTGTCGCAGCCTACGCGCAGCGCCTTTTAAAAGAAAACATCGCAGAATGGGATTAGAAACCAGTAGTAACAAGAAGTAGGTGTCGTGAGACACATTATGGACTGGATCGAAGTAATGCTAACGCGGTCCCGATCCAGTCTTCCCTGTTACATCTAGGGGGAAAGGAGAGAAGAGGATGTTTAGTCGGTATTGTTGCAAAATAAGATTGACTTCTGAGTCCGACATACCCAGGCACCAACACCTAGTCCTGGCACCAACACCAAGTCCTGGCATACGTAAATGTATTTTACCTCCTCTATAAAAAATAAAAATAGAAAAAAAAAAAAAAAAAAAAAAAATAAAAAAAAAAACACACATACATACAGACGTACGGACATCATCGTAAAAATAGTCAGGGAAGCTTCTTAGGGCTTCAAAACGTCGAGATCTGTTGAAACCTCGATTTTTGCAAAACGGGGTGAACACAATAATTTTCCGATTTTTCGAAAATCTTCGATTTTCTTAAAGGGAAGTTAAAAATAACGTCATAATTCCCTTTCTCCTAGGGGAGGCCTGAGTCTATCAGGTTATAACTTTGAACAATCCACGGTCTTGTATTTTTTCACTGGATGTTGGATGATTGCTGGACTCTCTTGTGATGATGGCTGGATTCTTTGATACTTGCTGGAACCCTGTGGACTACTTGACTAGATGTTACACTTTGGTCCCTTGTAATTGTTAGTCGTCCTGCCCACGCCTTGGTAACTTGTACGTCATAATTTTGGACGTGTAAAAACTTTTTGCAGTTTTTGAAACTGCCTGTAGCGGTTGTCTATCGACTCAGTGAGCTTGGCTCAACAGACCAACTGTTCTACGGTATATCAACTGATAAAGGTGTGAAGAACGTAGGGAATTTCTTTGGTAAAGAGCAGGTTGAAAAACCAAAAAAATACACGAAACCACAAAAAGACGAAAAAACAAAAAAAAAACAAATCAATGAAAATAAACAAACTCATAATGAGTATTTTTGTATTTTTCGTGCGGGGAAATACGAAGAACCACCCACTGAAGAATGGATAATGTGCTATGGATGCAATTATGGGCACATGAAGAATGCAGTGATAATGAAAGCAGAAGAAAAGGGTTCCTTTGTGATTTATGTAGAGATTAATTCAAATTGATTCTTTATTAATTATTTGTTTTTAACTTATCTATTACTTTTCTTTTCTTTTTTTGACAAAAAAATTACTTAATTTTCAAGTTCAATTAAATATTATGATTAAAAGTAATAAATAAAACCTTTGTCTTTGTTATTAATCAATAAATTAATAGAGATTTTATTTAGTATTTTTAATATTCACTTTTTTCCTCATGTGTTCGTAATTACCCTACTCTCCCCTATCTTTGTCCAAAAAAATTAAACAAAATTTTTTTTTAGAATATCTATGGAATTTTTGGTTTGATGAGTACGCGCTTTAAAATTTTTAAAAGGGCTTAAAAAATTGCGTTGATTTCCGTAAACCGCGAGAAAATCAGTTGATTCATTCAAAAGTTATTGCGGCTTAAAAATTCAAAAAGTTGTGTTCTATGAAACTTCTATCAGATTTTTGAGCTCGAAGAGCTTGGAGATCTCTTTGAGCTGGGAGATCTCAAAATAACACGAAAATCATATTTTTCAACTCGAGGAGTTCAAAAACAAAATAAGTGAAATGTTAAGCGCTTGGGTATGGAGTTAGCGGGAAGTTGCAGGGATGGCCATTATGGTCAACCGTTTTTCTAATTTTTTTTATTAACAAAATCAAAAAACTTTTCAATACTGTTGTTATAAACAAAATTTAATAAAATAACGAATTTATAATTTAATAAACGTTAAAAAATTTAAATAAATATGGATCTGCTTTCTCTCCTGTCAATTTCTTATTTTTATTAATAAATTGATTTCATTGGTTACTCGTTTAGAATTTGACTTTGTTAAATTTAACAAACAAAAATAAACTAGAATTCTTTTTAGGTATATAATTTTTACAAACGTTCCCGAAATAGAGACATTATTTAGATAGTTTTTAGGTAATTTTTCGAGATATTATTTAAAAATGACCGAAATTGGGCTATAATTCAGTGGATATTTTCATTATTTTTAGTAGATTTCATAAAAATCTAACTATTGTAATTGTCCTCATAACGCAACTTTTGAAAAATTTTGGTGTATTTCGACCTAACTCGATGAGCTGAGTCAGAAAATACATATGGTTCAAAAATTTATATATGTATGTATATATATATATATATATATATATATATATATATATATATATATATATATATATATATATATATATATATATATATATATATATACGATATAACGCGGGGCTTGTCAGCATGATAACGTCTACAATTCTCTATTGATCTCAATGAAACTCTACATACTTATTCTACAGACGATTATGAAGGTCGAGTTCAAATTTGAGCCAAATCGGTCAATAAGTTTAGAAATTACAGCATTTTTAAATTTTGAAAAATACGAAAATTCCATATTTTTATCGCTTTTTCTTCAAATAACTTTTAAACGCGTCGAGATATTTGAATTCTGTAAAATGCATCTTATTGCTGAAAAAATAAGCTTCAATTTACATATTTACATGTATTTCTAGGCTAAAAAACATCTATTTTGTAATTTTTTTTTCTTAAATTTATTTTATGAAAAAGAAATCTACTTCCATTTCGGCTGCCGAATGGTTTTTATTTAAATATGACTAAGTTCGTTAAGGTCGATTTTGTGAAATACTCTGGCGATTTCTCACGATCTTGACGTATTTACTCATACTCATTTCAGTCCTGAAATTTAAGTCTATATTTCTAATGGCACTTTTACATTGATTGATGAGTTATTCAAGGGTCGACAAGAATAATAGGGATCTAATTGTCACAAAAAAAAATTCAAGATTTTTCTCGATACTCACACAATATGAGATAAGTCCAACGTTCGTTCCGGTTGCTCAGGAAATCTTGGAATACAATTTTTTTCTTTTTCTGGTACGCATCTGAAGCTTTTTCTTAAAGAATGCCCAATTTGCTTGCTAGGTGATTTCTGTAAATGGTAAAAATTAAAAATTACCGATTTATTGGTGATTTGCTTGTAATAATTAAAATGATGACTTACAAAACTACTGTATTCTCTCGTTTCATGATCATTAGTGTGTCCTCCAGATACTTTACCCCGCCAAAAACAGTCTTGACAAAGTTGATAAGAGTTACATTTCTGACAACGGTACCGGAATCCCGAAAAATTAGACTTGTAACACGCGTCACACATTACAGGATGATGTACTATTAAAAAAAAAATTAATCTTTATTAAATTATACTTTTGAGAAATTCGAATAACAAGTCCTTGCTGTTTCAAAGTCAGAATAAATCATTCTAGCAGTCATATATTGTCCAAGAATATTTTCAAAACACTCTTAAGCTTTGAGCACTTCATAAATAAGTTATGCCTAGATGTTGCCTGGCCCAAGGATTTACCAAGCTAGGATCACCGAATAACTCAAATTTGGCAAAACAGTTACAATGTTGAAGGCCAAGAGAATAATCTCTTATCAATTACAACTCGACTGCGACTAGCTCGATCTTACTCCTTATTTAGGGTGGTAGGCCATGTTGAAATATACGTCGTTGGAAGAAATAGGTTTTACAAAAAAAAAAATTACTTGAAATTAAACAAAATAAATTCAGAGAAATTATTAAGAAAATTATCATGAAAAGATTGCAACAATTAATTCTTAATTAATTATAAAGAACATTATTAATTATTTTCAATTTGTCGTTACTAATTTTCACAGTCTCGCATTCGTACCTCAGTAATCGAACGATACGATAATGTCATTAAAAAAAATTAGGAAGACGGTCGGCCCTAAAGGCCATGCCTGCAACTTCCCGCTAAGTCCATATCTAAATGCTTAAAATTCCACTGATTTTTTCCGAAAAATTTCGTCCGAAAAATGGTTATTATTTTTTTTTTTAAATTATGAGATAAATGAGAGGATGTTCTTCCCCCCTTAAGTTTAAAATAAGTTCATAGTTCTAGCCTAATATTTTGAGAAAAATGAAAAATTTTTGTTTGTATCTGCTCAAATCAATTTATTTTATATTTAACATTTCACTTTTTTTTTTATACTAATTTCAATATTAACTCTATTTTTAACTTCCCGCTGAGAAAATCAAAGATTTTCGGGAATCAGGAAGTTATTGGTTTTACCCCGTTTTGCAAAAATCGAATTTTCATCAGATCTCGACATTTTGAGGTCACTGAAGGCTTCCCTGACTACCCCCGCAATGTCGTCACTATGTCTGTATGTATGTATGTATGTGTATGTATTATAACCAAATTTTCGAGGAGAGGGGGGGGAGTATACGGTAACGTAACTAAACAATTCTACAAATGAAATCAGGGTTATATTTCGTTATCCTTCCGATTTTGTTGGTCTCTGTTGGTCTCTGTTGGTCTCTGTTGGTCTCTGGTCTCGATAAAAATAGGGCGCCAGGTAATTTTTAAGCACTGGAATTACCAAACCAGTGAACAAGGAACTCAAAGAATCTTTATTCGCTAAAAATTATCAAAACTAGCCAAAACGTAAACTTAATTGAAAACACAGAAACTTAACAAAATAAAGACCTAAGAACCAAAGACCGAAAAGACAACGGAATACTTCGGGGTTGCTCAGTGTGCTGGTTTGTGGAGAGAGGTGGTGGTTCGTGAAGAGAGGATCCATAATTGTAATAATTCTATTCTCAACACCAAAAATTCATGCTTAAAACAAAATCCTTATTTATTCAATAAACTTTAACTTAATTAACAAACTCGATCGAAAATCACTACAAAATTACTGGAACATTACAGCTAACAATAATCAACGCTATAGTCAAGTTACAAAACTTTACTCTTATAAAATAAAACAAATAAAATAAATAATTATTACTGACTCGAATAAAAATCTCAACTAAATCTATCAACGGAACTCTAAATTATTCTCAATACAAAATTTTCTTTAAACCAGATTATCTTATATCTCAAGACCAAAGCTTAATTATTAACGCTCAAATTACCATAAATAAAATATTCTGATAGCTGATATAAGCAATGTCGATGCTGAGTAACTTTTTATATTATTTAAAATAAACTTCAACAACTCTGTATTCTTAACTGTAGCTTATAATAAAACGCAAAAGACTGAAATCTTAACCTGTAGCTGCAACGGTATGCACGTCCGATCACCTGTAGTGAGATGGGGCAACTCTCCAACTCGACTGTTCTCTACGAAGTCTAAAAATCGACTATTCTTAACCGTGACTCACTCACAAACTAAAACTTCTATACTCAATCAATCCCCAAATATTTTAATCCCTAATCAAACAACTAAAGCTCTAAGTACGGATATTCCTTTAGTGGATGCTCTCCAGGAACTGACTACGGCTGGGATCGAAACCAAAAACGTAACTTAAACTCAAAACGTAACTTAAACCAAAAATCAAAATAACAGTAACTAAAACTAAACGCAAAACGTAAACGTAACTTAAACTGATCCCGTATGCTTTCGTTGTGTTCCTCTACATCGGAGCGCTGGCATCTCAGCCAGACCTCGGCATTCCACCTGGAAGTCTTAAAGGGTTCGACTGGCGTCTAACGTCAATCGAAACCGGGTGACTTATAGTCCCGCTCCTTCGTAACGCTGACTTACCCACGTACTCTGCAGCCTCAAAACTTAATAACTCAAAACTAAAAATTCGAAACTCAAAACTCAAAATAACTCAATAAAACCCTTAAATGACTCGACCTTAATATTTTCCAAAAACTTGACTCTAAAACTGACTCTAATCTCGAAAATCTCAAAATCTCAACTGTAACTTCAACTCTCCAAATTCAATCTAAAACTGTAGCACCTCGTTACTCGGCATTACCACTCAGACTAAAACTCACAAAAATCCGTCGGCGCTAGTGACGTTCATTTTAAATAGACCCCGGTCGATAAAATAACGTCACAGTATGTATGTATGTACGTATAAACGTATGTGTGTGTGTGTGTGTGTTTTTTTTTTTTATTATAATATATTATTTTGCAACAATACCGACTAAACATCCTCCTCTCTCCTTTCCCCATAGATGTTACAGGGAAGACTGGATCGGGACCGAGTTAGCATTACTTCGAACCAGTCCATGTTGTGTCTCACGACACCTACGTCTTGTTACTACTGGTTTCTAATCTCTTTCTGCGATTTTTTCTTTTAAAAGGTGCTGCGCGTAGGCTGCGAAAGCTGACCAGTTTTCTTCTTTTTTGATCATGCAGGTTACCAAGCTCTCAGGGGAGAGCGTTGTGCCTATTGTTTCTTCGGTGCTGACTCTGTCGTCCTTCTACCGATCACACTCGAAAAACGTGTGCTCAGTATTGTCTGGGCAGTATTTGCACGTTAGTGTGCTGTGCAAATCCATCTTGAAAAGATAGGCATTGAACTGCCCATGTCCCGTCAATTGCTGGGTCAGGAAGAAGTCCGAGTCCCCGTGCTTTCGAGAAAGTCAGACGTTGATGTTTGGGATCAGGCGCGCTGTCCATCTACCCGTCTCTCCCGATGTCCATCAGTCCTGCCACTCTTGCTGCGTTTCCGCCTTTATCCTCGTTCTTGCGTCCTTCATGTTTTCGTCACTATCTTTAGCGTCATAGAGTTTAGCTCTCTCAAACGCTAATAGGTCGATGGGCGTGGCTCCCGCAATGACCAATACAGCCACTTCGGAAACTGTGCGGTAGGCGCAGGCAACCCTGAGAGCGCCTCGCCGCTGTACTGCTGCTATCTTTGCCGGTAGGTCTTCTGCTTTAATATTTCTGCCTATATCTCCGCTCCATAAGGTAGTACCGAGTGGACTACTTCTAGAAGAACTCTTCTCTTTTTTGTTCTTGGTCCCATGGTGTTGGTCATAATTCGTGCTAGGCTAGACACCGTCTTGCTGGCTTTCTTGCATGCACTGTCGAGGTGTTCGCGGAAAGATAGTTTCTCGTCTATCATTACCCCTTGATAGCGCAGGGCCCTTGTTGACGTCAGTGTTGTTCCTCCCATGTCCACAGTGAATGGTTATGGGAACCATTTTTGACGTGTCAAAACGACCATCTCGGTTTTCTGTTTGGCGAGTTTTAGGTGATGCTTATCAAGCCAAGTCTCGACAGCGTCAATGGTTTCCCGAACTAGCAGTTCGATTAACTATGATTTATATGTACTTTGTTTCACTGAATTTAAATCTAAAATCTTGTCCCTTTGAAGCAGTGATCGGCATCATAGATTTTTTTGGTTATTTAATTACCGATAATGACTCTATGTTAGAAAATTTGATAACTGTTTCAATAAATATTACTCATTATTAGAGCATTCAGTGATTGAGCAGTGAGGAATTTCCAATTTTCAAAAATTTAATAATTTATAGTTGAATATTACCCAATAAACCGATGACTTATAATTTGGATCAAATAATTACTCAATAATTAAGTACTTGAAATTTTGCTCTTGCAAATTACTAATTTTTGGAAAAATTAAGTAATTATTCTTCGAAATTATTAATTATCGAAATAATTCAATACTTAATTCTTTTAATTACTAATTTTTATAAAAATTAGTTAATTATCCTTTGCAATTATTAATTATTTGAATAATTAGATAATTAATCTTTTTAATTACTGTAAGTAAATAAGATCTATGTTAAAAACACTGTTTTTCAAACAGTATCAGATCCTATTAGATCTAACTAGGGGGGAGGGAGAGAAACGGGGCAGGGGTCAAAATGGGGTAGCCCAAAAATTTGATAAAAAAATTTTTATCAAAAATCTTTTTTAAAAGATTTAAAGACGAGTTTCAACATAGTTCTGTAACTCTTTGAAACAAAAACAAAATTTTTTTAACTTCCCACTAAAAAAATTGAAAATTTTCGAAAATCGGGAAGTTATTGGTTTTACCTCGTTTTGCAAAAATCGAGTTTTTAACAGATCTCGACGTTTTGAGACCTTATAAATCTTCCGTGACTACTTTTACGATGGTTCCGTACGTCTGTGTGTGTACGTGTGTGTGCGTGTGTGTGTGTGTGTTTGTGTGTGTGTGTGTGTGTGATTTTTTTTTTTTTTTTTTAGAGGAGGTCAAATACATTTACGTATACCAGGACGAGATGTTTGTCCTGGGTATGTCGGACTCGGAAGTCAATAATATTGACAACAATACCGACTAAACATCCTCCTCTCTCTTTCCCTATAGATGTTACGGGGAAGACTGGATCGGGACCGCGTTAGCATTACTTCAATCCAGTCCGTGTTGCGTCTCACGACGGTTGCTCCTAGTAACTAGTCTCATTCTGCGATTTTTTCCTTTAAAAGACGACGCATAGTGGGCGAGGTATTTTGCTTCTGGATTTTCCGCGCAAATTGCACATTTAGCTGGATTTTTACATTCAGCGATCTTGTGTCCTTCATGACCGCATTTGATGCAGTGATTAGACCTGTTTATTTAATTTTTGCACTGTAATCCAAAGTGCCCGAAGTGCCAACATTTAAAACATTAGATCGGTCTCGTCGTCGCTCTTATTCGACAGTTAACCCAACCAATTCAGATCTTGCCGTTTCGCGCTGTGGTCGCTGGTAGTGTGACTGTTGCTATCTGCGTACCTCTAAAGGCCTTACGGATCTTTATTGCCTCTAGCGGTATTTCACAGGTTTCTCCGACTTCTGTTTTCAAGGCGACCTGGATGTCTTCCTTCGTCGTCGTGTCGTCGAGCCAGTCCCGGAATACACGGACGGACTAGACTCGCTCGGAGCGGTGAAGATTCCGATCTCTAACACTCACTGCGTACTTCCTGATCAAGGCCCGAAGTGGCTGGCTCCTGATCCACTGCTGCAACTTACACCTCGGCAGAGCAAGCTCACATCAGCCGTGGCCTGCATCGTCGGAAACTACGACACGAGGTTCTGGTCACTCCCAGTGGGTCACAGCAGGGAACGATCGTCTTGTTAGGTCAGTTAGTGTGACCAACCCATTAAAGGGGAGTTTTGTCCACGGGAACGTATTTTATTTGGCTCCTACCCTCTGTACCAGGTACAGCGAGCATTCTCCCATCCGCTACGGGGAGACGCACCTAGTAGCAGTTTCTCCTCTGCCCCAAGTGTGTGTGTGTGTGTGTGTGTGTGTTTTTTTTTTTTGTAGGGGGGGAATTCTTTTTACGGATTCTAAGCATAGCTGTTTGGCCTGGATATGTGGCGACTCGACGCAGCGTCATACTAAAACTCGACACTAACGCCCCTACCCACTAAACCCTAAACCCCTTTTCCTTCTTTCCTCTAATCCCTCATGGAAACCGCCGTCAGGCATTACTTCGTGAAGGGAGGATCTAGCTACTGCTCTTCCTTCTGGTGGCTAAGGTGTTAACTATCTTCCTTCTATCTTCTGCTATTTGCTCTTTTTCTTTCGGTGGAACGCAAGTCTTTAAGGACTTCTGTTGCAAACGTGTTGGTAGCGTTCCAGGCAGCTTCTGATGACAACATTGCTTCTACTAGTGAATCTGGTTGCATTCTCTGGTTCAGGATCCTCTCCAGTTCTTCACGCTGTGGATCGAAACGAGGACATACAAAGAAGACGTGCTCCGCATCTTCAGCAACTCCTGGGCAGAACGGGCACTCCGAAGAGTCATCGTGCTTAAAGCGGTGTAGATACTCTCGAAAACACCCATGTCCCGACAACATCTGCGTAAGATAGTAATTGACCTCACCGTGATTCCGGTTAAGCCAAATGTCGACCCGAGGTATGAGACGGTGCGTCCACCTACCCTTCTCTGCAGCATCCCATTGTAGTTGTCATCGGCCTATGCTCTTCTGCCGTTCTTCAATTCTAAGTTCTTCCGGGCTCAGTGCAGTTGACCTTTTTCGTTGGTAAAGGGCCCGTCTTTCCTCTGCTAGAACTCTAAGAGGTAGGGTTCCAGCAATGACGCACACTGATTCTTCTAATATAGTGCGGAAGGCACTAGCTACTCGTAGGGCACTCAGTCGGTATATTGGTCCAGCTTTTCTCCATGATTCTTGGGTTTCCAGTGCATCAGCCCAAATGGATATTCCGTAAGTGAGCACTGATGTGACTACTGATGACAATAGTAGCCTCCTGCTCTGCATTGGGCCTCCGATGTTAGGTATCAGCCGTCGAGACTAGCACTCACTACTGACGCTTTGGCACTGACATGTTCCACCTGCTGTTTGAAGTTGAGTCGTGCATCCAGCATCACTCCCAGATAACGGATAAATGGTTGTGATGTGATTTCTTGTTCTCCGACTCTCAACTTGATGGTTTCTACCGTTTTTCTACTGGTGATGAGCACTGCCTCGGTTTTATGCTTGGCTAGTTGCAAGTTCATCATGTCCATCCACAAATTGACTCGTCTGAATGTAATATCAAATGCCATTTCTATCTCTTCGAGGTGCTTTGCGACAATCACGACAGCTACGTCATCCGCATATGCTACAAGTTTGACTCCCGTAGGCAATGCTATTCTCAGGAGGCCATCATACATGAAGTTCCATAGCAGAGGACCTAAGACTGATCCCTGTGGCACTCCTCCGGAGATTTCGTACACTTCCGTACCATTCGTCGTGTCATATTTCAGGAGCCTGTTCGTGAAGTAGCTCGCTACTATTCTGCGAAGGTATCCTGGTATGTTTTTTTCTTCTAGAGCCCGCATAACGCAGTCCCAGTTAGCGGAGTTGAAGGCATTCTTGATGTCCAAAGCAGCCACCAAGCAGTATTTCTTCTTTCCACCTTTCCATCTCGTTCCGGCGATTGCATCCTTGGCTATATCAACAACCAATTTGATAGCATCCAGAGTTGACCGTCTTTTTCGGAAACCAAACTGGTTCTCTGCTAGGAGTGGATCGACTAAAGCCTCTATTCTCTGATGAATTATGCGCTCGAATATCTTGCCGGCCGTGTCTAACATGCAGAGTGGTCGGTAGGATGACGGTTCTTCCGGCGGCTTTTTCCCCTTCGGAAGTAACACTAGCCGTTGCTGTTTCCACTTCTGGGGAAAAGTCCCTTTCTTCAGGCATGTATCGTAAACGTCCAGGAATAATGTTGGTGCTGCCCTAAGGATTGATTTCAGAGCAATATTAGGAATTCCGTCCAATCCCGGCGCCTTATTATTCCCTACTCGATTTTCTGCCTCTATCAACTCGTCCAACGTGATAGTTGGGATGTCTTCAGAATTGAGCTGCTCCAACTTGCAGGTGAATACCAGCTGTTGGGGAAACAACGTAGTAACAATCTTCTCTAGGAGTTGTGGACACGTAGGTGATGGCATTGGTTCGCATTTCAAGTGGGTCATAACCACCTTATACGGTCTGCCCCATGGATCTTTCTCAACTTCTGCGACCAGTTCCTTCCAGCAACGTCTTTTGCTTTCTTTGATGGCTCTGTTCAGTTCTCGACGGGCCTTTTTATACTCTGCCAACAGCTCTGCGGAGTTAGATCGTCTGTAGCCGCGCTGAGACTTTCTTCTTTTTTTAAGACACTTTGAGCGTAGAATGCTAATATGATCGTTTCACCAGTGCATTGAAGGTCTTGAATTTATGCGACGTTTCCGAGACATACTAGCGTCGCAAGCCTGGGTGACTCTTCTCATTAGGTCCTTGGTCTTCTCTTCAGCAGTTTCTTCGATGATCGGATTGCAGTCTAAGGCTACTACTAAAGCAGTGGGGTCGAGAGACTTAACTTTCCACCCAACCGCGCTAGCGCTCCTGTTGTCTCTTGTTAGTTTCTGGCCAGTTGATATTTCCCATAGTATCGCACTATGGTCGCTGGCTGTATAGATGTTCAATACTTTCCAAGAAAAACCTCTTCGAGCTAAGCAACTGCTGACAAATGTAAGGTCGACAGTTGAGTTTGCCTTTCCCTTAGTATACGTTGACGTGTCACCGGTATTAAGAAGAATCACGTCCAGAGTGGCCATTGCCTCGAGAAGTGCTTTTCCACGTGTATTAGTGAACTTGCTGCCCCAGTCTGTTGCCCAGGAATTGAAGTCACCAGCTATTGCCACGGGAAAGTGTTTTCTTGCGTCCTCAGTTAGCCGATCAAGGAAGTCTTCAAAATGCTCATTAGACAGACTAGGTGGTGCATAGCAACTGTAGAAGCGGAGGCCATCTACCCATGCTGCTACGAAGCCAGCTTCTTTATTGTTGACTGTTCTCTGAAAAGGACATTTACCGCAGGACCAGATGACGGCTTTGTTAGTGCTGTCGGATTCCCAGGGTTGGTTACTCAGATGTCTATAAGGCTCACTTATAAGTGCTACATCTGCCTCTAATTCGCGCACAGTTTGCATGAGCAGGTCATGCGCAGCCTCACAATGATTGAGGTTGAGCTGCACTATCTTCATGTTCTTGGCTTCGTTATCTTCTGGAGCTCTTCTTGGAAGATGGGGCATCTGTTCGTGCCTGCATGGTGAGCCGCTTTTTCTACGCCGTGCCGTTCAAAGCACAGTGCACATTTAGCTGAATTTTTACAATCAGCAATTTTGTGTCCTTCTTTTCCGCACCTTATGCAGAGTTTAGACCGGTCGACTTCGCTTTTGCACTGCGATCCGAAGTGCCCAAAGTGCCAGCATTTGAAGCATTGTATGGGTCTCTTCGTTGCTCTCATTCGGCAATTAGACCAGCCTATCCTTATTTTTCAGTTTCCCTCCAGTAACTTTTGTGCTGCAGCTGCTGGTAGTGACACTGTGGCTGTCTGTGTACCCCTAAAGGCTTTACGGATCTTGATTGCCTCTAGTGGGATTTCACAACTTTCTCCAGCTTCCCTCTTTAGAGCGGTCTGAATATGCTCTTTCGTCGTGTCGTCATCGACATCTCGGATCTCGATGGTCTCCTGTGGCCCTTTGCAAATCACTTTGGCCTCCTCCTTAAGGATGTCCGCGATCGTCTTTTGCAGACCTTGGCCTTTGTCAGTGCTCTTCCTCGAAATCGTGATCAACAAGTCCCCACTTCTGGACTTGTTGATCTTATCCACAGTTGAACGAACCTGCTCATCTAGGACGTCCTGCTTTATACGACGCAGAATCTCGGCATACTTTGTTTTCTCGGCCGGGCGGATGATCAGTGCGTCGGGTCTGATCCATTTGCGTAGTTTTTTCTGCTTAGGCTCTGGCCTGGGCTCCTTCGGCGGCTGTTTTGAGAGTTGCTCTCTAGCTAGCCTTCTCTTCTCCTTCTTAGACTGTACTTTTTCCCAGTCAGTCGTCTTCTTGGGTTCGTCGCCCTGCCCTGCCAGTCGTTGGAGAGGGCTTTTTTTCAAGTCCTTCTTCTTTGTGACTTTGTCGGTTGACTCTGGCGAATCTCGGTCCTTTCTCTTTCCAGACCTTGTGTCAGTTTCACCTTTGTCCTCAGCAGCAGATTCACCGTCACCGTCGGCTCCAGTGTCCATTGCTTCTTCCGTCTCAGTTTCAGTTTCAATGCGGCGTCGTGATGACTGCCATTCCTCGTCCAGTTTCTTAAATCTTCCAAGAGCATTGACCACACCGGTTGTCTTGGTCTTTATCTCCTTGTGGATATTGACCTTAGTTTGGACAAACTCTTGCAGCTCAATGGTTAGCTTCTTAAGGCGCTCCAACGCTTGCGTTCTCTTCATGTCAGCGCTTGCTTCAATCGCTGCTTGTTGAGCATGAAGCCCGTTTCTATTCATGTTTGTTTCCTGTAACTTACTCATACTTTTTTGATTTACCAGCGCATCGTACGGAGTGGAGCGGGTTGCCATAACTAGGAACGGGTGTACCCTCGGAGATAGTACTCCTACCCCAGTTCCCTGAGGCCTAGTCGACACTTAGCCAGTCCCGGAATACACGGACGGACTAGACTCGCTCGGAGCGGTGAAGATTCCGATCTCTAACACTCACTGCGTACTTCCTGATCAAGGCCCGAAGTGGCTGGCTCCTGATCCACTGCTGCAACTTACACCTCGGTAGAGCAAGCTCACATCAGCCGTGGCCTGCATCGTCGGAAACTACGATACAGGTTCCGGTCACTCCCAGTGGGTCACAGCAGAGAACGATCGTCTTGTTAGGTCAGTTAGTGCGACCAACCCATTAAAGGGGAGTTTTGTCCACGGGAGCGTATTTTGTTTGGTTATTTTGCTTGGCTCCTACCCGCTGTACCTCATCAACTAAGAGATTAAGTGTCATCCAAGGACAGCGAGCGTTCTCCCATCCGCTCGGGGAGACGCGCCCGGTAGCAGTATCTCTTCTGCCCCGAGGTGTGTGTGTGTGTGTGTGTGTGTGTGTGCGCGTGTGTGTGTGTGTGTGTGTGTGTGTGTGCGTGCGCG
Organism: Cotesia glomerata; assembly: GCF_020080835.1. Classification (NCBI taxonomy): domain Eukaryota; kingdom Metazoa; phylum Arthropoda; class Insecta; order Hymenoptera; family Braconidae; genus Cotesia; species Cotesia glomerata. The sequence goes on along the minus strand of NC_058159.1, from coordinate 14,319,536 downwards.
CGCGTGTGTGTGTGTGTGTGTGTGTGTGTGTGTGTGTGTGTGGGTATGTAAACCTCTCATAATTTTTGTACGGTTTGACCGATTCGATCGCGGTTGACGCTATTCGAAACGGCTTGATCAAACTTAGATTCTGAGTACTATTTGGGTCTATTCGGACCGGAAGATTTCGAGAAATCTACAAAAAAAATAAGATTTCCTGAAAATTTGAACCGATTCGGACAAGTAGATTTCGAGAAATTGCAAAAAAAGTGAAAAAAAACGTTGATTTTTTTTTGTTTTTTAAAAAAATCGCCGAATTGACTTTACCGATCGACTCTAAAAACTAATCAGCTGAACACCTGCATTGTTTCTCATTAATTGCGTCAAAATCGGCTGATGCGTTCGTAGGATATCGTTGTCGAAAAAAATTGAAAAAAGCGTTTTTTTGTAATAACTTCGAAATGTTTCATCAGGTCAATTTTTTTAGTTCTACACTTTTCATAAATCACCACCAAGCTCGTGAAAATCGGTTTTTTGTTCGAGATATCGATTTTTAAAATTCTCAAAAAAGTATTTTTCCATAATTACTACTACATTACTTGTCCGGTTAATTATTTATTATTATACTCTTTTATAAAACTTGAAAAACTGCATCGATTGCTGCCTAACTATGTGAAAATCGGTTAACTTTTTCAAAAGTTATAGCAGATTAAAAATTTAGCAAATACTCTTTCATGATACCATCATCAGACTTTTGAGCTCGAAGAGCTCAAAAGCATCGGATTGCTTTATTTTTAGCTCGGAGAGCTCAAAATAACACAAAAATTTCATTTTTGAGCTCAAAGAGCTCAAAAACATCGGGACCAGCGACAAGATCGCATGCGTTTGATAATTGAATTTAGCGGGAAGTTGCAGGGATGGCCATTTAGGTCAACCGTTTTTCAGATTTTTTTTTTCGAAAAATTAAAAAAAAGTTTTTTTTTTCCACAAAATATTTTGAACATGGTTAAAAAATAAATTAGAATTCCATTTTGCACTGTAGATATTTTTCATCAAATCTGTAGAGCTGGAAATTTTTTTTTCTAAGAAAATGTGACTGCATTCAAGAAACTTTCTCAATATTTTTTTGAGTTGAGGTTAAGAAAACCTACTCTAGAGAGGTACAATAAGAAAAAATTTTTCATATGAAGAACTTATTTCCTTGACTCAAGAAAATATTTTGAAGAGCAAAAAAAATAATAATAATGATTGAAGTAAGAACTTTTTAAGTCAAGAGAATTTTCTTTTCTCAATAATATATTTTTTTTGTTCCAAAACAACTTAGCTCTTCCTACAAATTTCCTTGGCTCAAGTTTACAATTTTTCTATGTGATTTTGACTGTTAGACGTATTTTTTTAACCAAGGCTCAAAGGCTGATAATTTGATTAGGAGTTCCTTATTTTTTTGTATCATCGATTTATTCTTATCTGGCTTAGTGTTTATACTGCTAGAAAATTCAATTTGATCCAAGAAAAAAAATCTTTAACTAAGAAAACCATTCCGAAGAAATTGATGCTTTTGAGTCCAAAGAACAAATTTGTGAACCAATAAAAATTTACTCAGGCCAATAAAAAGTTCTTGACTTAAGAATTTGTTATCTTCACTCAAGAACATTAGTTTCTTTGAAATGGTTTTCTAGGTTTAGATTTCATTCTTCTCTTTGGATCAAATTGAATTTTTTATCAGTTTAGACTGAGGTTCATTATACATAGAAAACAATTTATTCGAACATTCCGGAAATAATCACGATTTTTTGCACTATCAAATCTTTCTTTGTACATATTTGTACATATTTGTGATAAAATAACTGATGTCTTTGGAAAAAATCGTGTCGAGTTGATTTTTAGATAATATTATTTTTTTTTTCATCAATTTTGTTCTCTTTCTTTTCAATCACGTTTATCATTTTTTTTAACTTCTGAACCAATACTCGAATCTAAAAATGACATATAGCAGCAAGTTTTTCTGTCAGATACCTTAAATGTCGCAAAAATGTTGATACAGTAGCATTTGGAATTTTTCAATAATATTTTTATATTTAATTAACTTCTTCAAGAAATCTAAGTCTTGAGCCGGAGCGCTTATCGGACAAGAAGCTTTAAACCACGCTTTTACACAAATAATACTTGTATACCTCCCCCCCCCCCTACTTATCTCGTTTCAAAGTCATTTATTTCCTCAAATATAAAAATTTCTAACAATAAATGCCTAAAATTGCTTGTATTGATTTTTTGCTCAATTTTCATGACCAGTAAATATATGAATTCTTGACTTTAAAAATAGAACCAGGCATGATTTTGTAGGAAATTTAATGCCCTTCAAGAGTCTACCATCAAAAAATTTTTATCTCAAGCACTTCAAAAGTTATATTATTTTTAATGAAAAAAGATTTTTTTACGTGTCATTTAAATGGGAAACTTTGAATGCTCACCGACACCTTTCAAAATTAATCTATAAATCCTGCCTTGCAGGGAAATTTTTTTTTCGATATACAGGTTCATTTTAACCCATAAATTCGATAGGTTAGTTTTTTTGGCTCACCCTAGTGTGAACATCGGGAAATATTGGGTTAATGAGGATATCTCGGAAGGTTCTGGGTTCGAGTCCCAATCCAAGCTATCTGGATAATCCAAGCCTCACAAGAATCTTAAATTTTGAATTAATCGCGCTAGGAATTTTGGAGTTATTCCAAAAAAACACTTTTTTCAGTTTTCTTTCGTTCACGATATCTCTCGAACGAATCAACTGATTTTGACCGGACTGGTGGCGATCGACGTGGTTTTTTGAGGTTAAAAGCTGATTAGTTTTTGGGATTGAACCTTTAAGCCGTTTAAAAGTTATTCCAAAAAAAACCACATTTGAAAAAAAATTTTTTTTCAGTTTTTTTACGATTTCTCAAAATCTATTGATCTGAATCGGTCCAAATAGTTTTCAAAATCTAAGTTTGGTCAAGCCCTTTCGAATGGCACCAACCGCGATGAAATCGGTCAAGCCGTTCAAAAGTTATAAGCGGTTCACATACTTTCACACACACACACACACACACACACACACACACACACACACACACACACACCGTGACAACCTCGCGGGGATATTCAGGAAAGCTTCCTGTGACCTTAAAACGTCAAGATCTGATGAAAACTCGATTTTTGCAAAACGGGGTGAAAACAATAACTTCCCGATTTTTGAAAATCTTCGATTTTCTTAGCGGGAAGTTAAAAATTCCCAAAAAATTAAAGTTTATAATTAACAAATAAAAAATAGGGGTTGATCGTAGAGGGGTGAAAAATTGAGAGTAATATGAAATTATTTTATTCTGTCATGACAAAATGAAAAAAAGTGCCATTCGGCAGCCGAAATGGAAGTAGATTTCATTATGAACAAAAACGAGTGCAACAGCAAATTTCATATTTGGCATAGCAGAATAAGACTTAATTTCAAGACTACACATATGTTATGGTACTCAAATTAAAGCTTATTTAAAGAGCTTTCAGATGCAATTTACATAGATTCGATAAGTTATCCCCTTCCAAAGTTATTCAAGTTAGATATTCAAAAAATATGAATTTTTATAATTTTGAAAATTTAAAAATCCTGGCATTTCTAAATTATTTGACCGATTGAGCTCATCTTCGAACTTGACTTCAGTATTTATTGGTAGAATAAGTATGTTGAGTTTGGTAGAGATCCGTTGTAAATTGGCGATGCTATCGTCGTGACAAGCCGCGTTATACCCGACATATATATATATATATATATAGCATATATATATATATATATATATATATATATATATATATATATATATATATATATATATATATATATATATATATATATATATATATTAGGGTGTGCCAAAAAAAGACGATATTTTTTTTTTTTTCACTCTTAGCCCAAAATATGATAGGATATGTCTAAACAAAAATTCTGTCAAAAGGCCAGCTCTTAATTTCAATTTTAAGAGCTCCTTCATCGAACTTTAAGTTTTCCCATATAAATAACATGGAAAGTATGGTTTTAAACAGTATTTTACCCTGCAAGCTGTGAAGAAAATTTTTTTTGATAAAATGAATGATTGGACCTTTTTAAGCATTCAATTTCTGAGAAAAAATTTCATTGAGTCATAAATCAATCGTCATTATTTAAGTTTTTACGGATCTTTGAAATTTGAATTTTTTGAAAATTTTACGTTTTTTGCATTTAACAGCCAAACTATTGGAGATAGAAAAAAAAATTAAATAGCAATTTTGTAGTTCGTTTGATGTTCTATAACAAAGTTCTTAACAATTTTTTTGTATAATCAATAACAAAAAAGCTACAGACCTACAAAGTTTTGTTTTTATTATTTTTCACTTTTTTCAATTGAACTATCGATGATATAGAACAAAAAATTTAGTATAAATTTTTTAGTATATCAAATTTGCAACAAAATTGTATAGGTGAGATTTTTCGTATTATTGATGGTTAAAACTTACAGGCTCAACAAATTCTATTTTTGTGATTTTTCATCTATATCATGTAGTATATCAATAATATATATAAAAAATTAATAAGAAATATAAAGTACATTCAATTTTTACAAATTTATGCTTGGTAAACTTTATATACTGTCTGCAGTTCAATATCGTTACAATATTATTGTTACTTCAGTAATGTTTTGCGTTAAAGAAATATTCAATGAATACAAATTGAGTGATTATCGAGACAAATGGTTAATTTTTTTAATCAGCAAGATTGAGATTCCTAGATCAAAAATTGTTTACTAAATTCCAGTAAGAATCAGAAAAACTACAATAAGAATTTGTGAAATAGAACCCTCCTTCAAGTTGATTACTATGACTAGATTATTATAATTTTTGTTCATGATAAAATTTACACGATTAGATTAAATAATGATGATAATAAATTTATAATCACTTAATAAAAATAACAGACAAAAACGATTATCATAGTTTCAATCGTGTAGTTAAATTTTTTTTATTTCTTTGAATAAGTAGCTACAATTTTATTTTTGGTAACGTAAGGAAATTTTTTTCTGTGTTCTTCGACAACTTGCAATAAATATTGTTTTTGTTCTTCATTTCTCGTTAAGCAGTTGTTGTAGTCCTGGATTAATGCAACACCTCTTTCAGCGAGATCGTTGACAACTTTTAAGTCTGAAAACACATATTTGCAATGTAGATAATCTTGATCAAATGCCCAGAGCTCTGGATCCTTGTCCATAAATTGATACGGTAATTGATACTGCTCAAACAAAAATAGAGATTGCTTGCTAGCAAAATCTTCGATGTTTTTCGATAATAATAAGCTTACGTCTTTGACGATAAATTTTTTTGAATTCGAAGCATTACTTTCTCGCGTTTTTATTGCAGTTACGGTTTGTCTCTTAGCATGTAAGGAAACTCTGTCATCAAACAAAGCTAACCCGACCAACTCTTCTGACAAGTACCATAAGTGTCTTGAAAATGTCACCGTTGCTGCTTCAGATATTTTTTTATGGACAGAACGGAATTCATAAAGATTTTTGATCAGATTCAAATCTTGATAGGATGACTTTATCGCAGAAGGTGCATTAAACCATGAAACCGTGTAGAAATTAACTAGAAATGAGCAGACATATCTCAGTCCATTTACTTCAGTTGCATTGACTTTAAACTGTTTTTTAAAAATGAAGATTTTTAAAGCATATAGAGCCTTAGCCATCCATCTTGCATGATGATTTGGTCCTGGAGCTCTAAATTTGATCCCGTTTTTCGGAGTACCACCTAAGAATATTAACACTAATTCCAAAAGCTCTTTATAATCATCTCTGTCATGCTTTTTCTGGAATATAAAAATGTTCATTAAGTTTTAGAAAATTATTTCAAAAATTACGATCAAATTATACATTACAACGAATAGTCATTTGTTATCTGAAAAAACCACTATGATCTAGTATTAAATCTCATGTCAGTTTTCAGTATTAGTTAAATTCGACTACTAGTCAAAAGTCTAAAGGAGCAAATGAATTTTTTTAATTTTTTAGTGATATTTGAAAGGCGGTACTTTCATCAATAACTGCTTGAACGAGAGACAAAAAATAGTATTTTGAAATGTTGAGTTTTTAAACGGAGAGGTTAAATTGCGATTAATTGATATTGAAAAGGAAACATATTTCTTTAGAGTCTAAATATATAATCAAAACTATAAAAAACTTTTTTATCTGTTTTATTTGCAAAGTAATTATAAATTTATTATCATCATTATTTAATCTAATCGTGTATATTTCATCATAAACCATAATTATAATAATCTAGTCATAGTAAACAACTTGAAGGAGGGTTCTATTTCACAAATTCTTATTGTAGTTTTTCTGATTCTTACTGGAATTTAGTAAACAATTTTTGATCTAGGAATCTCAATCTTGCTGATTAGAAAAATTAACCATTTGTCTCGATAATCACTCAATTTGTATTCATTGAATATTTCTTTAACGCAAAACATTACTGAAGTAACAATAATATTGTAACGATATTGAACTGCAGACAGTATATAAAGTTTACCAAGCATAAATTTGTAAAAAATTGAATGTACTTTATATTTCTTATTAATTTTTTATACATATTATTGATATACTACATGATATAGATGAAAAATCACAAAAATAGAATTTGTTGAGCCTGTAAGTTTTAACCATCAATAATACGAAAAATCTCACCTATACAATTTTGTTGCAAATTTGATATACTAAAAAATTTATACTAAATTTTTTTTTCTATATCATCGATAGTTCAATTGAAAAAAGTGAAAAATAATAAAAACAAAACTTTGTAGGTCTGTAGCTTTTTTGTTATTGATTATACAAAAAAATTGTTAAGAACTTTGTTATAGAGCATCAAACGAACTACAAAATTGCTATTTAATTTTTTTTTCTATCTCCAATAGTTTGGCTGTTAAATGCAAAAAACGTAAAATTTTCAAAAAATTCAAATTTCAAAGATCCGTAAAAACTTAAATAATGACGATTGATTTATGACTCAATGAAATTTTTTCTCAGAAATTGAATGCTTAAAAAGGTCCAATCATTCATTTTATCAAAAAAAATTTTCTTCACAGCTTGCAGGGTAAAATACTGTTTAAAACCGTACTTTCCATGTTATTTATATGGGAAAACTTAAAGTTCGATGAAGGAGCTCTTAAAATTGAAATTAAGAGCTGGCCTTTTGACAGAATTTTTGTTTAGACATATCCTATCATATTTTGGGCTAAGAGTGAAAAAAAATATCGTCTTTTGGCACACCCTAATATATATATATATATATATATATATATATATATATATATACATATATATATATATATATATATTAGGGTGTGCCGAAATGTAACTTCTGTGGAGAACCTTTTAAAATTGGAATTTTAATTTCCGCTTTTAACAGGGGCTGCGTTTGAAACTACTGCATGAAGCTACAACCTTTCGATGCGAAATTTTCCCTAGATGGTTTATGACTTTTTATTTTTCGAATTCCAACTTTCATTCATTTTTTTATTGCTGTTTTACTTTTATGAATATTTGTCCCGCTAATAAAAACAAAAGACAAGCATTTTCTCTTGATTCTTTTGTTTTCGTGGATTTCAACCGGGTATATTAGACGGATTATGTTCTTTTACATTCAGCTAAGAATCTACTCACATACTCCCACGCACCCACACGCTCACTCCTACCCACCCACTCGAAGGTTCATCGAAGGATTCCCATCTATATATTCACTCATCACGAAATCTCGGGAACCATAGAACTTAGAAATGTAAAACTTGGTAAAAATATTACTTTTGCTATGTAGAGGTAAGCTAAGAACGTATTTAAAGAAATTCTTTCCCCCCTCTCTCTCTCTCCGTAAGTACATAAACACGCTTAATTTTTCGCTCTGTCTTTGGAATATTTTTCTGCTGTAAATTGCCCCCGGGCATTTTTTGTTTCAGAAATATTGCAAGCAACAAATTGCAATCTGCAGATTGTTATATAAATTTTCCTTATTTGTTCGTTGTGGATTGCAAAATAATTAAATATAAATTGCTCATCATTGAAGAGGTTAAGTTGACAGTGGTTTTAGTGTGCAGTGGGCTGTTAGCCAAATTAGCGTCAGTTGATGTCAACTCTCACTTGAGGTTTACTAGGTTCGATAGATATCATCCATTCGATTATTGCTCTGTTGGTAAATTGTTATCAAATTGACTCTCGGCATCAAATTACTATAGTTCAAGAACTTATAAAAGATCTACAGTGTGTTCTGAGCATCAAATTGTTACGGCCTGAGAATTTACAAAGTACCAACAGTGTGTGTATTGAGAAGTAATTTTACTTCCAATCTTCTGGTTATGCCATTAGTGCCTGACACATGTGTTAAATGCAAGAGACCTGTTAAATCATCTGTTATTTGTAACACTTGTCAACAGCATTTTCATCCTGGTTGTGCACGAGATTATGTAAAAAACAGGCCGCTTACTGATTGTTGCAGAAAACAATTTAACTATCTCCTGGGAAATTTAGATGCAAAAACGAGACTTGCTTCGATAAAATCTACCAGCTCTAACACCTCTTCAGTTTCTAGTTTAAAGTCTGCCAGCTCTTCACCTCTTGATCATACATTTAAAGCTCGTGGATCTACCTCACTTGTTCGCTTATCCACAGCTCGTGTATCAACCTCATTGAAATCACCCGTCACACCAAATACACCGATATCTCCTGGTCCAGACTCAGTGTTTCATTCATCTATTCCATCACCAGAAATGTTGCAGCTACCTTCAGATTGGTTTGAAAAATCACTTGATGATAAGATGACAACTATGATGGAACAGTTCCTATCATCGAACATGTCAGTGAATAAGAAACTTGAAGATCTTAGTACGCAAATTACTGATCTCAAAAATTCACAAGCTGCTACTGTGGCTGACCTTTCGGAAGTTAAGATTAGTGTAAAAACAAATGCTGAGTCAATTTCGGAGTTGAACTCGGAAATTAAAAAATTAAAAGAAGATTATAAATCTAATATGAATACAATGCATAATAATCTAGCAGATCTGAACAAGATAGTCAATCTTGAAAACAGAGAAACTTCGTCTACTTCATCTCTATCAGGAAGTACAACTGAGTTGGTAATTGCAGGTATTCCCAATTCGGTGGCTGATAATTTATCGCCTTCTGAAATTCAGTCTGCTGTTTTAAATGCCCTAGAGTTGCCGCATCTGGTCAGTGACGTTTTGAGCGTTCGCGAATTTCAAAATAAAAGTAAACCGAGACAAGATAAGGTTAATCATTCTTATCTTGTTGATTTGAAGTCTTCTCGAGTGCGTGATTTCATCATAAGTTCGAAACGCAAGTCAAAAAATCTTTTAGCTAAAATTGTGTTTCCGGACTATGTTGATCAAAACTTCAAAGGTGCTATATACGTCAATGAATTTTCACTGCCTGAGATATATAAACTACTTTTACAAACTAAAGAAAAGGCTAAATTAAGAAAGATCAAGTATGTTTGGGTGACAAGTGGACAAATTTTTGCGAAAAGAGATGATGGCTCTGAAATATTTAAAATTAAATGTGTTTCTGATCTTACTAAACTAGATTAACAGTCAACTGATTCCACTAATAGCTCAACAAAAAATATATCTTCATCACTAAATGTACATAGTCTAAATATAAATAGGCTTATTGGCCATACTGCTCAATTCTTGAATTTGATTAATGATACTCAACCTAATATAATTATCCTGGATAGTGATAATGGAAGTGTTCAAAAATAAAATCTTTGACTATTTGTTAAATTTGGATCATTAATTAATAATGTTATTGTAAAGTGAACAATCTCTCCGATAACTTTGTATAGCTTTGTTCTTTTTCAGCTGTTGTTAATTGAACAATTATTTTAGTTTATTAGTTGTTTATTGGTTGAATCGAATAAGCGTAAATTTTCATTATTTTTATTTGATTTTTGTTTTAGTTTATGTATTTACATTATTTTGTTATTAATATTGTATTTGTATATTCTATTGTATTTAAAATTGCCATTTGGCCTGTGCCTTGGCATTAATAAATTATCAATCAATTATAAATCAAAGGGGGTTGCGGGGGCGTTAAAAATAAAAAATTCCCGTTTTTAAACTATAGTCCCTATAGACTCCAAATTTAGTAGGAATCTTCTGTAAGAGATATAAAAGTAGTCTATGAACGAATTTTACGATAGCTCACCTCATAGGGGGTTGCGGGGGTAGGTATTAACAATGAAAATTTTCAATTTTTAAGCCATAGCTCCTTCAGACTCAAAATTTAGGTAAAGTTTTCTATATGTGATACAGAAATGACCTAAGAGAGAATTTTGCATTAACCCCCGCCAATATATTTACTTACACACATATTTACTTACACATTCACACGTGCAAGCGTCTTCGTTTGAACGCACTTGAGTTGACACTAGCGCTCTCTCTAACGCATAAAAGGACGTTATTTCAATTAATAATTAATTATCTATGAGTCTGATTAAAAAATGGCTAAAGACTTTTCGTCTCAGAATTATTTTGTTTATCAGATGCTACAATGGCGTCCGTTACTTCTGGGACACTGTATATATATATATATATATATATGCTAGCCGTTTCCCGCCCGCTTCGCTGGGTGAATTAAAAAAGTAAATAAATTAAATTTTATGTTTCATTTTTAATCATTTTTTTTATTTTTGTATGAACATAAGTATGCCCCGTGGAAAGAACTATAAGCATCGACATTGTTTAGACTTGCACAAATTCCATTTAATTAGTCTGTATCTTTCATCCGTGTGATTTTTCTAGCTAATATTCATTGTAACTTTCAATGTGCAATCATTATAACATTTCCGTGGCTTTTTTCCAAAAATTGATAATAATTGACACGAAGAAAAAAATTTGAAATGAGCATTGAAAGTTTTAGTTAGTCATTGCAAGTCTCATATGTGAAGTTGAAATCTGTCTAGGTTCAAGTGCGACGAATTTTCTGTTAACTAAAATTTTCTCAGTGACATCAATTTTTATATAAAATTAATTTTTCATGTTTTTTATGAATTTTATCGAAATAAGTAACTCAATTTCTTTTCCACATCTCAAGTGCTTGGAAAATGCATTCATTTTAATCTGTTAAATTTACGAGATCCTGCAATAGAAGAATTCATCGGTTATGTGATCTGCAAAAGTAAAATGAATGTAAAATTCTTAGTCCATTGATTGGATAGCTACATGTAAAATTAAGTTTTGGAAATCTCTCAATGACTTTTTCTCCGCTGCCAAAGAGACGATTGTTATAACGAAATACACGAATATCCCTTCACCCACGAAGATCCCCACCAAATTTCCCCACAAATTTGGAGTCTGTAGAAGTTACAGGTTGGAAATTAAAATTTTAGATTTTAACACCCATGCAATTCCTGTCGGAAGTTGACTTTATTGAAATCCATTTTGAGATGATCTTTACATGGATAATAAAAAATTTCTACCATATTTAGAATTTTTAGAAGCGATATTTCGAAATTAAGATTTTTTATTGTTAATACCCACCCCCGCGAACCTTATTGGAGGTGATTCGTTGTAAAATCCGCTCTTAGATCATTTTTATATTACATATAGAAGACTATCACTAAATTTGGAGTCTATAGAAGCTATAGCTTGAAAATTGAAAATTTTCATTGTTAATGCCCCCACAATCTTTTGTAGGCGGAATATCGTAAAATTAGTTCATAAATCATTTTTTCATCACTTATAGAAAATTCCTTCAAAATTTGGAGCCTGTAGGAGCTATAGCTGGAAAATAAAAAATTTTGATTGTTAATACCCACCCCCGCAACTCCCTGTGGGGTGAGCTATCGTAAAATTCGTTCATAGACTATTTCTACATCTCTTACAGAAGATTCCTACCAAATTTGAAGTCTGTAGGAGTTATAGTTTAAAAACGGAAATTAATCATTGTTAACGCCCCCGCAATCCCCTTTGGGGGATAAATTTCTTAAAATCCGTTCTTAGCTGACCTCTATGTAGCAAAAGTAATATTCATACCGTTTTACGTTTCTAAGTCTTATGGTTCCCGAGATTTCGTGATGAGTGACTATATAGATGGGAATCCTTCGATTATTATCGAAATTTTTAACTCTTTAGCGGACTTTTTTAAAATTTTCTTACATACAAAACTTTCTCCTGACAATTCTGAAGACAACAAAAAAAAGCCCAATCGGCCCAGCCGTTCTCAACTAAATTAAAATGAAATTAAGGGGGTATTCTAGTCTAGAGGTCTGAATTTCGAGCGTTTTTTGGCAATTAATATAAAAGAAGCAGTTAATATTTTTACTATACAATTTTTTATCATTTGTTTATTGATATTTCAAGAATACAAAAAAATACATTTCAAAAAAAAAAATAAATCTTCAAAAAGATATAAGTCCTTGAAGTAGAGAAACAAAAGGCCGTGTCGTCGTGAAAAGGATTTCTCCCTTTGTATCCATCTGAAAAAAAAACAATGCCAAATTATGGATCAGTACAAATGTCATTGTCGCACAAACCAACAAAACGTGAAAAAATTTTTTTCACAAAATGGCGACTGTTTAAAAATAGAAGTCGATTTTTTTACTCATTTTTCAACTTCCTTCAATTTTTTAAAAATATTACAAATTTGAAATTTTTAATTTTTATTGGTTAGTGCGAAAGCGAGATAATTGAAGAATATTTATGCTAAATTTCAAGTAAATCGGCTGATTAGAACCTAAGATATCTGCATCACCGTATCGAAAAAAGTAGTTTCGAAAAAAACGCGTTTAAAGTTTAACGTTCAGTTTCAGGCAGCGTCACTGATAAAATAGTACATATAACTTACATTCTCTTAATCAGCCATCCCAGCTTCATACATTGGGCCTTCCTCTACTTCATATTGACTGTTTTCAGCATTTCTCTCTGTATAACGAGCAGTTCTTTCCTTTTTTGAAGCATCTGAAACTCGAACCTCAGATCGTTCAATCCTTACTGCGTTGCGCCTAACAGCAAACCCATGGGATTCCAGACCTATTTTTATTCCCATTAGACTCATTATTTGTAAAATAGGATAAAAGCCTTCATTGAAAATGCAAACTGCTAAACAATTAGCAATCTCAATTGTCTGGGACCCGGCATGGATATGTTTGGGTGCGAATGTCCATATTAAAGAGTTAAGTGACTCGTTGTTATTTTGAGTTTCGCTGCCCAAGCAACGTTCTTATAAAGAATCATCTGATAAGCATTTGTAAATAGGTTTCATAACTTTTAAAACCTTATCAGTTAGAGGTGGATTTTCATGGTGAAAGTCATCCTCAATTCCTTCGGCCGCTGCTTTCTACCACTTGCACCAGCTGTCTAGTCCAGGAGGGCAATTCATGTGCTGAGGCTCTTATCAGTTGAAATTTTATGCAAGTACGTGGCCCATATTTCTCGTTTCATATCTTCAACGGATTCAGGATGACGACGGATAGCTAATCCGTAGTACGCAGTCAACTGAGTGATTACTTTATCAGTCAATTAACCAGCACCCTTACCACCAATTCCACTATTTTCTTTTTTTGCCTTCCGGAGACGCGATCCCATACGTTTTTTGACGTGTCCAACAATAACCAAAATTATAGTCAATGAGAATTTCATCGTCATTTGAACTCTTCAACTTTGCAGTTGATGCACTAGTAAAAGATAAATCTTCTTCCAAAGTATGTTGATTACCGCTGAACTTCCGTTTTCTTGGTTTGCCTGGACGATGAGGACTTTTCCTTGAACCTTTTCTATTCATATTAGAAGAATCAGCAAATATTCACTTTGATTTTAAAAGAATATCACAAGAATGCACGCGTAACTTCTCACTTACTTATACTTCTTCACAGATTCGAGGTTTACATGGAACTAACTCAAACTAAAAACAAATTGAGTACAGATTCTTGTCTAATACGTTACAATGACCTTCAGACTATTGATGCAGTAAACTAAAAGTATATGACAAGAAAGAAAGAAAGCTATTCATACTCAGGTAGCCCGGACCGCCCGTAGTCTATTGTTGCAGTCGTCCGCTCAACCCGGTCTAGTTGCCACGACACTAAAACGGCTGTAACTTTGAAAATAATTGGAATTTTGAAAAATCCTTTCAGGGAGATATTTTTGAATATCTAAACTATCGAATTATGAAAAAAAAATTTTTTCATTTTTTTCAAAATTCTAGACTAGAATACCCCCTTAATTAAAAAAAAAAAAAATTAATAAAATTTTTAATCTAAAAATGCCCGTTCTGCCCAGGAGTTGCTGAAGATCCTCAACCAGAGAATGCAACCAGATTCACTAGTGGAAGCAATTATTTTTACTATTATTTTTATTTTATAAACTTTTTTATAAATTGATTCTGTTTTAATCGAACCAGATCTGAACAGATCAGATTTGATCTAATCAGATCAAATTTGATCTGGACAGATCTGGCAAAAATGCAGATCTGCTCAGATCTGATGAATTTGATCTGATTTGATCAGAGCAGATCTAAACTTTTTTTTCCGGGATTTTACATTCACCGGTAGGTACGACATCAAAAGGAATGAGGCTTTTGAGGCTTGAATTAGTGTTTTAATTTTAACTCGGACATTTAGGCTCAATGTTTAATTATGAAAGAATAATTATTTTTGATGCTGAAATTATTGGATTATTGAATTACAGGACAGTGTTTCAGATGCATTAAAGGTAGAATTATCCCTTTACTGCAGGTCGTGTTCACAAAACTCTGTCCAAAAATCTACTTTTACTAATGTATTTTTAACCCGTTGAGGACACATGGGGTCCAGTGGACCCCAGGCAAACTTTGAGGCAATTTTAAATTTAAAAGGAAATTTATAAATGAGTCTTAGTGTGCAATCTGTTGTCGGTTGAAATCTACGCAATAAGTTGTGATACGTCACAAAGGTCTCCATGCTGTTAGCCTCATTTCAAGCGACTGACCGAAATTCGTAACTTCAAACTTTAGAATAGATATATTTCTTTCAAACTTCATTAAATATTGATTTTTTTCTTTAAAATATATTGTTTTTTGAATAAAATGGCGTCAGTTTTTTTTTCGATATCGTAAAAATCAAAATTTCTGCGACTTTTTTTCTTAAAAAAAAGTTTAGTTTTTTTTTTTCTAAACGATTTTTTAGTGTTTTTAAATTATTAAAAATTAAAAATAGCTAGTAGATATTTAGAGGGAATGTTATATTAAAGTTTAGTGCCAATTATAAGTCAATACATCACGTAGGAAATGAATTAGAACTGATTGGCTGAGTGGGGTCTACTGGACCACGTGTGTCCTCAACGTAATTTTTTCGATGTGTGTCCTCAACGGGTTAAGCTTTGACATAAGTCATTTTTTCATACCTTCGACTTCTCTCTCAAAACTTCATAATAATCAACGTTTAACCGAGAACTTACGTAGTATTCCAACAAAATTAAAGATACTTGACAAAAATTACTTATTATTTGGTGTAGTAGAGTTTGTCCCACTAGTATATTTGAATAAAGTCAGTCATTATGTAGCTTATACAAGATCGATCAATAATAATTGGGTAAAAATTGATAACTTGGTTTCGAAACCTAACCCTTGTAATTCTAAATCAACTAATATTAAAATTTCATTATTATTTTATGTTTTAATTTGATAATATCTATTATATTTTAAAAACTAAATTACGACGAAATGAAATAAAAATAAAGAATTGACCTGTATAGATAAAATTATTTTTTTTTGATTTCATACACAAATAATCCTAAAAAAGTTAATTATTTAATTAGCAATTTGTAAAATTAGTTACTAATATTTTTTTAACATGTGGACCTCTTTCGAGTCAATATTGAATAGGACAAACAAAACTAACTTTCTTTATTAGTATAAGATATTTCATGAAAGGAAATTTACTGTATAATTTCAAATTGTCGCGACGATGACGTCACAATTATCATTCGCAGGCTTAAAGGTGCAATATAATTATTTATAGTATTAATTAATTAAAAACGATTTTACGCACAAAATAACTTTCATTCCCAATAGAAAAAAGGATGAGCAATTTTTTGGCACTTATTACAATTAACATAAGTCCTCACAATTAAAGATAATCGGGAATTAAATTTTGATTTTTTAATTACGATTAATTAATTAATTATTAATTATAGCAGCGGAGCAATTGTTTATATCGAAAGAGCAATTTATGAGCAATTTTTTGGCATTTAGTTTTTGAAAAAAAATTAATATTCGGCGACAAATAGGTTACGGTAAAATCTAATCATTCGTACAAGAATTTCTTCTATAAAACTATACAACACTTTAAATTATTTCTTTTTCTGACTTTTCCTAGATTTTCACATTACAACAATCGCTATTATATTAATAATGTCTTTATGTAAGTTTCTCATAAGCAAAAAACTTCACCAGATGATTTATTTGTATGTAGATTTACTAAAATAAATGAATTCAATCTGACAAATTTTTGATTTTAACCTAATTGATATCCAATTACAAGAATTTAATTAAAATAGAAAGAATCGTTCAATGTATTACGGAGACTTCACTTCTCCAAGATATTTATTGAGTCGAAGTCGTCTTACTGTCTTACAATCAAAGTAGACCATTGTTTTGTACTTAATTTAACCTTAAATTCATAATTGAATTCTTCGGACAATGAAACTGCAAGAGGTGAAAAAAAATTTTCCATACCTGATTCAACATTAGCAATTCTATGATATAATGGTAACCAAATCAAACAATGTGGCCCTGAATCTGACATGAATATATCGAGAAAATTGTTAACTGTTACTTTTGAGTCCTAGAAATAAAAAAAATTGAGTCATAAATATAATATTAAATCAATGCTTTCATCGGAACGGTCAATTTATTTACTGATGGTATAATTGAGTTACTTAAATCTTCTGAGTATGGAAAAGATGGTGTTTCATACACTGCAGCGGGAAGAGATAATATTTCTTTCAAGAATTCTGAAAATTTCCAATGAATCATATGGCCATTATTGTCCGATATTTGGGAGTAAATATCTGAAAAAATTAAACCTTTTTCAATCAGTCAAGTTATATTACTTACCAAGATATTACATATAACTTACAACGAAATTTATCAATAAGTTTTCCTGCACACAGGGTTGACAACGCAACTTTTACTGATAAAACTGTAATTTTATTGGCTTCCCTGCATAAGAGAAATAAAATAATTAGATTATAAAAATCATTTAGAAAGAATAAGAAGTAAAAAAAGGATCCCTGGTGTATCTGAATCAAGGTAAGATACTGTACTTAAGGTAATATCACTATAACAATAATAATATGATGTAACGGAGTGCACTGAAAAAAAAGTTTTTGACATATCAATCCGCGAAAGTTGGATTTTCGAGCAACACACAGAGGGCGCAAAGAATACTATTTCTGGCTATTTCTATCTATAGTTTAGTTAATTTACCTCGCACTAGTATCGAAAAGTAACTCCTCTCTTTCTCTATCTGTCTCTACATTTCTGCATGACTACGCTAAAATACGCTATAGATGAATCGAATTATCTTTCAATTTGGCAAACGTCCGCTGGGTGGAGTATAATCGCAAAAAGAATCTTAGCGAAGTTGAATCTTGTAAACAACTTCAACATATAAGTGCGTTTAATCCATCGCTATTTAATCTCGTGTGACATAATTCTTGTGCCTTCAAATAAAATAAACAGTAATTGAACATTCTTGACTGTTCTCTCAAATCTAACTTCCGCAATTGATATGACAAAAACTTATGTTCGATACTTTATGCTCAAAGGTAAGGACCCTGACAAATTTGAAGTGAAGGCACACGTTGAAGCTATTGATACATTTTCATCAAGACCTCGTACTATATCCGGACGAGCGTAGCTCGTCCGGATAAATAACTCGATCTTGATGGTAATGCGCCCATAGCCTCAAACTTGTGACGTCACTTCAAGCCGTCAAAATACAATATAGCTCCGCACAATACAATATTGCTACTGTCAGGATCCATACGTTGGTATCTAGAGGAGAGTAAGGTTAGGAAAACTGTATACTAACGGTAACAATAGTATCTTGAATACTACTGCTCCTGGGGAGGGGGAATAGATAGAGACAGAGCGAGAGTGAATGCGTGGCATTCGAACGCGTGCGCGTAGTATATCTGTTACAGGGCAGCGCGAGCGTTAGCAAAGAGTAGCGTCCAATATTCCAACGCAAGAAAAAAATAGTTTGGAAAATCCAAAAGTGCACGCCTCATAATCTCATTTTTCACAATAAAATTGATTAAAATAAAATACAAAAAACAAAATGTTAAAATATTTTTATAAGGCGTGTAAAACTAGAGTTTCGAATTCGGAAAAAATATATAAATTCGCGCTTCGCTACAAGTAGTGTCAACTACTGGACGCAATCCAAAGCACCACATAGTTGACTTGGTTCGCCCCCATTGTGTTTTATGTATATGTATATAGAAAATAAAAATATAGATATACTAAAACTATAAAGAACAGTCGATAATTTTTTTTGAAGTTATACTTCTTTAGACGCGTTATGAAAAAATGATGAGAGTGAAATTTTAAGATGCACGTGCCTCACTGTAACACAAAAGTAACAGGTTGAAGCTGCCTGCTAAGCCGCTTATTAAATCTTGAAAACAAAGCTACTAATAAAATAGAAATAGAACCTCTATTAGTCGCGCATGTTGGCAAGCTCGTCACCTCTGTTTTTATATTTATGATATTTATCCACATGTTTCTAGTTTCTAAATTCACAACACGTGTTTTAGTTTCATACAAGCGCAAATTATATATGTGCTAATAAATTATACTCAGTAGTAATTTTAATTGAATATTTTGATTAATATTATTTACTATTCGTAAATATTAGTGAGAAAAATTGTGCTTATATACTTTTTCAAGTGCTCTAATATGATTGAGGTTAACTAACCATATGTATTATATATTGATATAAATTAAAATATTATTATTTAATATAATTAATACTGAATATTTTTAAATTATTAATGTTAAATATGTATTATTGGTTATTCAATATTTACAAAATAAAAAAATAAATATAATAAAACATTTAATAAAAAATTTGTGATAAAAATTAAAATCGAACATCGAATTAAAATATTAATTTTTAATATTTATTATTAAATTGAATAAATAATAAATATTTATAAAAATAAATGAACAAATCTGAAGAAAACTTTTTGATAAAAATGAAAAGTGAATATTAAATTACGAAAATAATCAATATTTAAAAAATGAATAAACTTAAGTTTAAAACTATTCAATTTTTTAATTTATTATTAAATTTATCTATTTACATTTAAAATATCAAATAATCAATAATAAATATTTAAAATTACGAATCTTATAATATTGAGTATTAATTAAATTAAATAATAATATTTAAATTATATCAATAAATAATACATACGGATAGTTAACTTCAATTATATTGGAGCACTTGAAAAAGTAAATAAAAAAATTTTTTTTCACTAATATTTACGAATAGTAAATAATATTGATCAAAATATTCAATTTAATTCACTATTGAATATAATTTATCAGCACAAATATAATTCGCACTTGTATGAAACTAAAATACGAAACTCAAAACTATTTCTTATGATGCCAAAGAAGTATAACTTCTCACGCGTGTACATAAGTACACGCATCCATTTTTTTTTTCAGTGTGATCGTTACCCGTTGCAGGCCCCTTATCCGTATCTAGTTAGTTATCGATGGATCACAGAGCACTGTGATCTAAAGCCCTTGTAACTATAGTTTAAAGTTAGGAAATAAGGCCCCAAAGTGGAGGAGCCAGCGTAGTGAAAGTGGGGAGAGCAGAGAAAGAAAGAAACGGACAACGAATTCGAGAAAATTCATTGTGACTGTGCAGCTCGTCGAAGCGACCACGGGAAGATAGCATAAACCAAGGTAATTATTTGTAATCCGCTCGACCAACTCAGAACGAAGCGATAGATTTTAATAATTTTATTGCACGCGAGGCCTGTAATGCCAACTTGCTTTAATTGATTAGAGATTTATCATAAATACTAATGCTGATTCGCAGTTACAGATAATATAAATATTGATAAAGAACGAGATTGAGTTTTGCTGTGAAGAGCTACGTGGGACGGTAACCAAAGCTTTTACCCGTAAAGGTTTTCCCCATAAACGAAAAATACACCAGTACCCGGGACCAGGAGTAACAGATCTTCGAGGAATCAAATGAAAGTTAGCAAAACTCCAGGTACTAAGATTAGGTCTTAGTAATTTCTCGGGTATGCGGGATCAGCTAGGCCGTTTAGTCAGTAGAAGGTTACCGCCATTTCGTGCAGTCACAATCATTAGGTTAGTATTAAATTATTAGTTAATAATACTAGGAATATTTTTGGGTTATTAATTGAAACATGGAGGTAAATCTGAATAATAACTCAAACGTTTCGGACATTGCAAACGTAAATTCAATTTTTAAAAAGCGTTACAAACATGAATTTTATTTTGTAAATATTAAAAATGTGAATTGAACGTAAGATTTTCAGTACAGTGAAAATCTGAAATGGTTTAAAAAATCCAAGAACTTAACCCGTTGAGGTCACACTTCTTAAAAATAACGTAGTGGTCATACTGTGTCTAGTTGACCCCATGTACGGAAAAAATTGTTGCTACTTGCGTTCTTGTCAATATTTTCACTCGAGCCGTACATGAGAGTTATCCTTAACACTTTTATTGAATAACTCAATCGTTTTTTAATTTTTTTTAATTGTTCAATTATAAAAAAAAAAAAATGCGAAAAAGTCAAATTTCGAAAAATGCTTTGCCTCCAACCAACATGGCTTCCGGAACGGTCGTTCGACAATCGGAGCTATCAAGAAAGTCATCAAGACAGCCAAACAAGCATGGTCTGGTAGCCTCAAAGTTCGTATAGTATGTCTTCTTCTGACGCTAGACGTCAAAACGCATTTAACAGTGCGAATTGGAGAGACATTTTAGACGCTCTGGAGAACAAGTTTGACGTCAAGCCAGAAAATCTGGCACTAGTCGACAACTACCTTGACCAAAGAAAGCTAATAGTGGAAACTACTGAAGGCCCACAAGAATACGCCATAACGGCTGGCGTGCCGCAAGGCTCAATAATGAGGCCCGATCTATGGAACGCGGACTACGACAAGCTTCTTGAAATCCCGTTGCCAGAGCAAGTAGAGCTAACGGGCTTTGCAGACGACGTTGCGGCCACGATAATAGTAGACGTAGAAGAAGCCGAACTACTAGTTCGGGAAACTATTGACGCCGTCGAGACATGGCTTGATAAACACCACCTGAAACTCGCCAAACAGAAAATCGAGATGATCGTTTTGACACGTCAAAAATGGTTCCCAAAACCATTCGCTGTGGATATGGGAGGAACAAGACTGACGTCAACAAGGACCCTGCGCTATCTAGGGGTAATGATAGACGAGAAACTATCTTTCTGCGAACTTCTCGACAGTGCATGCAGGAAAGCTAGCAAGACGTGTTTAGCCTAGCACGAATCATGACCAACACTATGGGACCAAGAAAAAAAAGAGTTCTTCTAGAAGCAGTCCACTCGGTACTACTTTATGGAGGGGAGATATATTAAAGCAGAAGACCTACCGGCGAAAGATAGCGGCAGTACAGCGGCAAGGCACTCTCAGGGTTGCCTGCACCTACCGCACGGTTTCCGAAGCGGCTGTATTGGTCATTGCGGGAGCCGCGCCCATCAACCTACTCGCGTTTGAGAGAGCAAAACTCTATCACTCTAAAGATAGTGACGAAAACATAAAGGACGCAAGAACGAGGATAAAGGCGGAAGGTCTACAAAAGCAGCACTGAAGGAACAACTGGTACCACGCTTTCCCCTGAGAGCTTGGTAACCTGCATGATCAAAAGAAAAGAAAACTGGTCAGCTGTCGCAGCCTACGCGCAGCACCTTTTAAAATAAACAACCGCAGAAAGGGACCAGTAACCAGAAGTAGGCGTCGTGAGACGCAACATGGACTGGGTTGAAGTAATGCTAACGCGGTTTCGATCCAGTCTTCCCCGTAACATCTATGGGGAAAGGAGAGAGGAGGATGTTTAGTCAGTATTGTTGCAAAATAATATTGACTTCTGAGTCCGACATACGCAGACAAACACCTAGTCCTGGCACCAACACCTAGTCCTGGCATACGTAAATGTATTTTACCTCCTCCATAAAAACACACACACACACACACACACACACACACACACACACACACACACACACACACACACACACACACATACACACACATACACACACATACATACATACATACATAGTGACAACTTCGCAGGGGTAGTCAGAGAAGCTTCCTGTGATCTCAAAACGTCGAGATCTGATGAAAATTCGATTTTTGCAAAACGTTGTAAAACCAATAATTTCCCGATTTTTGAAAATCTTAGATTTTCTTAGCGGGAAGTTAAAAATTAAGTGAAAATTTGAATGTCGATGATTTTCAAAAATTCAAAATTGAACAAATTTGGCTTTTTTTAGAATTTTTTTTTTCAATAGCCCTGAATGTTTCCTATGAAACAAATAACAGACCATTCCTTTGCAAGAATGCAAGTGACTCCGATGCTGAAGATAACGAAGATAACAATGGTGTTACTACCAAAAATATTATTGTCGACGATAACAATATTGTGGCAGGTAATTCCGACACTAGAACTGAGAGCTGTCTGACATCTGTGTCAGTATCCACTCATTATTCTTCTTCAGGTTTGATTTTTTTAATTGGAGTTTTTAACTACTAATCTTAAAAATACTAATCAATTTTGTTTTAAGGGTTAAAGTCATTGTCAGGTGAAGAAATCACTCGTACCTTATCAGAGTTGAGTATCGATACTTAATTACCTGTAATTAATCAAGTTTTGCTTCTATTAAATATAACGCCGTTGCATCAATACGCAGTAAATGATTCATCTTATGTAAGTAGCAAATATAATGAAATTTGCTCTACTTTTGCAAAACTATGAAGCCCAGATAATGGATTTAACAACTACGAGAATTCACTTAACTATCAGAAAATTCTCGAAAATCTGAAAACTAAATTCAACGATGAAGCAACTACTCGAACTGAAAAATTACAAATTTTGACACTTTTACCTTCTGATTGGAGCATCTAAATGATTTGTAATGTAATGGGTGCTACAAAGTATATGGCAATAGCTTCAAAACAACTAAGGGAAAATAAAGGGATTTTGTCGATGTCCGAGAAAAAAAAAGGTGAGGCATTTAAGTATTCCATCACATCATATTTTTTCGGTCTATAAGACCTGTGCATTGTGTTCTTGCCGGATCTGGTGGTACTCATATTGTTTGCGTATGTGCTATCCATCAAAGCGTCAAACTCATGATGTTAGGTAAGTATAACTAAAATTATACTTTTAAATTGGGCGATTCAATAATTTTATGTTTTAACAGGCTCTAATTTGGCAGCGTTAACGGGTCATCTTGCAAATTTTTTAATGCAGTTTAGTGATTGCTTCAAAATGATCTTATGTGCCAATCTATCATCTGATTGTTATTTATCAACATGTAAAGATTGTTCCGGGATTGACGTTCTTCAAAATCTATTAAGCTAAGATGATATTTCACATAAATATTGGGTAACATACCATAGAATCCGAAGGCATTATATCCGCGACACTATATTAACACTTTGGCGTTATATCCGTGCCATTATATCCGCAACGTTATATCTGCATACAATTAAATCCGTGACATGATATCCGCGTTATACTGATGTTGATGTTGATGTTGATAATAATTTTGGATAATTACATACAGAATCCATGAAAAAGGGCACAACACCGTATCAAGCTTATGTGTTGGTTTACTGTCAAACAAACACACAAAATCCACGATAATAGGGCACAACACGGTAACAAGCTTATGTGTTGGCGTATTTTTTGATAAACACACACATAATCATGCTTAAATAAATATTGAAATAATGTTCATAGTTAATGATTAATTGAAATTTTAATGATGGTTTTGATAATGATTTTAATGATGACGATAATGATGCTGATGTTGACGAAGATTTTGATGATGTTTCAGATAAACACACACAAAATCTATGATAAAAGGGCACAACACGGTAACAAGCTTATGTGTTGGTTTACTGTCGAGTAAACACACACAAAATCACGCTTAAATAAATAATCAAATAATTTTCATAGTTACTAATTAAGTAAAAATTTAATAATGATTTTGATAATAATTTTGATGATGATTTTGATAATAATTTTGATAACGATTTTGATAACGATTTTACTGATGGGTTTGATGACACTGGCACACGAAAAAAATTAAGTAGAATATGTATTTGACCGGACCTACCTAAGGGTACGTATTTTGGTCCGCTTAATCTGAATTCGAGGTCAGTTTAACCCCTACACCCTCGAAATTTCGAGAAAACTTCGAAAAACCGTAAAAATTATGAAAATCGGCAGTATTAATGATAAAAAAATTTTTTGGAACTAAACTAAGCGTGATTTTCATGTATTTCGATCCGCTGAATATGAATCGAAACTTTATTAAGACCACGAGCCGTTTTAAATGTAAAAGAATCACACAAACCCTCTAAAATTCCGAAAAAAGTAATTTTTTTTGTTTTTTTACTCTCGTTTTTGACTTTTGAAGACTTAATTGCTTGTGCCTGTAACCAGGGCACCTCCACGTGGTGACGATGGGCAACAGAAACATCTGGCAGAGTCCCTGGGTTAACGGCGTGTGTGCCGTCATGGCAGGTACAAGTGATAAGTACTTTACGATGCAGGGAGTCGGAGCCCCAGTATCGGCGTCTGGTCAGGGTGAGAAAGCAGGCTCGCAGGCGTCGTCATCAAGCGACTGCAGCTCTTCAGAAGTGGGAAACTTGGCTACTGGAGAGTATACTATTACAAGAAGTTATTCTCATCTGTGTAATAAAAGTCCTGATTCATTTTGTTACATTTGTGGAGAATTCAATTTGAAAAGGAATCGAAGATCGTTATCTGATAAGATTAAACAAATTTATGAAAAATGTTTTGGTCTCCAAATTACTAATTTGGATTCAGCATGGGTTCCACATACGATTTGTAGTCGATGTAACATGATGTTAACCCGGTGGGAAAAAAACAAGAAACAGGACAACTTGAAATTCACAATACCAATGATATGGTCTTCACCAACTGGTTTACAGAATTGTTATTTCTGTATGACAGATACTACCGGGTTCACCTGGAATACAAAAAACAAAATTGTATACGCCAATGTTTCATCAGCTATTAAGCCACAAAAAATAGAAATTGTCAAGGAAATTAATACTGTTGAAGAAATGGATGTAGAAGAAGACGATACGCTAGTTGAAGAAAGTTCGGAAGAAGAATATTCAGAAGATGAAGAGTACTTATCTGGCGGAAAAACAAAAGACCCTGAAACGTTTAGCCGAGAAGAACTTAATGATCTGGTTCGAGACTTGGCTTTACCGAAAGATGGAGCTGAATTACTTGCGTCAAGGTTGAAAGAAAAACAGTTGTTGGCTAAAGGTGTATCAGTGACATTCTATCGAAATAGGGAAAAAAAATTCCGGAAATTTTTTATGAACGACGATCAAAATTCGGTGGTATACTGTTCAGATGTTAAAGCATTAGTTGATGAATTGAAACCGAACACGTATAAGGACGATGAGTGGAGACTTTTTATCGATTCATCGAAATAAAGTCTTAAAGCTGTTTTGCTTCATATTGGGAATGAATTTGCGCCGATTCCAATAGCTCATTCGACAAAACTGAAAGAAACTTATGAAAATTTACAGATTATATTGGGAAAAATAAAATATTCAGAGCATAACTGGAAAATTTGTGATCTCAAAATTGCAACACTTCTTTTAGGTCAGCAATCGGGATTTACCAAATATCCTTGCTATTTATGTTTGTTTGATAGCAGAGACCGGAAAAATCACTATGTCAAAAAAGAATGGCCATCAAGATCTGCATTGAATCCAGCTTCCCATAACGTTATACGACCACCCTTAATTCAGCCTTCCAAATATTTGCTGCCACCACTACATATCAAGTTGAGACTCATAAAACAGTACGTGAAAGCTCTGAATAAAGATGGTGATTGTTTTGCGTACTTGAGAGGAAAGTTCCCTGCAATGTGATGCGAAATTGAAAGAAGGAATTTTTGATGGACCCCAAATACGATCTTTATTTCAGGATGCAAATTTTGAAGGAACAATGAACGACACAGAAAAAGCAGCTTGGGTAAGCTTAAAAAATGTTTCACAAAACTTTTTGGGAAATAACAGAAGTGAGGATTACAGCACTTTAGTTGACGCATTGCTGGAAAACTACAAAAATTTGGGTTGTTTAATGAATCTCAAATTACACTTTTTAGATTCTCATCTTGACCACTTCCCTGACAATTGTGGAGATTATACTGAAGAACAGTTGGATGTTAAAAAGAGAAGTACCCAAAGAAAATCGTAAATGAAAGAGGGATCCACTACGAAGATCATTTGAGGATAAAAGAGTGCGATACAAACGAAGGAAAGTTTAGAATTCGTAAAAATCATTTCTTTCTATCTTTTAATGTCTTGTGTTTTTCACAAATTTAAAGTTATTTGGTATATCTACGTTATAGAGTATTTATTTTAGGCATTAAATCATGTTCAATCAATTTTTTTTCTGTTATGAATGGTAATTTTTACAATTTTTTCGAATTTTTCCAGCTTTAGAGGGTGAATAGACTAAAAAAATTAACATGCGAATTGAAGACATCAAAAGATATAAAATTTTATCTGAATTGGACCAGAAAAAGTTTTTTTATCATGAAAACTATATTTGTTCGGAATTTTCGAGAGTTTTGTGTGATTTTTTCACATTTAAAATGGCTCGTGGTCTCAATAAAGTTTTGATTCATATTCAGCGGATCGAAATACATGAAAATCACGCTTAGTTTAGTTCCAAAACATTTTTTTATAATTAAAACTGCCAATTTTCATCATTTTTACGGTTTTTTGAAGTTTTCTCGAAATTTCGAGGGTGTAGGGTGTCAAACGAACCTCGAATTCAGCGGACCAAAATACGTACCCTTGGGTTGGTCCGGTCGAATGCATATTCTACTTAATTTTTTTTGTGTTTCGGTGTAATGATTTTAATGATGATGATGATGTTGATAATAAATGGGACAAGGTTTAGGCAGGCAAAAAACTAGAGGGGGTCCAGGGATGAAGCCCCGGTGGGGGTTGGGGGGTGAAACCCTCCAGTAGAAAAATTAATAATGCAGATTGTATATTATATTAATTCTTAAGTATCTATTATATATTATGTTAATATTTTAACCTTAGTTAACTAAGGTTAAACTATTAATAACACAGGTCCTCAAAAAAAAGTGGTCCGTGCTGGGTGTGTGATATATTTTCCGACGTATTTTGTACCACTAGACACGAATCTGAACTCAGAATTAAGGGTCAAACTGCAAAAAACGGAAAAAAATAAAAGAAATAAACCGATAAAATCTCCAATATAATAATTTTTTCTGCATGATAATTAAAATCTTTTGATGTCTGTCGTTTTCTGACCCTTTTATCCTCAAATGACCTGTGCAACGGATTTCTGCTACGCTTTTTTCTCTCTCTGTTGAGCTTCTCTTTGTAGCATCCAGCAGTAATCTGCAAACATATTCACTCCCCACTACCCCTAAATCACTGTTCAAATTCTTTGAGATCTTGATAAAATCTCTCTCCTTGCTATTCACTAAAGTTTCCGTTGTTCTCTGGAAAGTAGTTGAGATGCGAATCAAGAAAGTGAAGTTTCAAATTCATTAGACAACCTGAACGCTGAAAGTTTGCGATCATATTGGCCACAATATTTTCGTTATCAGCATCTTTGGTGTTACCTAAAAATTTGGTATACACTTTCTTGAAACTTAGCCATGATGCCTTTTCTTGTTCATCCATCACTGAAACAAATGTTTCATCTTTGAATAACGTCCGAATTTCTGGTCCATCAAAAATGCCTTCTCTCAATTTCGCATCTGATTTGTGCTTAAGGGGGGAAATACGTGTAGAAGGCCGTTTTCATGCTGATTTTCATTAATTTTTTTAAGATATAAAAAATTAATATTATTTATTGAAACTATCAGGTTATTTTATACATATATTTATGAGGATTTTTTCGTATTAAACAACAATATAACTTAAAAATTAGCGGAAATATCAGCTGATACACATCGTAGGTTGTCATCCGACTTGGCAGTTGGTGTGCAGTATGGAAGCCACAATTTTTATCTGAAGTCACTCGGCACAGAAAAATTACTTTTTTTGTATGTATATATTCTATATGAACCTCAATTCCAACAAAAAAAAATAAAAATTTGCATTTTTTAGAGGGCTGTGAAATTAAGTCGTGATTTTTCACCATTTTTCCATACATTGTTTATTAAAAAAAAAATAGTTTAAATAATAATATCGCTTATGATGGAGGTTCATACTCAGCGTAATTGTATAAAGAAAAGTAATTTTTCTGTGTCATTGATTTCAGATAAAAATTGTGGTTTCCATAGTGCACACCAACTGCTAAGTCGGAAGACAACCTACGATGTGTATCAGCTGATATATCTGCTATTTTTTGAGTTATATTGTCGTAAAATACGGAAAAATATAAATATATGTATAAAATTACCTGATAGTTTCAATAAATAACATTAATTTTCATGCCTTAAAAAAATTAATAAAAAATCAGCATAAAAACGTCTTTCTACACGTATTTCCCCCCTTAAACACTTGACGCAGGTATGTAAAGCACTCTCCTTCTTTATCAAGAGCTTTCACAAACTGTTTTATTAACCCAAGTTTAATATGAAGAGGAGGAATGAGAATTTTGGCTGGATCAACAAGCGCTTTCCTTATTATATTATGTGATCCAACCCTAAATGAAGATCTCGAAGGCCAAACTTTTTTGACGTAGTGATTTTTGCGATTTCTACTGTCAAACGTACACAAATAGCATGAATACTTCATGAATCCAGACTGTTGTCCTAGGATCATGGACAAAATCTTCAAATCACCACGTACTTGCCATTTATGTTCTTCATACTTAATTTTTTCCAGGACAGTTTCTAGATTTGTGTACTCTTCTTTAAGTACAGTTGAGTGAGCTAAAGGTAAAGGAGCAAATTTGTTGGTGTTGTGAAGAAAAACTGCCTTAAGACTGCGTTGAGACGAGTCAATGAATAACCGCCAATCTTCAGGCTTATGTATATATATTTGGCTTTAATATTTCCACAAGTCCTTTTACATCAGTGCAATAAAGCAAATCTTCTTCTTTTTCAAAATATTTACGGAAAGCTTCCTCTCGATTCCGATCAAATGAAACTTTAATACCTTTTGTCAGAAGATTTATCTTTTTCATACTCGAGCCAATATTTCAGCCGCTTCTTTTGAGAGTTTAGTTTCTCTAATTAAATCATTTAGATGTTTTTGGTGGTATGTTTCTGGCTTTTTCTCTTCACCGATCGGCCTGTACTCTTCTTCACTGCTCGAAGGAATTTTTTCATCAGGTTCACTGGAATTGGATTCACTGCCAGTAGCAGACCCTTCGTCATTAAGAGCGACATTCTCAGGATCGACGTCAACTTCCATTGTATTGAATCCACTGGTCAGGCTGTCTTTTGACGTATCATCTTCTGAACCTTCTATAACGTTTGCAACTAATAGTACTAAAGGCAGAGTTGACGTTTTAGATAAATTGAAAGCGGCAAACAGCGTTGCGAAATGTAGTTGTCGATGGGCTCTGACTGTTTTTTTCACAATCTTAAATATTTCTGGCATTTACTGATATTAAGAGTCATGTAATCTATAAACTAAACAGCAGCCAAGACTTTTCTTAAAAGTTTAGCTATTAGTTTAACAATGCCTTCTCTCAAGGCATTATTTCTTTTCATAACCCCAGTGAAGATGACAGAAATAATAATAATAATGTTATTGATAATGTAAAAGCTGGTTGATGTTATTTATGTCCAAAGAAGAAAAACCGAAAATCCAAAACTACTTGCTGCAAATGTACTAATTCTATCTGTAAAGAGCATCCGTCACTACATGCATCAAATGTCATGAAGTTTTACTATCTGATGCTGAAGACTATTAGTCATATGTTAGCTCGGTATAGCTAATGAACAATGTGATTTTATGATTTACAACGATAAGAGTTCTTTGACTGTGATTATAAAGTTATTAGATAATCATTGATGTGCTTTTTAACTTAATAAAAAGTCATTAGTTTAAAAAAAAAAAAATATGAAATCTTCATAATAGAATGTTAAATATTTAAATAGACTATTTAAAGTCACTAAATAGTTTTTTTTAAAAAATCGTTTTCAAAACGATTAAAAAAATTTCAAGTCATTATTCTTAAATAATAATTCTTAATATATGTCATTTCTGTTCTTATTATATATTCTAATGTATAATTCTTAATTATATGTAAATGTTATAAAATGTAATTTTTCATTACAAAAAATATTAATTTACGAGAAACTTTCATCATCCACTTGATTTCATTGTTATTTTGCGCTCATCATTAATTTTTATTTCATACTAACTCAAATTTACCGCGCTTAATAAAAAGTATATTTGACAACACTGTAAGAAAATTAACACTGCGACGATTCCCTAACCACGCGACCAATGAAGGCGGGCAGTGAAGCGTGACCAACGAAGGGTTAATGAACAGCATCGTAGCGGAGCTTTATCCTAGGCATCCACCGCGAGAGAAAAGACATTATGGAAACACACACACACACACACACACACACACACACACACACACACACACACACACACACCGCAACACAAGAGTTGCAAAACGATCTCCGAATCAAAACTTATATTCGAAAGAGTATAAGCAGGCCAAAAAGATGCTAAACCGAGCCATCAAAGCAAGTAAAGCGAAGTTGTGGAAAGAGATCTGCAATGATCTCGACAATGACATCTAGGGTCAAGCCTACTAAATTGTCGTCAAACTACTTGGAAGGGCTGCCTTAATGGACAGCATTAGAGCGGAGCTTTTCCCTAAACACCTGCCGCGGGAGAAGAAACACTACGCTAAAAACAGCGAAGTAACACCCTTCACAACTAAGGAACTACAAGACGCGGCCAAGTCACTCAAAACAGGAAAGGCACCTGGACCTGATGGCATCCCGGCATCGGTGTTCAAGATTGTAGCCCTGAAATACCCAGACACACACCTGAACACTTACAACGCGTGCTTGGCAGCTGGCACGTTTCCTGCAGTCTGGAAGCAGCAGAGATTGGTTCTCAGACAAAGGTAAGGAAACTCCCGTAACACCTTCGTCGTTTAGACCACTCTGGATGCTGGACATTGCTGGAAAACTGCTCAAGAAGCTCATACAAGGAAGACTTCGTAACGACATCGACCGTACCGGAGGCTTTGCCACCAACCAACATCGCTTCCAGAACGGTCGTTCGACAGTCGGAGCTATCGAGAAAGTCATAAAGACAGCAAAACAAGCATGGTCTGGTAGCTTTAAAGCTCGTAAAGTATGTCTTTTCCTGACGCTAGACGTCAAAAACGCATTTAACAGCGCAAATTGGGGAGACATTTTAGATGCTCTGAAGCACAAGTTTGACGCGGAGCCAGAAAAACTAGCACTAGTCGACAACTACCTTGACGAAAGAAAGCTAATAGTGGAAACTACTGGAGGCCCACAAAAATACGCCATAACGGCTGACGTGCTGCAAGGCTCAATAATGAGGCCCGATCTATGGGGCTTTGCAGACGACGTTGCGGCCACTATAGTGGTGGACAGCGTAGAAGAGGCCGAACTGCTAGTTCGGGAAACCATTGACGCCGTCGAGACTTGGCTTGATAAGCATTACCTGAAACTCGTCAAACAGAAAACTGAGATGGTCGTTTTAACACGCCAAAAATGGTTCTCAAAACCATTCGCTGTGGACATGGGAGAAACAACACTAACGTCAACAAGGGCCCGGCACTATCTAGGGGTAACGATACCCGAGAAACTATCTTTCCACGAACAACTCGACAGTGCATGCAAGAAAGCCAGCAAGACGGTGTCTAGTCTAACACGAATTATGACCAACACAATGGGACCGAGAACAAAAAAGAGAAGAGTTTTTCTAGAAGCAGTCCTCTTGGTACTGTTTTATGGGGCGGAGATATGGGCAGACATACTAAAGCAGAAGACTTACCGGCGGAAGATAGCAGCAGTACAGCAGCGAGGCGCTCTCAGGGTTGCCTGCGCCTACCGCACAGTTCCCGAAGCGGCTGTATTGGTCATTGCGGGAGCCGCGCCCATCGACCTACTCGCGTTTGAGAGAGCAAAATTCTATGACGCTAAAGATAGTGACGAAAACATGAAGGACACAAGAACGAGGATAAAGGCGGAAACGCAGCAAGAGTGGCAGGACTGATGAACATCGGGAGAGACGGGCAGATAGACGGCGCGCCTGATTCCAAAAATCAACGTCTGGCTTTCTCGGAAACACGGGGACACGGACTTCTTACTGACCCAGCTATTGACGGGACATGGGCAGTTCAATGCCTATCTTTTCAAGATGGGTTTGCACAGCACACCGACGTGCAAATACTGCCCAGACAAAATTGACAACGCCGAGCACACGTTTTTCGAGTGTGATCGGTAGAAGGACGACAGAAGCAGCACTGAAGAAACAATAGGCACCACGCTCTCCCCTGAGAGCTTGGTAACCTGCATGATCAAAAAGGAAGAAAATTGGTCAGCTGTCACAGCCTACGCGCAGCGCCTTTTAAAAGAAAAAATCGCAGAAAGGGATCAGAAACCAGTAGTAACAAGAAGTAGGCGTCGTAAGACGCAACATGGACTGGATTGAAGTAATGCTAACGCGGTTCCGTTCCAGTCATCTCCGTACCATCCACGGGGGAAGACAGAGGAGTTTTTTGTAGTGTGTAAAAATCCCACACTACCGACCATCATCTTTTAATGATAGTGGTGTCTTTGGAAGATTTTTTTCGCTTCTCTAAAGAAAAAAAAAAAATAAAATAAAAAACATACCTACACACACACGCATAGTGACAACATCGCGATAATCGTCGGGAAAGCTTTCTGTGACCTCTGAATAATTACTGAAAGAGCGGAAAAGCGGGGATCAGGTTTAGGTCTGGAGATCTCAATTAAAACGCGTAAATTATTATCAAAAATAACACTAGGAATTTATTTACATTAAATACACTCAATATTTAATATGTTTACCAGCGGATTGTTAAGATAAAAGCGGATTTATAAATTACAGCGTGGTTTGCAAAAGCGAAGCCGGTTGACACGTGGTTGAACACTTTGCCGGCACTGAAAAAGCGGTGAAAATAATGCACAAATAACACAACTTATCTGAAACAAACTAAAGCGAATTATTAACAATTAATTTAAGCGAATTAAATTATTAAATAGCGAAATGCGGTTAATTAACAATAAGCGAAAGTAAAGCGGAATTAATGGCGACTTGTTGCAACGAAAGCGTCGAAGCGAAAGATAATAATAATAATGCGTCTTCTTCCTCGTCGACTTGGGGAAGAAGGCTGATTGCGCATGTCAGCGGAGCGATCAGCCAATCACACCACCGAAACATGGCGTGATCAGTCAAGCTAAGCATTCATAGGCGGTTAGTTTTTGCGGGAACTAGCGGTCGACAGGTACGGCTCGTGAAATTGGGAGTCCCCCAGGGGCGAGTTAATCGCTACTGGGCCTTGTTCACCGAACAAGGTGACCTCAAAACGTCGAGATCTGATGAAATCTTGATTTTTACAAAACAAGGTAACCAATAACTTCCCGATTTTCGAAAATTTTTGATTTCCTTAGCGGGAAGTTAAAAAAGCAACACTCTCCACATTCACACAAATGTTAAGAATATTTTTCTGAGTATTCACAAAACAAAAATCTAAAATTGGACCATTTTTTCGAAAAGTTGCCAACAAACCACTTTTTTTTCCAGGCTGACTGGACTGTTACTGATTCTGACTTTGTCTCCAACTTTGAACGTCTTCTTCTGTTGTGATTCGACTTGCGTCGGTTGACATAATATGTTTTTGAGCAGTTGTTTTTCCTGAGCAGCAGTTACATCTGCAGGCTTCATTTTGATGGTTCGATGTTTGGTGTTATTGTAAGTATTCACCAAGTGATCAAGTATATTAGTCAACTTTTAGCTGCCGCGAGCTGAAAACTCTCGCCACATTTAAATTTTAAGTGTCCTATTCAAGCGTTTACAGATAGGTACTTTGATGGCTAAATGTTGAATAGAGATTGATACTGTGCTGCTTCATCAGATCCTTGAATTCCTTATTGGAGTACAGATTTCATTGCACTATCATATCGGCGCCAGTTTTTTATTTAATTGGAACTGCCCGGACATTTTCGGAAAATATATCGATTATTGTTAGTAAATACTTGTATACTTTGTTAGCCGATGCATTTGGAATCATCTTAACCAAGTCAGCTTGCCAAGTGTCATCCAGACCGTAGTTATCAACATGACGACGCTTATAGTTTCTGAGAACTGGTTTGTGAAGCTTTTCAGCTATCACCACTTTTTTTTCCTTCATTGAGCTTCTCAAAGAGATATCTGATACTCCTTTGGTGAGTGTAGAGTGCTGCTTTAGTTCCTTCAATAACCGTCAGCAAATCTTCCACAGCGGTTTTCAGTATTGCCACTTCTGAGTGTAAATGTGAAATAATCTCTTTCTGTTCACTCTCTATGCTTTGTACTCACCACAATTTATAGCTAAATTTGTTATTAAAGACAAATTTGGGAACTGGGGGAAGTAAAGATAAAGGAAAAGAGGGGAGCTTTACTCAGTAGGAATTTTTCAGTAACCAAAAAAATAATTTGGACAGCCCAGACCGAGACTCGAACCCAGACCATTTGGTGACGCGCCAAAGGCTCTACCGGTTAAGCTGTTCAAGACACTGTCCGTAATTACTATTCAGTCAATTTATTATTAGGTGAGTACTGAGAACTCACCCAGCGTATTGATACCGAATTTATTCCAGACTACCTGAGCAAAAATACAGTCTTCATCAGATATAGTTGACTTTAATAATTTTGAATAAAATGAATCCTGATCAGGTAGCTGTTTCTCGTCCAGTCTGTCAATGCTATCGATGTATTCATATGAAAATACAACTTTACGTGTTGCTAATTTAAATTTGTCAGGATCAGAGTAATGTTCTCATGTAATCTGTTTGTATTTATCATTAAGGTATGAAGGTAATTTCTTTAAGCTGGAGGCCATGAATCTGAATGAATCAATAAATTTTAAAGAAACTGAAGTATTGTTGACTGATTTTGTAAAAGAAATATAACGTTTTTTATTGATTGGTAAAAATGAAATTTCACCTTCAAACACTGTTGCCAACGCTTTAATTATAAAATGTGAGTCATAGCCGGATAAATTATGAACGACAACTGGGATAGTGGTAGATTTTTGATAATTAACATTACATGATCATGAGCAGCATTTCTATAGTTACCCGTGAAGCGACAATAATCATAAACTTTATCGTTAGGAGATGTTATAGGCTTTTCACAGATATGACACACAGTTGCCTAATTATGTTTATTTTGCTGCTCTTTAGTTAGAGGTTTCATTTTGATGGGATTTTTCAGAATTGTCTCAAAGTCAAGAGCTAATATTTCTAATTCTTTAACAAACCAGTTGACACAATCTGGAGAACAGTTTAAAAATATTTAAGAATAAGAAAACGGTTTAAGGGGTCTACCCTCTTTAGAATTTTGAAAAAATCGAATTTTTTTTTTTTGTATTTTTCGAAAGTATACATATTTAAAAGTATCATACTGAAAATTTATAAAGATCTGAGCAGTCTAACTGTACTTTTGGACGACGTTTACGTAGCTACCTGAGCGCGCTAATATGCGGACCGCTCGGAACGGTACGACCTACCTGCCTTTGTATTCATTAGCAGCTGCAACCTTTTTCAGGTATACTGACAAATGTACAATATTATAATATACTATCCATACTGAAAATTTTCATTTATGATAGGTTATTCTCGAAGGATACCGTTCCATTAGAATTTCTCCCTATATTAGTCGTGTTTGAAATTTTCAACCGTCAGTATCTGTGCTCGTGATTACCGAAATGGACAAGAAAAGTGTAAATCAAACTGCCAAGTGGAGACGTCCAGGTTCGAAGCCGAAAAAGCGGAAATTTCATGGAGTGCTTCCACATGACCACGAGGCAAATACAAGTTATGCTAGTGCATCTGCGTCGAAGTTACAACAATCGGAAGATACCAGTTTCGACGTACACGTGGATCAAACGTCGGGATACAGTATTATACAGTTTTTCCTGGTTTTATCTACGTTACAAGAGTATTTAAAGTGTAAAACTTGTGATAAAGATATTTCTTTTACGAAGTATGGACAGCGAGGACTCGGTTTTAAAGTTTGTGTTACATGTGAGTGTGGCGAAAGGTACATTAATTCGTGTCACATGATTTCTACTGGATACGAAATTAATCGTCGTCTAGTGTATATTATGCGTTTGATTGGTTTAAACTTTAAACGCGTTTTTCTCGGAATGACGTTTTTGGACGGCTTGTTGATAAAATCTCCGAAACTATTCAACCGAACCTTACCAAAATTTAACCACATGTTCTTGGTGACTATAGCTATCGCGCATATCATACGATTTTTGAAATTTTGAGTTTAACTATTTATTTTTGGCAAAGAACGACGGAAAAACGTGATTTTTCGTACTTTTTCGAAAAATGGCTGCCATTTTGTCATTTTTGAAAAAAAAAATCGTATGATATGCGCTATAGCCATTTACTTACTGAATCTAAAACTATTTTTTTTTTTTTTTCAGATCATCCATTCCAGATATTTCATCAACAGCGCACACTCATCTTTTTTTTTGGACCAGTCTTCTCCCTCATTTTTATGTATAAAAACTGATTAAAATAAATATAAAAAAAATTCTCTTGTGTAATCAAATAGTGTATTTTTTAGGCCTAACACTTTTTATGTCCATATTTATGACGTATACCGATCAAAAAAATTCGTGAAAATAGCCTTATTTTTGCCCGTCTAAAGAGGGTAGACCCCTTAAATCTAAACAGTGTGTTGTCATAGCTACAGTGAACATAATAAGCAATACTGTTCGGAACATGTACGATTCGTTGAGTGATATTACATGCAGAATCTTACGGCTTTTAGTTATAAAATATTTCCGCTCTTCAATATCATTTTGAGATTTAGAGAATGCGCTGAATATCTACACATTGACTTTTAGAACTGCTAGATCTTTCAAGATATCTTATACCTTGCACCTTATTCGATAATAATATCTCGTGATGCTTGTAGGAATAATCCTGGTTCTTTGCGGTGCTGGTTGGTAACGCATCCAGTTTGAATGTTTCCCGCAAAAGCGTTTTCCAAACTCGGCCATTAAACTTCTTGATTATTTCCATGATTTTTGCCAACTACTTGGACACTAGTCGGGAAAATCGATCTAAAAACCAATTTAGCTGGATGATATGATCCTGAAGATATCTTCGCACTTGAACTGTTGTCTGTGAATCCGGTGAGATTGTGTTGAAGTACTCAATGGTCTCGTTATACACTTTTGAGGACCTATGACACTGATGATGAGTGATGGGCTGTCCCAATAAATCACCATTCGATCTGGCCACTGTAAATCTTGAAGAACACCAATTAGATCAGGATATGCCATTTTGAGAGATTAGCACTACTTTTAATATAATCAAAAAATACTATCTAATGATAGGTCATGTCTATTTTTATAGGTTATGCACACTTTTATAGGTTATGTGCACCTTTATAGACTATGTATACTTTATAGGTTATGTACACTTTTTATAGACTATGTCCACTTTTATATAGGTTATGTGCACTATACTTGTGTACTTCACTGTAGATTTGTACTTTAATACACTATACTCGTGAACTTCACTGCACTAAACTTTACAGAGTACTTAAAGATAGCTCTGGACTCTAAACTAAAGACGGGTACTTTGTTTTTGTGAAGTACGGACTGAGCAAGCTGCTTATATAGTCAGTGGATATTGCGCAGTTATTCCTACTTCTATACCTCAAAACCGGTTTGATGACTTCATCTATTGCGCAGTGGTAAAAGAACAAAGGAAATTCCTGAAAATGAGTCACCGCAAACAGGTTTAAACCTGTCGGATGACGTCATCTACTACGCAGTTAGAAATTTCCAAGTAAATAACAAGTGAATTATACAAAAATTATAATCTACGTTCTTTTTGTCATACCCGCTCATGTAGGTAACTAATAACCAATTCATAAGTAGTGCTGTTGTTGAATCAACTTTGCATTGCTGCGATACTGGGACTCGCTTATTGAGTGCATGGAAAACAGATGATAACAACGTTTCCAATCTTGATACACTCAACATGTAAGATGGTTCCAATGTATTTAAGCCATTTTCCCTGAATGCTTCAATCACATTCCAAATATCTACGTCGTGAACTAGAATAGAAAGGTAATGAATGTTATTTATTGATCAGACAGTCAGAAATATCTTTTTTATTATAATTCAGGAGTATATTATTACAATAAATTTTATGACATTCTTAATATTATTTGTTTGATAATTGTGAGTTATAAAATGAAATGTGATACTACTAGACTTTTTTTTTCTATTGCTTTAAATAAAAAATTGGAATTTTATAGAAAAGTGATTTAAATATTGCTGATCCGGCAGGCCATTTCTGGAACATTCACGATAAAATCCCTTAAAAATTTTTCATTATAAATTATCGAGAGCTAAAAGATTACAAGTATGATTTTGATACACTATCAAGCTTTTCAAAAATGTATTCTACGTAGACTTTTTTGAAAATTTCTATTTTCAATATCTCTTGTACGAATCGATCGATATTAATTCAGTTTGCAGCAATCAACGTC
Source organism: Cotesia glomerata (assembly GCF_020080835.1). Lineage (NCBI taxonomy): Eukaryota > Metazoa > Arthropoda > Insecta > Hymenoptera > Braconidae > Cotesia > Cotesia glomerata. Next base: position 14,280,439 of record NC_058159.1, on the reverse strand, counting down.
GTTTTGCAAGTTTTAAATCTGATTAGATCTCGAAAGTAATGAGTACAACAATTTGAAAATTGCTTTCAAAAAATATCTATTTAAGAGTTCTAATTTTGAGATTGCTCAAAATTTACTACTAGGCTGAATCGGTTACAACCACTAGGCAGTAGAACAGCTTGAAATGCCGTAGACCGCGTTTTGATCAGCCAACTGTTAAAAAATTTCGAGATATGTGAACGCACACTTACATTAACACACACACACACACACACGATCGTAATAATTATTCAGTAAAGTTTCCTAAAAGCCTACATCGTAAAGACTTGAGAAAAACCGAATATTTAAATATCGGAGTAGAAACAATAACTTACCAATTCTTAATAATTATTGATTATCATAGTAGGAAGTTGAAAATGGTCTAATCTTTTACCGGTCTAATATACTACTGTGCTAAGCGCAGAAGTTGTAGCTAATGTAGGAATACTATATTAAGTTTCCATTTTTGTATTTAGCACAGCAGTACATGTACATGGCATTTCATATGCCAAACAACCGAGTTTTTTAGGGTAACTTATTTGAGTTCGCTAAATTTTCAATAGATTTTAGGATGAACAAAAAGCAAATTGCCCAGTTATTCTTGGTCTTTAGTCCTAAATCGTAATTAAATTGTAACGGGTTTTTATGCCGCTCAATTGGCCCCTTAAATTAAATTAATTAAACAATAAACTAAACCAAATTGAAAGCTAATATTAATAAATAAAAGGGCGCCACCAGGATTTTTAATTACGGTTCCTGGAACCGGAACCAGAGCTGAGCTTATCTTACAGGGCGAGAGAGTGAAGGAAGGTGATCTGAAAAAAATAAATTCTTAATTAACCATGTTTGGCCAAATTTATTAATAACAAAATTATTTAACGATTGTGCACACTTACACACACACTCTAACAACTTAAGAATACAGCCTACTAACGGCTAACCAGAACTCGACTTGATAAAACTTAACTTAACTAAGTAGCCAGCGAAGCATCTCGTATAGAGACTGTCGTATGCGACGGGACGCTGTTAAACACCTAACACACTAAACCCTTAACTAAGTAGCCAGCGAAGCACCTCGCACAGAGACTGTCGTATGCGAGGGGACGCTGTTAACATATACACTCTCATACCCTGTAAATCTTCACACACATAACCCACACGTCTACACACACACTCAATTTACTTCACTTTTATTTTTTTGACTTATAAAAGTTATTACGAAAACTTAATATCAGAGAATTATTACATTAAATTTTTACTTAATAATTTCAGTCATTAGCTAGCAATTAAATTTATAAAATATTTTCACGACTAACAATTTAATTCCAAAAAATCCGAACTAAATCCGACGCATAAACTTATTCCAAATCGATCATGAGTTTAATACTCAACCTTAAATAAATTTTTAGGATCATTCGACGTCTAATTTTTTCCCAAATTCAACTCCTAATTTTATTATTAATTATAAAAATAACTCTTATAAAATTAATCAATTAATTTTAATTAAAAATTCCCGGACTTAATATCCACGCCGATAAATAAATTCTAAGAATTTTATCAAATGATGATATTAAATTAATAAATAAATGTCCAGAACTTAAGTTCAATATAAAATAACCACGTGGAATTTTCTGGTTAAATGAATCATTAATAAATAATTTATCTCAATATAAAAAAATAAATTTAAAAAATTATCCACGGGTAAATCAGTCTCAAATGCGCCAAAATTCAGTAAATCGATTCTCAATAAATGATATAATGGTAAATAAATATTTCCTTGTAATAAATAATATTAACTAATAATAATTCAATTCTTCTTAATAAATTATCGAGTAAAAAATAATCGCCAGGAATTTGCGCGCTCAAAATGGACGCCAATATTCGGTAGTGCGTAGTAAAGTTTGACCTTGGGTACAAGTTAACTGGGTTGTACAATTCAACCGACACTTGACTGGTCCGTGAGAAGACAAAGGAAATTTCTCGAATAATTTATTCTTTGGTTTTAATTTATAAAATTAATAAATAAAATATTTGCAACTAAACCGATTTTTCAGATGTTCAAAATTATTAATAATTAATCGAGTAAATTATTATTACCGAATAAATTCTCACGACAATTAACACCACAAGGTCCTTGAGCAGTCTTTGGGTAAAAATCCCCTTGAGGGACGTTCAACACCAACTAACGAATGAAAATCAATTGCAATTGAATCATTATTTAATTATTATTATTGAAATCGAGAATAATTAATCAGAGGAGAAGTAAACCGAGTATAAACCCCGCGGTCCACTCCTAGCCCACTGAGTAATTATTGATATCTTTTTGAATATACGACGATCTAACTCACTACTTGAGATTGAAGTCCTAGATGTTGTTGGCTTTTTACGTCTGGTAACTACTCCGGGGATCGGTCCCTCTTGAATTTTGTGGCATTCCGTCTGGTGGTTACACTACTTCTCCCTGTTGCAATGCACAGCTCACCTATAATAACACCTTACTACCCCTTCCTACTCTCTATTTAGGCCCGAAGATCGAGACACGCCAGTGCTGCATCGAACAGTTATCGATCTCTGGTAACTTATCGACTTAGGGTAATTTTACCCTGTTACAAAATAATCGATTTACTCATTTCCAATTCTTACGGACTGCCTTGTAGCAATTTCATGAACGTTGTTAGCTGCCGATAAACCAACTGATAATCGTATCAGCCGAATAATATTACGCGCAACGGCTAAGTAGAAAGTTAAGTAATTAAAAGTATTGATTATCAAAGTTACGATTCAAGATTTACTTAAAGGCAATAAGGGGTCACCAATAATAACTTCTACTTTTGTGTAATACTCCGCAAAACTACTGACATTATTAAGCGTACCTTTATGATCAGTCTTTGTCTTATTATACTACCATGTACTTGATTCTACTGTATTTGACTTTTTCATTGATTATAATCAAATATTGAAACCGTGTTACAAAGTAATGGTCGGTCATCTAATTACCTAACCGTGTTACTTACTAATGATCGGTATTTATCTTAGCTAGATGTTACCCGCCCGCTCCGCTGGGCATTTTATAGAATTATATTTTTAGATCTAAATTTGAAATTCAATTGGAGTATTGTTCTGACTTGCACAGATTCTAAATTCCATCAAATTAGTTTGTACCTTTTATCAATGTGATTATCCTAGCTATTATTCATAGTAACTTTCAATATGTAATCACTATAACATTCCAGTGACTTTTTTCCAAAAATGAATAATAATTGACACGAAGAAAAAAATTTGAAATGAACATCAAAAGTTTTAGTTGAAGTAATTGCAGGTCATATAAGTGAAGTTGACATCTGCTTAGCTTAAAGTGCGACGAATTTTACTGTTAATTAAAATTTCCTCCGTGACATCAATTTTTCATAGAAAATTATTAGTACATTTTTTTTACGAATTCTCTTAAAATAAGTAGCCAAATTTCTTCTTCACATCTCAAGTGTTCAGAAAATGCATTCATTTTAATTTGTTACATTCCCGCGATCCGATAATAAGATCAATTCATCGGTTATGTGATGTTACGTCCGAAGAATTGCTTAAATTTTTTATTTAAAAAAACAATTAAAATTTTAGAAAACCATTTTATATTCCTCTCATTTTAAATCTTTGGTGACCATAAATTTTAATTTTAAGGACTTTAGAATTTCCGGGTATACATTAGACCAATATTAAGTATAATTCTAAAGCAAATAACTAATACAATTTTAATGGCCTTCGTCTGGGAACCTTTTGAAAAGAAAATTTTTTATTTAAGTCTCTGAAAATAAAAATAAAATCAAATAATAAGTAAAAGCCCAAGACGAAGTCCAGAACCTTATCTAAAAGGGGGTCATAAAAGTCTCAGGCCAAAGGGACAAAATAATTCCTCAAAGTAATAAAATCGAGAAAATATCTTATCCAGATGTGCTTTTAAGATAGCATCAGTAAATATAATGAAACTCAAACTTTTTTTTTGTTTGTTTAAAACTTTAACAGCTAGGTCATTAACGACTTCTATTTACATCATATAATATCTTAGGACATAGTCTATATTCTGTTTAATAATTTAATGTGTTTTAGGAATGAAGTAGTCTTGATGCACTGTTCCTGATCGTTAAGTAGGACCCTTATGGTCCGTTTGTGGCGCTCGAAGCGAGCGGCTGTTTTTTTATAAGTGTACAGTTATTCCTCAGTTTTCAATTTATTTTACCCGCTATAAATATACTACTATCGTTCAATTACCTCAAAATTAAAAGTCAGCTTACGCAATTTTAAAAAATTTTAAGTTAATAGTACAACTCGCGGTCTATTGGTCCTCGAATAACATACTTACGTGGCCGCGCGAGCAAGTTAGGTTATGTGAGGTGTTAGCACGTGGCGGTGAACTTGTGTGTGTTTAGATTACTCCGCTATTATGTCATGGAAAATCGCACACCTGACTCTCATTTGACCCCAAATACAAAAATCCAACTTACAAGTCTAGACCACAGCCCAACTGAGCAGGATTCGGTATCAAAGTCTACGCATCACCACACGCCCTCCATACCAATGTCAACACTGTCCCTAACCTATGACAAGCCTTCTCTTAATCCGCTTGCATCTGACTTTTTGTTTGAATTTAACGCTACTCCTGTCAAACCTGCAACACAAAGCTCAAATACGCTAGTTCAACAATCATCCTCAAGGAAACGCACACGTGCTTTCAAACAAACGACTCAAGCTAAATCACAACCAGGCTATTCTCCATCGATAAAAAACTTCTTACGCCCTGAAGCCGCAAAAAGCAAAAAATTGCTGTCGATTTCTCCACCAGTAAGTTCTCCACCAAACAAGCTTCTTCGCTCGGCACAATTCTCCAGTGATACCCCTGCCTACAATCGGGATACATCAATAGCCAACATGCCAAACACTGGAGAATCAGTCTCAGAAATCCTGAAGACACTTGAAAAATGGAGGACGGAGGACAACCTAGCCAGGGAGGCGATGAAGACTGACCTCCTCAAGAAAATCGCAGAATCCCGCAAAGATCATTCCAGCCAACTCACCAGCCTTCGGGCGGGAAATGATGCTCTTAAGAAACAGCAAACTGAATTAAGTGCACGAGTTACGGTACTGGAAGAAGGGATCGGAGCGACTGCTCCCTCGATAGACGACCCATCTCACCAAACGAGAGTTAGCAACTTCAATAAGCTTAAAAGCACTCTGATTAGCGCTAGTATCACTTCCGTTAACAAATACATGCGCAAAAATAATGTTATTGTCCGTGGTCTTTCTGCGGAATCGGACACCGCAGCTTCGAAACTAAATGAATTTTTTAAGACAAATTTTAACATTAGCAACGCAGTAAAGGAAGCACAAATCGTAAACTCAAAAAAGCTAACTATTAAAGCCACCCTCAGTGATACTAACGTCAAAAAAACCATCATAGCCAAAAAGAAACTCCGCAAGTCCGAGGTTTATATCGACCACGATCTCACGCATGAGGAAGGGACAATTGCGGCCAAGCTGAGAGCTGAAGCGAGGAAATTTAGAGGCGAGGGTAAGATCGTAAAAATTGGCCATCAGCGAATCTACGTCAATGGCCTGACCTACAAGTTTGACATGTCTCAAAGCGCCATTGTTCCTTGTACTCCACAAGCAAGCAACAAAACTACTCTATCTCCCGCTTCTGTGCAATCCCCCACTCGCACACATTCAGCTCAAAATCATTTTTAACAATAACCCCAGCGACGCATACAGTTCACAAGGTCATACAGAAGCCATCACTATCACATTTTGGAACATTAACGGCTGCAGGAACCTGAGTGATCTTAATTCCCTGTCATGCAATGCCTTTTGCTTAACTGAGACATGGTTAACCTCAGATTGCCTTACTCTTCCTGTACCCTTCAACAACTGGTTTAATTGTAGTTCACCGGCATTAAAGGAAAACAAATTTGGTAGAGCGAGTAGTGGTCTCCACACGAGTACTGAAGATGGTCAATCAAGGATCCTAGACATATCAGCAAATTGGTTGTTCACTGAGTGCACGTTGAAAAGCTTAAGTATAATTATAGGTTCTTTATATTTCAAACCCGATCTTAAAAACATGCAATTTACATTAGACTCTTTACAGCTGGTACTAAATAATATAACAAAGGACTTAAACTATGATGCTATAATTTTAGGTGGTGACTTCAATGCGAGGGTTGGGACCTTTCTATCAGACGAGCCCTCACTCTTCGATTATTCCATTCTGAAAGCTACAAGAACACCAGCAGACACAGTGACCAACCACCAAGGTACTCTTCTGATGGACTTCATGTGCAGCAACGACTCCATCCTCTTGAATGGTCGCTCTCCAAATGACACTCCAGGCGGCTTTGCATTTAGCAACTTCAATGGTAAAAGTACGATTGAACTCATATGGATTAACTCTGCTACCGTTAATTTAATTACAGACATGCAAGTAAACTACCTGCTGTCAAACTCTGACCATCTTCCAGTGTCTGTCTCTTTGAATGCACACATACCTATCCAACTTCACTCTACTCAGCCTACAAACACTAGCACAACACTCAAATGGACCCCGGACCACGCCAATAACTTCTATGAGTGCCTAAGATGGTCTCCACTTTTAGGACAGAACTTTTCTAAATCATCAGTCAACTCTCTGCATGATACATTCTGCTCAGCGATCATCGCAGCGGCTTCAAGTTCTAACATGGTTAAGTAACACAAAAGCAACAAAGCCAACTCTCACTCATCGATCTCAAAACGGTGGTTTAACAATGAGTGCAAAATAAAAAAACGTACTGCTCAGAGTCTACTGGAATCCTGTAAACTAAACATCATGGATCCTTCACTCTGGTCGGCTTATTACTACGCAAAAAAAGACTATCGTGCTACGCTGTTAGCCAAAGCCTCACAATACCAGAAATTCATCACTAACCAGTTTGACCTAGCGAGGACCCCTTCAGAGTTTTGGAGAGCGGTTAATACAGCTAGAGGCCATAAAATGCTACATAACCCAATTCCGCCTGACTCTTGGTATGATTTATTCCTAAAAAAACTATCCGGTAACCGTCACACCTTCCCCATTACTTTATGACATTCACCTGGGTGCTCTAGACCGAGAGTTTACATTGGAAGAACTTATTACAAGCATCAAAAAAAGCAAGAATGGCAAGCCTCCAGGATTAGACTTAATCAGCAACGAATTCATCAAGGCACTACCCGATAAGTGGTTCTTCTTTTTTTTGTCGATGTTCAATAAAATCTGGAGACCTGAAACTATCCCAGAAGACTGGTCAAAAGTAGCCATGATCATGCTGCACAAAAAAGGAGACTCCAACGATCCAGCTAACTACAGAAGTATCGCACTAGTCAACAGCGTAGTAAAGATATTTACACAGATGCTCCACACCAGACTGTACAAATAGGCTACAGATGCTCAGATTATTCCAGACGAGCAGGCTGGATTTACTGCAGGCAAGGGATGTACGGACAATGTTTTTCTCCTCCAAGCTCTCTTACAAATGCAACTCCGTTTTCCAAAAGTCACCGCCTACGCTCTCTTCATCGACTTTAAGCGCGCATTCGACTCAGTCCCTCACACCGAACTTTGCGAAAAACTCAGCTGCCTCGACATCAGTTCCAAGTTCATCAGGATTCTGATGAACTTCTATCGAAAACCCACATTACAAGTCAAAGTAAATGGTCAAACAACTGAGCCAATTCCTATTACCATCGGAGTGCTTCAGGGTGAGATACTGAGTCCCCTGCTGTTCAACTTATATCTTGCTGACATTGTACAGTTCTTCAAGTCTCGTGGAATGGAAGGTCTGAGTCTTGACGGGAAGCACGATATTTCCATGCTTCTTTATGCTGACGATATTGTCCTCTTATCTCACTCAGCAGCTAGTCTAAAACTGAAGCTGAGGGTGTTAGAGGACTACTGTACTATGAACGTCTTAATCGTCAACATCGCCAAGACCAAGGTACTGCCTTGCAGAGCGTCGGGCAGAGTCAGGAAATGTGACAAGGGCTTTGTATACAAAGGCTCCAGTCTGAAAATAGTCAAAACATACACGTGCCTAAGAGTACCATTCAACATCCCGATCCACGGTGAACACCCTGCTATCTCGGCCGCAAAAAAATGCAAGCAGGCTTCAGGAATCGTTCTTTTCATACTATCACGCCTCAAAGCAAGTACCTGGCAAGGCAAGTCCAAGATATTCAACAGTATCGCCCGCTCGACACTTTTATATCTCGCGCACATATGGGGCCTATACCCCAGCTACATGGAGAAGATCGAGACGGCGCATCTATATTTCTATAAACGACTGATGCACATCCCATCTTGCACTCCGAATTACGCTCTACGGCTGGAACTCAACTTGTCCCATAACTCGCTGGAAATTTGTAAAGCAGCCTATAACTGGGTTATTAAAATCCTCGACATGAAACAAGAAAGCCTACCAAAAATCTGTCTCCTTCGACTTATCGCACTGAACAATGTTGCTCCAGACAAGCCAAACTGGATTCAGTACTTGAAGAGGATTTTACAATCAATAAACGAGGTGAACATCCTGGATAACTTGTCCTCACATCACTTGAAACTCAACAAAGAAAGAATTATACACATATACCGAGATTCACTTCGTAACTCAGACCTGGAGCGATACTCTCACTCTACAGCATGTCAAATCATACTATACAAAACTCCGACGGACGGCTTGCCCAACTACCTGCGGTCTTGTCCACAGTATTTAGTGGTACCGAAGATTCAATTAAGACTTGCTAATAATTTCAACTGCAATATCTCGATCGATAAATCTTTAATTAACCTAAATCCCATGCAAATGTATCGCTATTGTCACAACCTTGCCGCTGAAACAGTCGAACACTTCCTACTTGACTGTCCTCTCTTTCACATACCCCGACTAACACATCTGCAACCTATCGAGGACCTAAGCCCAAGAATGAACCTGGTTCTTATCCTGGATGACCAATCTGTAGCAAGCTTAAAAGCCCTACATCTTTCCCTGAGAGAATCTGCAAAACTGATCGATGACAAGACCTGTGATTTCTGTATCTGCTGGTGGAACTATTATAATTTACTATTTTCTGTTTATTTAACCATCTCTAGGTTATATATTTATATATTTATATCTTCTTTTTCTTTTTTATATTTATATTTTTATCTATTTATCTTTTTATACTTCATTTTTTTATATTTATTCTTAACAAAACATTTATTTTCTCTAGCTAATTGTTTGAATGTTAACTATACTAGTCACAACGGATCCAAAAAGTGTATCGAAGATGTATCTTATAAATCACTTAAATAAAATAATAATAATAATAAAAAAGTAGGAACCTTATGTTGTTTGAGAGGCTGACTTTGCTTCTTTCTAGCCTGAGGTTATTGCACTCGTTTAGGAGATGTTTGATGGTTACCGTTTCTTCACGCCTTGAGCAAACTTCCGGATCGCTTTTAGTGATTAGGTGGACATGCATGAGATTGGTGTGGCCTACTTGTAGTCTGGTGATGATAGTCTGATTGAATCTATTTAGCGTTGGTGTCGTTTCGTGAACAGTTTCTCGTATTTCATGGTTTGGTTCTTCTTGAATTTGATCTTCGTTTTATTCAGTTTTTTAACATCAAGGTATGCTGCAATGAGATTTGGAGTAATTTCCTGGATTATAACTTCCTTCGCCGCTTTATCAGCTAACTCGTTTCCTACAATACCCTGGTGTACAAGGACCCATACGAAGGAGATGATGATGTCAAGTGCTGCTATTTCTTCCAGTAAATTGTGTATGTGTTGTATCAGTGGATGTACATTGAATTGATTCTTTAATGCGAGGAGAGCTGATAAGGAGTCTGGATAAATTACGCTGTTGGATTTTTTGGTTTTACTTATAATGGAGTTCAACGCAATCATTATAGCGGTTACTTCACTCGTCCATATTGAACATATGTTATGCATGCGGCTTGAATTAACAGTGTTTGTATTGGTAACGACAGCGAAGCCAGAGTGATTGGCTGTGACCGAGCCATCAGTATAATATTCATCATAATTATTGTATTGTTCTTGGATAGCAAGGGAAAGAAATCTAAATGTTGAGAGTAGAGTGGTAGGTCTGTTGTGCTCGCTCATACTTAGGTCCATATTGATGGTAAATTCTTGCCATGGGGGAGATTGTCCTAAGCTTCTTAGTGTGATAGGTGGGAAATTGATCTCCAACGCTTCCTTGTAGTGTTGTATCCTTATCCGCAGTGGCTTGGGAAGTCGTGGGTTATCCTTGAAGATCTCCGTCAGGAAGTTCTTGGTGGTTTGCTGGTATGATGGATTGCTTGGGGTAGAGGATATAGTTGCAAGGTATTTTAGACAGAGTTTCATTCTTCTTAGGTGCAGCGGTGGAATACCTGATTCAACTTCTAGACTTGACGCTGGACTGGTTTTGAAGAACCCAGTGGCTGTACGAATGGCCATGTTTTGGATTGGGTCCAATGTTCTCAGCGTTGTCTTACTTGCAGAGTCATAGATTATAGCTGCATAGTCCAATTTGAATCTAATGAGAGCTTTATACATTGCTAATAGAATACTGGAGTCAGTGCCCCATTGCCTGGAGGAGAGAATTCTAATCATACGTAATCTCTATTGGCATTCTAGATTGGCACTTTTTAGGTTTTTTATGTGGAGGATCCATGTCAGTTTGTTATCAAATGTTAGTCCAAGTATCTTCATCTGGTTGACTTTTTTAATTGGTTGGTCATACAGAGTTAGGGTATCGTGATTGATACTATGGCCCTTGCTGAGGAGCATAAATTGTGATTTAGTCATGAAGAACTTGAAGCCGCTTCTCTCAGACCAAAGAAGTAGTTTGTTGATAGCTCTTTGCATCATGTGAGTAGCCATCTACAAACAGTTTTCCCTTTATGTGAGTAAATTCATTTATTTGTAACGAGGAGCTCGCTCTCTTGGTCGCTCCTAATATTTCCTTAGGGCGCCACTGGATTCTTAACGCAGTATCCAGAAACTGGACCGGAGCATGGAGTAATGAAATAGGGTCGTGAGAGATTGTTAGGAAGAAGACAGAAATTATTAAAAGAAATTCATTTTCAAAATTTATTTTATTTATCCAACCCTTCTTACAAGAACAAAACCTCTTACAGAATAAACTTAAATAATATGACTTATTCCCGTCTTCGCAGCGATTTTCTATAAAAATAGTAATTCCCGACGATACTCTCTTATGGAGCACCTATATCGCGGTTTCTAGCTTACTCCTATTGTACCCCCACCTGGGCGTCTATGCAAAGGATTCTAAGTGTGCCCAGGAAACAGAGGAGGATACCATGAATCCCTAGGCAGCACTGTATTGATAAATCTACCCACCCACACTATATTCATTTTCCAAACACACAAAATATTTAATTTTACCGAGATTTATTAATTACTTTTGACGAATTTATTTTTCTAAAGTTTTCTCTTTAAATTTTATTTTCGCAATGAAATCCTATTCAAGTCCCATTTGCTCATTCACTAAATCCGAATTCGTAACTTATTTATAAATCCTAATTCCATTTTAAATTCTTAACTAATTTAATGTTGTGCTTTTAATAATACAACAATATATATATATATATATAATTTTTATTTTTATTCCGAAGATCAGTGATTTCATTAATTGAAGAGTTCAGTAAATTCAAAGCCAACTTTCCCGATCCAAATTGACGGTAGACTAAATTTTAAATTTTCTTTAAATTTTAATTTTTACTTATTATTTATTTTCACCACATTATTGTCGGTATGAGCACTCAAAACATCCTTGGGTGAATATATCTAACAATTAAAAATCTTTATTTTAATTAAGATTAAGCAAAGATGTTATATTCTCTACTCAGTGAGACTTTTTTCAGCCACCGAAAAAATAATAACTCGGAAATGCTCAGACCAAGAATCGAACCTGGATCTTTTGTTGTCGTGCCAACTGCTCTACCCTTAAGCTATCCGAGACACTGTCCGTAACCTTAAAAGTTAAAGAAAATTTAAAATTTAGTCTACCGTCAATTTGGATCGGGAAAGTTAGCTTTGAATTTACTGAACTCTTCAATTAATGAAATCACCGATCTTCGGAATAAAAATAGAAATTATCGAAAAGCCTGGCCAGACATGGACTTCAATCTTCGTAAAAAGAAGATTAAAGTCTAAGTATTTAATAACATCAAAAAATACATCATCAAAATAGTCAACTAGTATAAGAATTACTCAGTTGGTCTTAATAGGTAACCGAATAATAGTTACGGATAGTGTCTCGGATAGCTTAAGGGTAGAGCAGTTGGCGCGACACCAAAAGATCCAGGTTGGATTCCTGGTCTGAGCATTTCCGAGTTATTATTTTTTCAGTGGCCGAAAAAAGTCTCACTGAGTAGAGAATATAACATCTTTGCTTAATCTTAATTAAAATAAAGATTTTCAATTGTTAGATATATTCACCCAAGGATGGTATGAGTGCTCATACCGACAATAATGTGGTGAAAATAAATAATAAATTAAAATTAAAATTTAAAGAAAATTTAAAATGTAGTTTACCGTCAAGTTGGATCGGGAAAGTTGGCTTTGAATTTACTGAACTCTTCAATTAATATATATATATATATATATATATAGAGAGAGAGAGAGGAGCTGTTCTATAGATAGATTGACTCATCATGATATCTCGGAAACCATCGGACCTAGAAACTTAAAATTTGGTAGGAACATTACTTTTGCCATGTAGAGGTCAGCTAAGAAAGGATTTTAAGAAATTCCACATCCAAAGGGATTTGCGGGGGCGTTAACAATGAAAAATTTCCGTTTTTAAACTATAGCTCCTATCGACTCCAAATTTGATAGGAATCTTCTGTAAGAGATGTAGAAATTCTATGAACGATTTTTACGATGACTCACCCCCACAAAGGGTCGCGGGGGTGGATATTAACAACGAAAATTTTTAATTTTCAAGATATAGCTCTTACAGACTCCAAATTTTGTTGGAATTTTCTATAAGTGATATTAAAAAATTTATGAACGAATTTTACGATATTCCACCCCTCAGGGAGTTGCGGGGGTGGGTATTAACAATGAAAATTTTAAATTTTCAAGCTATAGTTCCTATCCACTTCAAAATTGGTAGGTATCTTCTTTAAGTGATGTAAAAATAATTTATGAATAAATTTTACGATAGCTCACGCCACAAGGAGTTGCGGGGGTGTTAAAAACGAAAATTTAAAATTTTTGAGGTGTGCTCTTATATGCTCCAAATTTGGTAAGAATCTGCTATATGTGAGGTAAGAATGATCTAAGAGCGGATTTTATGACAACCTACTTCTAATATAGATTGCGGGGTGGGTGTTAACAATGAAAATTTTAAATTTCCAAGCTATAGGTCCTAAATGCTCCAAATTCAATAGCTATCTTCTATATGTGATGTAGAAATAATTCATGAACGAATTTTACGATATCCCGCCCCGATAAAGATTGCGGGGGCGTTAACAATGAAAAATTCCCGATTTTAAACTATAGCTCTATAGGCTCCTGATTGGGTAGAAATTTTCTGTGAGACATGGAGAAATAATATACAAACGAATTTTACGATAGCTAACCTTACAAGGGTTTGCGGGGGTGGGTGTTAACTATTAAAATTTTCAATTTCCAAGCTATAGCTCCTATTGTCGCCAAATTTGGTAGGAGTTTTCTCTTTTCTATATGAGATACAGAAATGATCTAAGAGCAGATTTTATGACGAACTATAAAATTCGATTTTACGACGAACGATAAAATATTAAGAGATACAGTAAAATTACAGGGATGGCCTTCAAGGTCAACCGATTTAAATATTTTTTTCTTCATGTCAATTATTATTCATTTTTGGAAAATAGCTACGGGAATGATATAGTGATTGCACATTGAAGGTTACAATAAATATTAGCTAGAATAATGACATAAATGAAAGGTACAGGCCAATCCGATGGAATTTGAAATATGTGCAAGTCAAAACAATACTCCAATTAAATTACAAGTCTAGATCTAAAAATACAATTCTATTCAATTCTCTGCCCAGCGGAGCGGTCGGGTAACAGCTAGTATATATATATATATATATATATATATATATATATATATATATATATATATATATATATATATATTGTTACGTCGCGATCAATTTAACAACTAAATTCGTTGTATTTGGGAAATGCAAGTCATTGGTAAATGTGCATAGCTCTGTTCATGCGGCCATTAAAAATACATTAAATAATAATATAAAAATTGTACACTCGTCTTGCCTCAATGACGCCTGAGTCATTAGAGTATAGACATACAGAGGATATTTTTCCCGAAAAATATTTAAAAGATAAAAATAGTTGTTTAAAACAGAACCATAAAACTTAGGTAATGGGTCCTGAAGGCCTAAACAAATATAGAAAACGGAAAAATATCCTCGACTGCACGTGTACTTAGATTAAGTAAAAATTCGACATAGGGGCTAAAAGAGAAACTTCTTCTAAGAGCCCATAATAAAATTTTAAGTATTTTTCTGGAAACAGAAAAATAATTTACGACTAGGATTAAGATAAATTTTAAATAATATAGTAGAAATTTTTTTTTTTCTCTTCCAATAACGGAACAAATAAGATAAAATAATTTTAAACGATAAAATAACTAAGATAAACTAAGTAAATATTAAACCGTAAAATAAAAAGTTTAAACCATAACTATTAAAAAAAAAAAAAAAAATAAATGAAGTTTTTTTAACATGCGACCAAATAACAAAATATTAATCTGGAATAATAAATTCAAATAATAGTATCACATAAAATAAATTACATACAGCAGTAAAAGTTCATGAATAAAATATTATTTAATTGAATTACTAGGAATAAATTTTAGAAACTTCAACGATATTAATCAATTAAAACACAAATTAATAAAAGTAAAATCTAATATAAAATCAAATTTCAAAAATGACGAATATTAATAGATCTTTTTAGTAAATAATAATTAATAATTTTCCTGATAAATAATACAATTTCCTAGTAAATATTAAATAATAAATAAATAAATAGCCGTGCCTGTAAGTGGATGTGTAGGTGCGCATACCCATCCAGTTACATGAGGGCGGGCCCTAGAAGTTTCCACTGAGAGAAGGGATCTAGAAAGGAAAAGCCCTTTCCCGATTGGGCAACGATTTTCCTCCTCTCTCAAGGCCCTGGAATAGGACTCCCGAAAAGGGAGCTGGACACTTCTTAGTTAATATTTTTTTGGTTACAAATTAATTATCGTCCTGAGCCCGACTCAGTAGTATCGACTCTTCCAGTCAAGTAATTTTTATCTCACCGCTAGTGCAGGCCTTCCCACTCAGCGTAGTGAAATTCAGAAATCATTTTCTCAGTTAAAATAAATTCAAACGAAACTACATAATAAAACAAAAATCATTTCTCAATTAAAATAAATCCAAACGAAATTATACAATAAAACAAAGATCATTTTTCAGTTAAATTAAGTTCAAGTGAAATTATATAGCGAAATAAAATTATCTCTCAGTTGCAGTAAAGTTAAAATATAAACCAAGGGAAATTACGCAACGAAACAAAATCAGGTATTGTAAATTTCTTTTCTTTTATGTACCATCTCAAAGTGTTTAATGGTTCCGTCGCGTATTGCATCTCTTGGATTAAAATCCGATTGTAATTATTTGTAAACAATTTATGTAAAGTTTTGACATTTATAATATATGTATTAAATTTAACCATCATCTTTTCAATCTAAAAAATTAAAACCAATCAAACTCCTCCCGATCCCAATCTAGAGGTTTTGTATGAAACTTGGGTTAAAAATAAATAATAATTAAAATTACGCTAGGACGTAACAAAATTTGGCGCTCGAACAGGGACCTGAGCAGTTTGATTGGTGACAACATTTAGGGTGATCACAAACCGACGCACATTTTTTTTTTATTTTATTAAAACGGCGTTCTGCTTGTGTGTCCCAATAATCTATTCTTTTCTTCGCTGTTACAAACGGTAACGGCCCTTCTTTCCAAAAAGTTGGCGCGCATTTGCTTTGCATTGAAACAGCGTTCCACTTTTGTTCTTTCACTTTCTTTTATTATTTTGTTTTACATGTACGGGCTCCCGCATGCCCGGTAGAAGCAAACGAGGGGGCAACGGGCTCCGTTTTTGGAAGAAAAAGTTCGAATTAAAGTCAAAATTAAATAACATTGCAGAGGAATTAAAAGAGGAAGAAAGAAAAGTCAAAAATAAAATCTCACAATTAAATAAAGAAATAAAAGAACTTAAGAGTAGAAAACCGCGAATAATTAAAATACAAGAAATAAAAAAAAAAAAAAAAAAGAATTTATCTAGCTCATTTATATACTAACAAAGAAAAGTTCCAAAAAAGTTTTTGTGTTCCACGTGTTTACTTTCCGCAGTCTGACCCACTGGGTTTTTACGTACCCTGTGGTGCGAACCAATAAAACACTTTGAGAATTTGATATATATTTTTTTTTTTTTTTTTTTTTTATTATTATTATCAAATATTGGATCACATATGAAATTATATATTTATATTCGTCATCATTATTACTAATGCATAAACAAAATCAGATTGAACTAGTATGAATTGTTTTGGGTTTGAAGACTTGGGATGTCAAGATATCAATTGATATAAATTTTTGTACACTGTTAAAATGTCAAATCATTCTATAATGTATTGATATGTCAAATTTTCAATTGATCTCGCTTACCCCTTTCGTCACACCGTACCATTTTAAATCTTATTAAACACACTATATATTTGGTGGTTTGGTCTCACAAAAGCTCTAGACTGACCGTGAATAATCTCCCCGCGTTTTGCCCATGAACGTTCGAAATTAAAAAGGTTTAGTCTCTATGTCCGATGACAAGCCCCAGAAACCGTATCATCTGAGAGGTCAAGGACCTCCACCTTACTCTGAAGGGTTACCGGCACCAACCAAACCTCGGAAATTTAAGTGTACTGAACCTACTGGAGATTCTGGCTTGGGTGACACCCTTGCTCTACCTGAGATATCGGACGACGAGGACGATTTTTTAGTTCCAGGAAGTCCAACCAGTGGTTCTAGGGAAACAACTCCAGCGCTGCAACCTTCTACGTCCGGTTTGCCAAAGATTCTTCTCGATCTCCCTCCAGAAACTCAAAATCCTCAAAACGCCCCTGAAGTTCAACCAGAGGCCCCGATCATCCAAAACCCCCAAAACGCCCCTGAAGTTCAACCAGAGGCCCCAATCATCCAAAATCTTCAAAACGCCCCTGTTCAACCAGAGGCCCCAATAGTCCAAATTCCTCAGGACGCCCTCGAAATACAAACAAGAGCCGCAAGTCTTCAGCGGCCTCGACAAAACGCCGTAAATCAAATCATAAACCAACCAGTCGAACCGGTCGATCCTCTGTTTGCCGCTCAACGATTAATCGATCAAATTTTGGACTTAGAGCCGATAGCTCGTCCGTTTATTAATCCCAGACCTAACAATATGTCTTTAACCCCAAATCAGAATATCTCACTGACGGACGCACTGTCCTTTGTTCCCAAGTTTGAAGGGAACCCTAGCGAGCTCATCGACTTCCTGAATTGTTGTAAGGAAGCTAAGTCTGTCCTGCCAGAGGCAGCTGAGGGAAACCTCACGAAGCTCATATACGGGTCGAAACTTGGAGCCAAGGTTAAAACTTCTTTAAACATTGCTGTCCCAGTGACGATCGCAGGTTTGACGTCGGAGCTGAAGAAGATCTACGTTCCAAACAAAACGCTTTTCCAACTCCAGGGTGAACTGGGACGAATGTATCAAAAGGACACCGAATCTGTAGTGGAATTTGTAAACAGACTACGGAAGAAGGGACGCGAGATCGTCGAGTGTTTCAAAGCCGAGAACCCCGATGCGACACCACAGGCAACCACCGACTTCGAAAACAAGGTTGAAACCACCATTGCGGACTGCTTCACCCAAAATTTAATAAATGAAATCGATCAGCGTATGACGCCAAGTGTAACGGTAACGGAAGCGCTCTCCAAGGCGATCACGATTGAGAAAAAATTAAACGCACGCAAGGAGATGCGCCGTGATCCCAATAAGGGAAGCCAGAAGAAAGAAGAGGGGAAGAAGAGCGATGCCCAACCTGTGAACCACGCGGTACCATCTTCAACTGAGTCTCCCACTTCTACACCGGATACAAAGAAGAACAAAAAAAGGAAGAACCAAAACAACAAACAAACCCAGGATCAAAACTTGGAACAAAACTTCAGCAACTTAAATGTAGCGGTCTACCCAGAACGGTGCCGTAATTGTAAACAACCAGGGCATTATGCAAAAAATTGCCCGGTATTAACCTGTCAACTTTGTTTTGAGAAGGGACACTCAGCCAAAGAATGTCCTCAGTTGAATACAACTAATCCAACTAATGCGTACGCACAGTGTAAATGTCAATTGTGCGAAAACTATGGGCATACCGCCAGGTACTGTCCCACCAATCCTAATAAAAGAACAATTCCGATTCAAGTCCAACAAAATCAGAGTCAAAATTTTCCGCAGCAAATTCCAAGTCAGTCGTTCGGCCAAAATCCAGGCCAAATACGCAAGTATTGCGAATATCATCATTCAATTTCTCACAATACTAGCGAATGTCGCACGGCTCAACGTGCTGCATCAAACGCACAGACCCAAAACGCGGCGTATTCTAACAACCAAATTCCTTTTTTCAACAATAATGCCACTAGTTCTGGTAATTATTCTTATAATCCTAACCGCCCTCTGGGACCCACTCAAAACAATGCTTCTTTTCCTCTGGATGCAGGGAAGAACAACCGACCCCAACATTCGGTACACCTCTCGGTCGAACCAGTCCCCGAAGAGGACTCAGAGTAAGTCGGGTCGATGTGAAACTAGACACTGACAACCTGCCCTATGCAGTAGCGGGTAAAACAGCCAACGGAGATGACATCGTTATGATGCTTGACTCTGGGGCATCCCCTAATCTAATTAAGGCTAGATTTGTTAAGAATAGTAGTAGAATAGATAGTAATGATATAATAGAACTACACGGGATAGCTAATGTCCCGATTAGTACTCTAGGAAGTGTTATGTTAAGATTATTTGATAAAGCGACTTTATGTCATGTAGTCCCGGACGACATGGTAATACCCCATGCCGGCCTAGTTGGATCGCAGTTCTTCGCGACCCATGGGGCAAAAATTGACTACAAAAATAAACTTTTGAAGATGGATGGTGAAAAATTCCCTTTTCGCCAAGCCAATCGGGTAGAGAATGGGGTGATGTATATTCCACCCCGAAGCGAGTCCACCTTTTTCATAGAGGTTCAGAATCCAGAGGTTCGGGAAGGGTTCATCCCTAAATTACGAATTTGTAAGGGTGTATTTGCCGGTAATTGTTTAGTGAGAATAAACAACATGAACCGCGCATACCTGCAAATTTATAACACAACTGAAGAAGAGGTAGCTGTAAAAATCCCGAACCTAGCGGTTCGCGAAATCGAACAAGTAATGACGCAGGATTTGTCTTCAAAGAATCCCTACAATCGGCTAAGCATTACCAAACCCATCTTCAATATTAATCAAAATATTCCCGATTTTGACAGATTCGAAAGAGTCAAACTTCTACTGCGCCTAGATTATCTGGGTGAGGAGGAAATCACCCACGTTGAGGATCTTGTAAAAAAATATGCTGATAGGTTTTACATACCCGGGGAACCTCTAAGTTCCTCCAGCAAATATCAACACCGGATACCTACCACTAGTGATCACCCTATCACGGTCAAACAATATCGAATTCCTCAAGCATTGAAGGAGGAATTGGATAGACAGGTGAAAGAGGGTTTGAGCACGGGAATTTTGACACCTTCGGAATCTCCATACAACAGTCCTGTATGGATAGTCCCGAAGAAGGCCGACTCTCAAGGCAATAAACGCTGGCGTGTAGTGATAGATTTTAGACTTTTGAACGATGAAACTATCACTGACGCGTACCCGCTACCAAATATTACTGATATTTTGGACCAACTGGGAGAGTCAAGGTATTTTTCGGTGTTTGATTTAGCTTCTGGTTACAACCAGATCGAGATGGATCCCAGGGATCGTCATAAAACAGCGTTTTCTACTCCCCAAGGACATTGGGAGTATCTCCGAATGCCCTTCGGGTTGAAAAACGCTCCAGCGACATTCCAACGCTTAATGGATTCCGTCCTCACTGGTCTGCAAGGCACCGCCTTGTTCGTATATCTAGATGACATAGTTGTTTTTGCTCGTGATCTTGAAGAGCATGGTCGAAAAATTGACCAGCTCATGACCCGACTACGAGAGGCAAACCTGCAGCTGCAACCCGATAAATGCGCATTCCTGCGCCCTGAGGTCAATTACTTGGGCCATATCATCAGCAGGGAAGGTTTGAAACCTGACCCTGCTAAATTAACGGCTGTAAAAGACTTTCCAGTTCCTAAAACACAGAGGAACGTGCGGGAATTTCTAGGGTTGACGGGCTACTATCGTAGGTTTATAGAAAAATATTCTCATATCGCTAAACCACTGACCAAATTACTCGAAAAAAATTCTGAATTTAAATGGTCGGACGCAGCCCAGAAGGCATTCGACATATTAAAAGAAAAGCTATGTACGGCTCCGGTTTTACAGTACCCCGACTTCTCAAAACCTTTCATCATCACTACCGATGCATCTGGGTATGCTATCGGAGCGGTTTTATCACAGGGGGAAATCGGCAAAGACCGGCCGGTGGCATATTATTCTCGAGTCTTGAGAGGACCCGAGTTAAATTACGACACATACGAGAAGGAAGCACTGGCTATAGTTCAGGCCGTGAAGCACTTCCGTCCGTATGTGTATTTACGTTCGTTCACCATTGTCACAGATCACCAACCTCTTGTTTGGTTTAAATCGGCTACGGAAGGAAACACTCGCGTCCTCAAATGGCGCCTTCGTCTGGCTGACTTCGATTACAAGGTGGTTTATAAACCTGGCAAGGTAAACACGAACGCCGATGCTGTGTCTCGTAACGTTCCTGACTCCGTCAATGTCATCACACGAGCACGACAAGCTCAACTAGATTCTAAGTTAAACCTCGGTGAAGAACCTTCCACTGAGTACACGAACAATAATATAAACCTTGACGCAGGCCTTCCCGTCGAGATGCACAATTTAATCCCACCAGGTAACCCGGTAGTCCCGAAAAAAAGGGGTAGACCGCGGAAGCGTCCGGAGGAACCAATCGAGGAAAGTTTGAATCTAGATGGTTCGACACCTCGGTTAGACCCTGACACGTTGTCTAATATATCGGAGAACTCTGATGAGTCAGAAGCCCCGAATAGACCCAAAGTGGATGATAACTATAAGCTAAATTCTAATTTAATCCCGCAAGGAGGTCTGGCGGTCCCGAGAAAAAGGGACAGGCCACGCAAAAGCCAAGGGATCCTGACCGAAGAAGAAGTGGATCCAGTAGATTCGGCACTTCGATTGGGTCCTGATGCATCGTCCTCAGAGGACTCTGATGAGTCGGAATCCTCGGACGACTCCGAAATGGAAGACAGCAACTTTAAACAAAACAAAATAACCGGTGCAGGCCTTCCCACTAAGAAATCTAATCATAACATAATTCGTGTAAAAGAAGCCCTCGAATACCGAAACGATAGTTTGGTATATTTTTTGAAAGGAAACGGGGATCCCTGTGACGAAGGATCTCGATCCCTTCGAAAATCCCAAAAGTTACCTAAGGTCGGGATAATGGACATCGGTCAAGTGTCCTGGACCCGACGGGGGAACAAAAATTATTTCGGTTTGGTGATTCGAAACAATGGCGAATCCTCTCTTATAATCAAAAGTAACATCGCAAAATGTCTGGTAAAATTAAAAGGGATATTACGGGATAAGGGTTTGAAAACTTTCTCAATAGCTTACTCAGAATTCGTTGAGAATATTCCGTGGACAGAAATTCTCTCTATAATCCATGACATTTACGACAATACTCCGATTAAAATCATAATATGTTTGAATACATTACGCTACGTTCCCCCGGAAGAGCGTGATCGTGTTTTCTTTGAAGCCCATAAATCCCCAATTGGAGGACACAAAGGGGTTTCAAAAACGTATCATCGAATACGCACACACTACTTCTGGGAAAACCTAAAACAGGACATACAGGTCCGTATCCAACAGTGTCTGGAATGTCAGTTAAGGAAGTTGGTCCGGGTTAAGACCAGACAGCCTATGTTGATAACTGACACCCCAGGCACGGTCTTCGAAAAAATCGCGATGGACATTGTGGGTCCTTTACCTCGGACCGGAAACGGAAACGAGTATGTCCTCACCATTCAGGACGTATTCTCGAAATTTTGCGTAGCAATTCCGTTGCCGAACATGTTAGCATCTACGGTCGCCGACGCGTTTATCAAACGCTACGTAAGTACGTTTGGTGCTCCCAAAGCGTTGTTGACTGATCAAGGTCGTAACTTTATTAGTACGTTTATATAACGCATCTGCAAACGCTTCAAAATAAAGAAAATCCAAACCACAGCATTCAGACCCCAATCCAACGGATCTCTTGAACGCTCACACCATGTGTTGGGCGAGTATTTAAAACAATACATTAACAAAGAGACCGAGTGGGATGAATGGCTAGAGCTCGCTATGTTTTCGTACAACACGTGTGTCCATGAAGGAACACGATACACCCCGTTTGAATTAGTCTTTGGTAAAATAGCACGAGTACCTTCGGGTGAACCGTTGCACGATTTGGATAAACTCCCTACCTATAACGATTACATTATCAAATTAGTGGAACGTTTAACTCAAATCCGACAATTAGCTCGCGACAATCTGATCGGTGCAAAGCTTAAATCGAAAGAAATCTACGATAAGAAGGTGAAACCCTTAGAGATAAACATTGGCGATAATGTGTTTTTCCAAAAGGGGCCCAAACCTCACAAATTTGGCGACCATTACGATGGACCCCATGAGGTAATCGAAGTTCTTCCCGAGGGTAACGTGCGTATCAAACTCGGGAAACAAACGAAAATTGTACACCCAAATAGACTAAAAAAAAAAAAACAATTCAAGTCTCAAACCCAATCAAAAACAACAAGTCTAAGGTCGGAGACCTCGATCCCGACTTTAGACCATAAATGTTCTTTCTTTTCTTTTTCAGAATGAAAGCTGTTCAATATTTCCTCCTTGTACTCATGTCTTACTGGGGACTGGTGGACGCCATAATCGGCTACGATTGCGGCAACCAGGTCCTCAACATGACAACGCTATCACTCGTGGACATAGACGAGTGCGAACTGGAAGAAGAAAAATTGGAGACAACGCTGCCAAATATTGCGTTGCTTCAATTAAACGAATATGAGCATCTCTCAGTAGTACAATGTAAAATAAAGATTCACCGGGTTATCCAGCACTGCGGCTGGCAGTCCCTATAATTCCCTTGTCAGCAACGGAATTATGGACTACGTTTATCCTATAACCCGCGAAATGTGCCAGGTTGCGCACGACCATGGCACATTACGCATTGGTAATACTTTTATAGATGGAATAACCCCTAATGTTACCATAACTAAAAGTATCACTCTCGCGGGAGGCGTGAATAACAACGCGGATTGTACCAACGTCCAATATAGCGATGCGTATGGTAGTTGGGACAGTGTTTTCGTGACCGGCACTGCCACCATCACGATTCGCACCCAACAAGCTCGCGTTAAAGTCACTGACGACAAGATACACTTGCCATCAGGAACTTCATGTAAATTAAGCAAGGGTAAGTGTATCGATCCAGAGGATGGATACACTTACTGGCAGTCACTGCCCCGCAAATACTGTACTACTGAAACGTACACTGTATTGTATCGCGGTGCAGCCACTTTCGCCTTAGGTCTAAGTCGGAAACCGTATACTCACTCAATGTAAGAGATACGAGTTTCTCCCTAAGCACGACTGGAGTTGAAACCTCATGTGGTGTCCCAGTCACTAAGACTGAGCATCCAAAATTATATATCATTAACCAAAAAGATTTGGAAACTCTTGAGAAAGGGAGCATTGCAATCTCCCATCCAGATAATTTAGATATCTTTCTTTACGTGAATGCCAAATTCATTTACGTAGAGAGATACATGAGGTCTCAGGTCCAGTCGCTGTACCTAGATGTCATTAAAAAGCGATGTCTCTTGGAGAGAGAAGTCTTGAAGAATACTCTCTCGATAGCGTCTACTCAACCAGATGAGTTCGCCTATCGTTACATGGAGGGACCAGGATACATGGCCGTTGTTGCAGGTGAGGTAGTACATATCGTACAGTGTGTGGCAGTCGAGGTGAAAATTCAACACGCTGAGAAATGTTATAGCAGGATGCCTGTTCAACGGGTCAACCGAACGTTATTCCTCACCCCCCGAACACATATCCTTACCGATTATGCAGCCGAGCTGCCCTGTAACTCTCCATTGTTACAGTTCTACAAAGTGGGCTCAATATGGTATAAATTTCTGCCCAAGCCTGTTGAAACACTTCCTCCGAAGACATTGAAGCCCAGCACCAAAATGACCTGGAAGTACCAAAACCCGGTCAACCTAGCAACTGGAGGTATCTATTCCAAGGAGGACCTGGACGCGATGAGGGGTAGGATCATGTTCACCATAGAACAGAGCGCTACCCTCGACACTCTGGCCCAGCAGTTCACCAACTACTCAGGAGGAAATCCGTCCATCACCAACGTTCTCAACGAACAAGTATTGGAACATTTGGCAGAAAGTGCTTGGTCACGGGCTTGGGGACGATTCACCGGCTTTGGCACGTACTGTGCTGGAATAATAGGCGTCGTAATCTGTTTGCGACTCGTCAAGATGGTTGCAGATACGATCATCCACGGATATGCATTACATACTGTCTATGGATGGTCCTTATGCCTCATCGGAGCTTTTTGGGACTCAATGACCAACTTACTATTGCATCTTGGAAAACGTCGAGATCATACCACGCCACCTCCATCATCCGGACCTGCAGTTAAGGATATCGAGTTGGGAGAAGTACAACCTTCCAACGCCCAGGAGCTTTATCCACTACTATCCGCACACGCTACACCTCAACCTGCAGCACCGAAGTATGTCTCATCTCAGTCGCCTGTACCTCAATCTACCATACCTCAGTCTGCTATGACTCAATCATCATCGTCAACACCAACAAATGCAGCTCCAGCTCCAAGAACATTCATTCAAAATTAAGTAATTAAAAATAGGTATACAAGGCTCATTGAGCATAACTATGTGTCGTACTCGATGGATTGCTTTCCCAATCCGCTCGTGCCTCCGTCTAACGGTGGGGGTGTTACGTCGCGATCAATTTAACAACTAAATTCGTTGTATTTGGGAAATGCAAGTCATTGGTAAATGTGCATAGCTCTGTTCATGCGGCCATTAAAAATACATTAAATAATAATATAAAAATTGTACACTCGTCTTGCCTCAATGACGCCTGAGTCATTAGAGTATAGACATACAGAGGATATTTTTCCCGAAAAATATTTAAAAGATAAAAATAGTTGTTTAAAACAGAACCATAAAACTTAGGTAATGGGTCCTGAAGGCCTAAACAAATATAGAAAACGGAAAAATATCCTCGACTGCACGTGTACTTAGATTAAGTAAAAATTCGACATAGGGGCTAAAAGAGAAACTTCTTCTAAGAGCCCATAATAAAATTTTAAGTATTTTTCTGGAAACAGAAAAATAATTTACGACTAGGATTAAGATAAATTTTAAATAATATAGTAGAAATTTTTTTTTTTCTCTTCCAATAACGGAACAAATAAGATAAAATAATTTTAAACGATAAAATAACTAAGATAAACTAAGTAAATATTAAACCGTAAAATAAAAAGTTTAAACCATAACTATTAAAAAAAAAAAAAAAATAAATGAAGTTTTTTTAACATGCGACCAAATAACAAAATATTAATCTGGAATAATAAATTCAAATAATAGTATCACATAAAATAAATTACATACAGCAGTAAAAGTTCATGAATAAAATATTATTTAATTGAATTACTAGGAATAAATTTTAGAAACTTCAACGATATTAATCAATTAAAACACAAATTAATAAAAGTAAAATCTAATATAAAATCAAATTTCAAAAATGACGAATATTAATAGATCTTTTTAGTAAATAATAATTAATAATTTTCCTGATAAATAATACAATTTCCTAGTAAATATTAAATAATAAATAAATAAATAGCCGTGCCTGTAAGTGGATGTGTAGGTGCGCATACCCATCCAGTTACATGAGGGCGGGCCCTAGAAGTTTCCACTGAGAGAAGGGATCTAGAAAGGAAAAGCCCTTTCCCGATTGGGCAACGATTTTCCTCCTCTCTCAAGGCCCTGGAATAGGACCCCCGAAAAGGGAGCTGGACACTTCTTAGTTAATATTTTTTTGGTTACAAATTAATTATCGTCCTGAGCCCGACTCAGTAGTATCGACTCTTCCAGTCAAGTAATTTTTATCTCACCGCTCGTGCAGGCCTTCCCACTCAGCGTAGTGAAATTCAGAAATCATTTTCTCAGTTAAAATAAATTCAAACGAAACTACATAATAAAACAAAAATCATTTCTCAATTAAAATAAATCCAAACGAAATTATACAATAAAACAAAGATCATTTTTCAGTTAAATTAAGTTCAAGTGAAATTATATAGCGAAATAAAATTATCTCTCAGTTGCAGTAAAGTTAAAATATAAACCAAGGGAAATTACGCAACGAAACAAAAATCAGGTATTGTAAATTTCTTTTTCTTTTATGTACCATCTCAAAGTGTTTAATGGTTCCGTCGCGTATTGCATCTCTTGGATTAAAATCCGATTGTAATTATTTGTAAACAATTTATGTAAAGTTTTGACATTTATAATATATGTATTAAATTTAACCATCATCTTTTCAATCTAAAAAATTAAAACCAATCAAACTCCTCCCGATCCCAATCTAGAGGTTTTGTATGAAACTTGGATTAAAAATAAATAATAATTAAAATTACGCTAGGACGTAACACTCCATTGAAAATTATTTTGCACTTATTATTTCAATGTGCTATGATAACATGTTTTTCAGTTCCTCTTTCTAATATTTAAACGATTAAATTATTATTTTCAGTCAAATGCCACCGAAAAAATCTAACCTCAACAACGCGAGCAGCAAAGGGTCACGACGCAAACGTGTTGAAAGAGCTCAGCAATTACCAGAACAAATCGAAACAAGAAATGCAGCTCAAAGAATCGTGACTGTGGCGTTGTGCACAAGAATCTCAAGAACAGCGTGACAAACGTTCGCAACAGAATATTACGAGAACAAGAGCGGCACGAGAACGAAACATAGCTACAGTACAAGTACTAGATCGACAAAGGCAAACAGATCAGCCGTTTCGATTAATATGTGCATCATTCGTTCGGCTTGCCTTTGAATATGCACCAGATATTAACCACTCAGCGCATTCAAAATTCGTTATCGGTGGAATGGATAAAGTATAACAATATTGTCAGGCATTGAGCCTTCGGAATGAAGCAGTTTGCATGTGCTGCGCATCAGGAAAAGTTGTACTGTCACCTCTACCCTTTCGTTCGCCGGAGCCTTTATTATCCCTTCTTACCGGGCAATTCAGATGATTCCAAATTATTTTTGCGTAAGATACGCAAATTTAATTCTTGCTTCTCCAAATGACGTCATTTAAAGTAACTAAAATTTGCGATCGTGCATCCGATGGACGTAATTTTGAAACTACCATTCAAAATTCAAGGCCAGGTGTACCATAAAATCGGATCACTGATGCCAATGCCTGATAACAATCCGAAATTTCTTCAAATTTATTTTATGGGCGATTGTGAAGAGCGCAGACGACTCGGTGCCTGTATAATTTTATTGAACAAGCAGAGGAAAGAGCAATTGTACTCAGATATTATTGAAAATTTTTTAGAAGATCACAATCAACTAATTCAATTGATCAAAAAGAGTTTCTGCCACGACTGCAAAATGACAATTATCAAATCGTCATAAAAGCCGACAAAGTACCATTAGGTGAACATGTTGGTAGATTCAACGCCCAACTGTTGATGAGGTTGCTGTTATCATTGGTTGGTGATCCAGTTGACAAAAGATCTATAAAAATTACACGGCATGAGATCAACACTGTCAGTACGATTTCGGACATTCTACACCGTTCATATGACGCACTACCAATATCCATTGATATTTTGGCAAGGACAAGATGAATATCACCTTAATCATCAAACAGTATGATCCAAATACCGGTAAATTTGACAATTATCTATTTACTTTTCTCTACTGTACGTATAGATTTTTAATTTTCGTATTGCATTTTATACTTTTTATTTTTTTTAGGGTGATTACAGAAATAATAAAGTTAGCTCAATGAACTACTACGCACACCGAATAATGGTTAGACAACATCAAGACAATTATATCCTTCGATATCGTCAGCTGTTCCATCAATACATTGTTGATATGTATGCTAAGGTCGAAAGCGAACGCTTGCGATTCCTTCGATTCAACCAGGCAAAACTACGATCGGAAGAATATATTCACTTACGAGATGCTGTTGCTGGAAACACGATGGAAATTTAAAATCCCAATGACATCGGTAATGCTTTCTATTTACCTTCAAGCTACCATCGGCAGTCCACGGAACATGCAGGAATACATTACAAGATGCGATGACTCATACCGTACGTCATTACGGCCGACCGGATTTATTTATTACATTCACATGTAATCCGAATTGGGAAGAGATACAAACTTTACTATTGCCAGTGACAATGCAAGCCATTACTATCGTCATGATTTCTAATTGCATCGCAGGTGTTTAAACAAAAATTGGAAATTCCTTTAAATTGATTTTATTAGTTAAATATTCAATTTTTGGGTATCACACGTTGTTGGCTGTATACGATAGAGTGGCAAAAGCGAGGTTTGCCTCTATGCCTCACATATTTTGGTTTGGCTTAAAGATAGAATCCGTCCTGAAGAAATCGATCAAATAATTTCAGCCGAAATTCCAGCACTCCATTAATTGATCAAGAATTATTTTGATATTGTCACCAAAACACATGATCCATGGGGCCATGCGGTGCTTTCAACATGACGTCACCGTGCATGGAAAATGGAAACATGTAAAAACTTCCCAAAAGCCGCATACGCAATGATCACGATCACGGATATTGATTGGTTATCCAATGTATCGCCGCAGAAGTACTGAGAATGGTGGCCACACATTTACAATGCGACTGTCGAACTTTCCAAATCAAGTTGAGTTTGATAATCAAAGTGGGTAAGTACCATACTCACCACTACTTTCAAAAAACTATACAAAGCTCATATCAATGTTGAGCTTTTTGCAAAGTTCTGTGCTAAATCAATTAAGTATATTTGTAAATATGTAAATGGCTTACAACAAAGGCAGTGATTTGGCCATATTTGAAGTGCAAAACATAAAATAAAAAATGACGAAATAGCACGTGATACCAAAATGGGCAGATACATTAGCAGCAATGAAGCTATTTGGCATATTGGCTCTCAGCTTTCCCATCCACGAAAGAGATCCTGCTGTCCAACATCTGGCAATACATCTTGAAAACGGTCAACGTGTATATTTCCACTGAAGAAAATGTTCTCCCAAAGAGCGTGCCTCGAAGCTCCGAAAACGACTCTAACTGAATTTTACATTGTGTCAAAACTCCTGATAAGTTTTTGGCCACCTCGCGAAGACATTGGTGGTATGGTGATGTTCACAAGTTATTTCACATGGAACAAAATCCAGTAAAAAAATGGGAACCACGGAAACAAGGAAATCCACAACCTTCCCTTACAGGCATATTCAAAGCCAAGACATTGGGGAGACTTTACACGGTACATCCAAAGCAACGTGAGTGTTTCTATTTACGTTTGTGTTATTGGTGAATGTTCCCGTGACCAATCGTCTTTTGAATTTTTACGAACAGTTAATGAAGTCGAGTATTCAATACATACTCAGGATGAATGTCATGAACTGCAATTGTTAGGAAGACGATAAATCATTGGGGACTTCTTAACGCTTGCTGATGCTGCGTTGACATCAAACACCGAATAACATTCGTCAGTTGTTTGCAATTATTTTTGACGACATGGTATCCCTCGCAAAGTTAACAAACTTTGTGGGGAAAAATATAAAAAATTGTTTATGACAGAAGCCATCATCTTGCACCGAATTAGACAAAACAAATCAATGCCAAAACATAGATTATACACCAGAGATGTACAATGAAGCATTGGTCTTGGATCGAGGATTTATGTGTTCTTATTTCAAATTCTTACCACTTAATCATTATGGTATGCCATCACCCAATCGTCCACCCACCGACTTAGTCAATACCGATTTTACACAACGAGAAAATCTACTTATGACCATGGAAGTTTAGCAACAATTATCATGAACAGTGAACCATTACCGACAGCAGAACAAAAAATTATTTATGATCGGGATTATGCTGGCTGTTGCTGCTGAACAAGGCGGTTTTTTTCTTGGATGCACCTTTGGTGGAACCGGTACAGACATTTTTAATATCGTTGGATTCTTGCCAAAATACGAAAGCAACAAAAAATCGCATTAGCAGTAGCATCGTCAGGCATTGCGGCTACTTTACTGGATGGTGGGCGAACAGCACATTCAACATTCTGCTGCCATTGGACGTTCATAATAAACCAGATGCAATGTGTAACATCAAAAGAATAGTGGAATAGCGTGCAGTGTTGCGGAAGAGTTCTCATAATAATTTGGGATGAGTGCACAATGGCACACAAATATTCACTTGAAGCATTAAACAGAACTATGCAAGATTTAAACAGCAATAATAAACTTTTCGGTGGTGCTATCTTACTTTTGTCTGGTGACTTCCGGCAGACCTCTACCGGTTATATCTCGGCTCTTACTTTCGCGGATAGAGATTAATGCATGTTTGAAACAATCATTCTTATGGTGAAGTGTTGAAACACTTTCGGGATTGACCATAAATATGCGAGTACAATTGCAAAATGATCCATCAGCACAAATATTTTCCGAACAACTACTAGATATTGGGAACGGTAAAATAGAACTGCAACCAAATACAGCCAATGCATTAAACTACCAGACAATTTTTGCACTGTTGTTCAGGATAAAAAATGAATTGATTCAGAGTATTTTCCCGGATATACAGAATAATTATTTTGAATCATGAATGGCTTAGTCAACTGGGCGATTTTGGCAGCCAAAAAAACGTTGATGTTGACCCGAAATTAACTTCCAGATACAACAGTTGTTACCAGGCGATCTGATGTCTTTTTAAATCAATCGATACTGTTGTTGATGAGAAATGAAAGTGTAAATTTTCCGATTGAATTTTAAATTCATTAGATATCCCTGAATGCCACCACATAATCTTCGATTAAAGAATTGGTTCCCCTATTATTCTCCTCCGTAATTTGAATCCACCTCAATTATGTAACGGTACGCGTTTGGTCATCAAAAAGATCACCGGAAACATTCTTGAAGCAAACTATTTTGGCTGGGAAGTTTTAAAGGAAAGAAGTGGTCCTGCTGCCACGTATTCCGATGATACCAAAGATTCTACCATACCCTTCAAAAGGCTACAGTTTCCAATTCGTTTAGCTTTTGCCATGTCTATAAATAAATCTCAAGGTCAAACAATGTCCATTTGTGGTTTAGATTTGGAAAATCCATTATTTTTTCTCATAGGCAGCAGCTATATGTTGCGTGTTCACGTGTTGAAGAGCAAACCGTCGAATCTATTTGTGTTACAGCTAAGAACAGGTTAACCAAAAACATTGTGCACCGAGTGGTGTTAAATTAGAGGTGAAATTGAAAGTATTTATAATTCAAAAAATAGATAATAATATTTAAAAGATTTAAGGGCTGTCACCCTTTACCTACCTCATTCCTTGAGTTCAAGCATCACATATTATTTACTGTATTATACTGTAATATACTTATATTTGTTATAAAATTAAAACTGGAAATAATAAATCTGATAAATTTTTATTTTATACCCATTGATTTCTCACTTAATATCAAGTGTAAGAACATTTTAATTAATTGTGTTCAACGTACTTCCCCTTCAAATCTCAATCCAGTGAATTTGTATACCAACATCAACATTTTCGTCTTTGTTCGTAAATAATTTCATTGTACTAAAGGGTTATAGTAGTAGAAAGTCAAATAAGGAGATCACCATATTTTTACTATAATGTAATATAACAAAAACTTTAGCCACAGCAACGCGTGG